>NC_080687.1:107503678-107815138 GCF_030445035.2 Dasypus novemcinctus | reverse complement strand
TACTAGCTTTCCATTCTCTACCCCATTCTATCCCTTGGTAACTTATATTCTAGATTCTAAATCTGTGAGTTGCTTCTTATCCTTAGTTCATATCAGTGAGATCATACAATATTTGTCCTTTTGTGTCTGTCTTATTTTACCGAATGTAATGTCGTGATGGTTCATCCATGTTGATGCATGCATCAGGACTTCATTCTTTCTTAGAGCTGAATAATATTCCATCGTATGTATTCACCACATTTTGTTTGTCCATTCATCTGCTGGTAGTCATTTGGCTTCTCCCTTTTCTTTATTGTGCTCTGAACATTGACATACAAATACCTGTCTGAATCCTTGCTTTCAATTCTTTTGGGTATATATGCAGAAGTGGGATTGCCAGTTCATTTGGTAATTTTAGTTTAACTTTTTTTGAGTTACTGCCAAGCTGTTTTCCACAGCCAATGCACTATTTTATATTCCTACCAGCAGTGTACAAGGTTTCTTATTTCTATGCATCCTTCCCAGCACTTGCTATTTTCCAATTTTAAAAATAATAGTCTTTTGAATGGGTGTGAAGGATAGCTCATCATGCTTTGATGTGCGTTTCCCTAATGACTAATGGTCTTGAGCATCTTTTCATATGCTTATTTGCCATTTGTATATCTTCTTTGTGGAAATGTCTATTTAAATGCTTTGCCCATTTTTAATGGGTTTATTGCCATGCCCACCTCCCTCGGAGGGAATGCAGTAATCAAGCTCTGTCTTCCTTCTCCACTTGTCACTGGCTATTTCCTTGATGTGGAAATAGCCTCTCGCCACTTGGCTGCTTCATCCTCCTCCTTTGACCCCCAGCTCCAGTCTTGTCTTCTCTGACTTAGGTAACCTTTTTGTTTGTTTGTTTGTTTGAGGTACCAGGACTGGGCATTGAACCTGGGACCCTGTATGTAGGAAGCTGGCACTGAACCACTGAGCCACATAGGCTCCCTTGACTTGGATTATTCATTTGTTTGCTTGTTTGTTTTTAGGAGGCACCAGGAACCAAACCTGGGACATCCTATGTGGGCAGCAGGTTGAACTTCATCCACTCCCAGCATCTTTCTTACCTGCTCTGTTATCCTAGCACTGACCCCTCTTCTTCAAGTTGTATTTGCTGATTCTTTATCTCTGACTCACTGGATTGTAAATCACTCCCATAAGGTTTACATTCATCTCTCCCTGCTCTGTGCCTAACACAGAGTCACATAAACAGTCACCATGCACTCACTTTATTTAAGAGAGTGTGAAGAGTGGAGACGGTGTCTCTTTCCAGCATCTCTATGACGACCCTCCTGGCTGGGTAGGTGGTTTCAGACCATCACATTTGCAGCCCTTGGATGTCGTTGAGGCTCACCATGGGCTTTGAGGGCAGCCCAACTTGGATGGAATTGTGACTCTTGTGAAGTCATTTCCACAGTGGTTTACCTTAAGTCAGACTTCCCTGTACTTAGATCCTGACATGTACTTGGTGGGTCACTTCAGGAAAAATACTTTGAGATCTTTGTACCTATCCCTCATCTGTAAAATGGTGATAAAAACACATACCTAATTTTTAGACTTTGTTTTATAATTGAAATCTAATTTTAGCTTGCCTAACTCCCCAGATAATCTCCTTCCAGCCCTGTTCCCCAGAAAAGAGAGTGATGAACTCTGTGTCCCATGCTTTAAAAAAAATTTTTTTATTTATTAAAGTATACCACCCATACATAAGCATACATAGACACTAAGTGTATAATAATAGTTGTGAATTTACAAAACAAATATATATAACATCACACAGGACTCTCATACCTCACCCTATCACCAATGCCTTGAATTGTTAAACATTTTTAGCTAACAATTAAAGAGCATTGTTACATTACTACTAACCAAAGTATTTTCCCCCAACCCACCCTATTATTTTTATAAGTATGGTAACAATTGTGAAGTTAGAAAGCAAACATGTATAACATCATTCAGGGGTCCCATACATCAACCCTCCACCAATACCTTGCATTTTCATGAGATGTTTCTTACAAATTATGAAAGATTATTGTCAAAATCTTATTGTCCTTATCTTACATTTGGTGTATTTTCCCCTCAACCCACACTATTATTTTTCTTGAAGTATATTTTTATGACAGAAGTTGTAAACTTATAACACAATCATGCGCATGTACAGAATTTCCAAACACCCCTGTGTCTGAACATTTGTTACAGACAAGATAATATCTGATTGTTACCATGACCATAGTGTACATTTGGCACACATTTTCCATACTGCCCCATTATTAACACAGTACATCTTTGGCATAGATGCAATAATATCATATTATTACTGCTAACCAGAGTCCATGGGTCACTCCAGTTGTATTTTTCCCATGCTTCTCCACATTCCCACCACCGTACAGTAATGATGTACATTTGCTTTAGCTAACAAAGGACACTCTTGCATCTGTACCATCAAATGAAGTTCTCATCTACTTCTTGGTTTACCATACTATTCAGTTCCTAGATTATTCTTTAGCATTCTGTCAATTGACATTTCATATCTGGACTACCATTTTCAGCCACATCCCCATTTATAAACTAGCTTTTACTCACTATGTGTTGCCATCCACTCTATACATTTCCACACTTTCATGGCAAAGCTAATTAAAACTTCTATGTACATTAACCATCAGTAGTCCACCTCAGTCCCCCCCTTATCTCCTTTAAGAATGTACCATGTACCACCAAGTCTTGAAGATACTTTCCTACAACTTCTTCTAGAAGTTTTATCATTCTTGCCTTTGTTTTTAGGTTTTTGGTCCATTTTGAATTAATTTTTGGGTAAGGTGTGAGATAGGGGTCCTCTTTCCTTCTTATGACTATGGATATTGAGTTCTTTCAGCACTCTTTGTTGAATGGACTATTCTGCCTGAGCTGTGTGGGATTGACAGGCTAGTCAAAAATGGCTTGACCATACATGTGAGGGTCTGTTTCTGAACCATCAAATTGATTCCATTGGTCTATGTGTCTGTCTTTATGGTGGTACCATGCTTTTTGTAAAGCTCAATAGCTAGGAAGTATGATTTAAAGTCTGGAGGTGAGAGTTTGCTTTTCCTTTTTAAGATGTTTCTGGCTATTCAGGATCCCTTACCCTTCCAAATAAATTTGATAATTGTGTTTTTAATTTAAAAAAATTCTGGTGGAATTTTCATCAGGCTTACATTGAATCTGTATATCAATTTGAGTAGAATTGACATCTTAATGATATTTAGTCTTCCAATGCATGAGCATGGGATATTCTTCCAGTTATTTACACCTTTCTAAACTTTTTTTAACATTGAGTTGCAGTTTTATGAATACAAGTGCCTTGCATCATTGGTTAAGGTTTTTCCTGACTTCTTGAGTTTTATCTGCCATATTTTATTTTCACCATTCTTTTCCTCTTTTAGTTACTTTTATTGATATAATCTTCATTTCTAGACTCCCTTTAAGGCCTCTCTCTCCTGTCTTTTCTTGTCAGGGTCTAGCATACCCTTTCATATGTCTTGAAAATCTTGTCTCTTGGTTAGAAATTCTCTCAGTTTCTGTTTATCTGTGAATATTCTAATCTCACCCTCAGTTTTGAAAGACAGTCTTGCTGGATATAAGATCCTTGGCTGGAAGTTTTTCTCTTGTATCTTAAATATATCAGGCCACTGTTTTATTGCCTCCCTTGTTTCTGAAGGGAAATCAGCACTTAATCTTATTGGGTATCCTTTCTGTTATGCTTTGCTTTTCTCTTGTTGATCTCAGAATTCTCTTTGTCTTTGGCATCAGATATTCTGGTTAGTATGTGTCTCAGAGTTGGCTGATTTGGATTTTTTTGGGTGGGAGTACATTGTGCTTCTTGGACATGGATATCTATGTCCTTCAATAGGGTTGGGAAATTTTCTACCATTGTTTCTTCAAATATTCCTTCTGCCCCTTTTCCCTTCTTTTCTCCTCTGGGTCAGCCATGACATGTATATTTGCACATCTTTTGCTGTCATTTAGTTCCCTGATTCCTTGTTCAGTTTTTTCCATTCCTTATCTGTTCTTCTGTATGTTCACTTTCAGAGCCCATTTCTTTCAGCTTACCAATCCTTTCTTCTGCCTCCTCAAATCTGCTTTATATGATTCCAATGTTTTTAAATTTCATTGATTGCACCTTTCATTCTGAGATCTGCTAATTTGCTATGTATGCTTTCCAATTCTTCTTTGTGCTCCTCCAGTGTCTTCTTAATATCCTTAATCTCTTTAGCCATCTCATTGAATTTATTAAGGAGGTTTGTTTGAACTTCTCTGATTAGTTGTCTCAACTCCTTTCTGTTATTTGGAATGTTATCTTGTTCCTTTAGCTGGTCCATATCTTCCTGTTCCTTGGTGTGGATTATAATTTTTTGTTGTTGTCTTGGCATCTGGAGTAGTAGGGTATTTATTCTGGGTGTAGGTTTTCTCTTTAGTTTATGGCTTGCTGCCCTTTCTCCTTTGCTGGTTGTGCAGTAGGAGCCAAGGATGTAGTTGGTGCTCTAAGCTGTAGGTGCTTAAGCTGCCCTCATTACCCAGGGACCTATGAATCTTCTCTCAACTTTCTCCTTTGCCAGGGGTAGGGACAGAATCACAGCTGTGTGGAATAATTCAAGTCATGCAGGCCTAGACTGTAACTGCCCAGAGAGACTGATGAAGCTTCATGCCCCTTTCACCCCTGCCTGGGCAGGGACAGAGCTGCAGGCGTGGGCAGCAATCTATGCGTTGCAGGTCCAAGATGACCGCAGTTGTCCTGGTACACTTCTGGTTATTCAGTCCGTGTCAGCTAAAGGTTCCTGCAGTTACCTGGATAGGCTGGTGCAGGGCCCACCAGGTTCCTCCCTGCCAGAGGTGGGGCTGAAGCCTAGGATAGGACTGCAGGCTGATCTGGATGCAAGAAACTGATCCCTATGTTCACCGAGACTTTCTGTCAGCCTGACTTCCCCTCATGCTGGGGGTGGGGTTAAAATGGTGGCCACCAGCCTCTTTCCAACTTGGACAGGTTCATCCTTTAGCTATTCTTAGGGTTAGACTCTAATCAGTAGCTGAAATCAGTGGCCAGCTCTCTTCCTCCCCTATTTTTGGGAAAATGGAGCTTCCATTTCTAGCCAGAGGGTAGCTCTTGGGGCAGCTTGTGCTGCTATAGTAGGATATTCACTGGCATGTCAACTTGGCTGGTAATTTCCCAAAGAGGCTAATGCAGGTCCCCCAGCTTCCTGCCTGTTGGAGGTGAGGCTGGGTCCTATGCTAGAGCTGCAATCTGATCTGGATGGAAAGGCGCCGAACCAGCACTGGGATTTTTATTCTGTCCTGCTTCTCCTTGTGCCTGGCATGGAGTTAAGATGGCAGTTCCCAGCCTCTTTCTGACTTGGTCAGGTTCAAACTTTAGCTGTTCTTAGGATTATATACTGTAGCCCTCTGAATTTACTCATCAGGAGCTGAAGTTGATGCCCAACTACCATTTCCTTCCCCATTTTTGGGAAGTGGAGCTTCCTATTTCAGCTGCAAAATAGCTCCCCAGGTGGCTTGTGCCTCCATTGGAGGATGGGCACCAGCCTCCAGGGCATGGGGTGCTCTGTTTCTGAATCTTCTCTGCAGATGGGCAGTCTCCTTCCTTCCATTCTTTCAAGGATGTTGCAGGATGCTCTTCTGGCTTCCTGGTGCACCCAAACAGGTGCTTTAGATAGTGCTGTGTGATTACTAACTGCCCTGTAGCAGGAGCTGACTCTAGGAGCTCCTTGCTCTGTCGCCATCTTGCTAGTTGTCCTTGAATTTTGGATGTTTTTTATATAGGTCTAAAGTTTCCTTTTACATTTTTGTTGTTGTTTATGTTTCTTTGTTGAGAACTATCTTTTCTTTCATTCCAAGAGGATTTACCTTTCTCATTGAGCAGAGAGTGCTTTGTCACATAATTCCTTCTGTGGTTCATTTGGGACTGTATTGGCTGATTGTTTTTTCCCCTGGCGAATAGATGAGATTTTTCTAGTTCTTTTTATGTTATGTTGTATAATTTGGGATGATATCTTGGTTGCGTGTGCTTATTATATAGTTAGAGACTTCTGAAAGATTGTTTTAGCGAGTTGGTATTTGCTATTCCATATGAATTTGAGGATCAACTTTTTCCATTCCTAAAAAAAGATTGCGGAGATTTTGGTAGGTATTACATTTAGTTATTTCTTCTTCATTTTTTTGTCTTTATTTTTTTTTAATGTTCTCATATACCCTCCACCCCCCTCACTCTAATTCTCCCCCTATAACAACCTCCTCCATCATCATGAGACATTCATTGCACTTGGTGAATACATCTGTAAGCACCGCTGCACCTCATGGTCAATGGTCCACACCATAGCCCACACTCTCCCACAATCCACCCAGTGGGCCATGGGAGGACATACAATGTCTTGTAACTGTCCCTGCAGCACCACCCAGGACAACTCCAACCCCTGAAAATGTGCCCACATCACATCTCTTCCCCCCACTCCCTGCCCCCAGTAGCCACCATGGCCACTTTCTCCACACCAATGTCACATTTTCTTTGATTACTAATCACAATGGTTCATGAATAGAATATCAGTAAGTCCACTCTGATCCATACTCTATTCCTCCATCCTGTGGGTCTTAGAATGGTTGTGTCCACTGCACATCTATATCAAGAGGGGGCTTAGATTCCACATGGATGCTGGATGCAATTCTGCTTTCAGTTATAGGCACTCTTGGCTGCCTGGTGTGGTGGTTGACCTTCTTCACCTCCATGATAGCTGAGTGGGGTAAGTCCAGTAAACCAGAGTGCAGGAGTTGCAAATCTATTGAGGCTCAGGGCCTGGCTATCCCATGGACAGTCCAGAGACTCAGGTCCCCTGGGTATACACTAAACCCCAGCACCAACTACAGATCCGGTAAAAGTAACAAGAGAGGCTTGGGGACAAAGATCAGATCTGAGTCCAGCTCCATCACACAGAAACACAAACTCCAAAGTAGGGCCAACTGACATGTCGCTGAACTCCATCTGCCATGACCATAGAAGCTGTTGGTCCCTGTAGCCCTCAGAAGAACCAATACCTGGGGTTGTATCTACTTTATCTGTCTCTGGGACTCTGCTGAGGTGTGCATAAGGGCGACCCCTCTGATGACCTCCCGGCTCCTTTTGGAGACTCATAGCCATATAAACTCATTTGTCCTTTCCATTTCCCCCTTTTATTCAGGTCAAAAAGCATTTTTAACTACTGCTATTATATGTAGACTGAGATATTCTGCTGGTCCGAGTTGACCCTTTTATTTAAGGTCATTTTCTAGTTACATCATCAGCTGGTCCTTGGTAGTAATCCCTCGTCAGAAGAAGTTGCCTTGCCAGTTTGCATACAGGGCAACACTTATTGCAGTGATGGAAGGCAAAACATCAAAAATACAACTTTTGCATTTTAAATTTTTTGATACCCCAATTTATTTTTACCTGAAGTTTTCTAAATATCTATTCTATATCTAACCTTTAACCTCATCACTATATTCCATTTTACTATTAATGGAACCTGGCAATATATTGGGCTTCATTTTTGAAGAAGTTTTGGATCACAGAGAGGTTCAGCAATGGCAGGGGAGGAATACTGGTGTGGGATGTTACTGACAGGGCACACATGGTTGGCAGGGAGTTCTCCAGGGCATATATCCAGGGTACATAAAAATGTTTGGATATTTTCATAGCGGTTACAATTAAAAACAACAACTGAGGGAGTGCTGAGTTCCTAGTCAGGGGAGCTCTATCACAGTCCCTAAAAGAACACCAACAATCCCCCAAGTGCAACAGCAAAGACCAAAAAAGAAGGAAGGTCCAACAATGAGCCCTTGATACTAATGACTATGCTTGTGAGCCTGTGCACCTGAAATAAGAACAAGGCCTAGAGCTGCAGGGTGCCTAAGAGTTCCCTCCTGAGAGCCTCCGTGTTGCTCAGATGTGGCCAGTCTCGAAGCCAGACTCAGCATGTAAATGTGTTGCCTTCCCCACAGCGTGGGGATTGCATTTAATCTGTAGATCACTTCAGATAGTACTGAAATTGTAACAATATTACATCTGAAAGAAGGACACGGTATCTTGCCATTTATTTAGATGATCTTTAATTAATTAAAATGAATTAGGTCATAATTTAGGTCAAATTTAATTAAGTGCTTTGCAGTTTTCAGTGTATAGGTCATTCATCTCTTTACATTCATTCTCAGGTATTCTTTTAGAGGCTATAGTGAATGGAATGTTTTAAAAGATATTTTTTATTTTTTCAAATGTACTTAGGTTACAGAAAATGTTACACAAAAAATATAAGGGATTTCCAAATGCCCCAGTCCACACACCTCCCACCCTTCCCCACATTAACAACTTCTTTCATTAATGTGGTACATTCATTGCAATTGATGAACACATTTGGAGCATTGCCATGAAGCGTGGATTATAGTTTACATTCTTTCTACTCACTCTCATTCAATTCTTTAGGATATATAGTGGCCTGTATCTGTTTTTGCAGTGTCAGTAAAGACAATTCCATGTTCCAAAAATGCCCCCATATTACACCTGTTTTTCCCTTTCTCTGCCTTCAGCACCTCCAGCAGCCACTGTCTCCACATCAATGATATAATTTCTTCCATTGCTGGAATACCAGTAAGTGTATAGTAGAATATTAGTAAGTCTACTCTCATCCATATTTTATTCCCCAATCCTGAGGATTCTGGGATGGGGATACCTACTCCATCTCTAATTGAGAGGAGGCTTCAATCCCATATGGCTGACGGATGGGATTCTCTTGCTTGCAGTTGTTGACTCTCTCAGTTCCTTGGTATGGTGGTTGTCCATCCCCACCTCCTTGTTAGTTATCCTGGGTGACACCAGTGAACTGCAGACTAGGTGTTGCAGCTACTGGAATTGATGTTTAATGCCCATTTCAGGGTGTTCTTTCCTGGAATGGAAAAACAAAACTGATCTTTTTTAGTGTTTACCTTATACCCTGCAACTTTTCTGATGTTATTTCCTCTAGTAGATTTCTTGTGGCTTTTTTGGGATTTTCAATAGGAAGGATCATATCATCTGAGAATAGTGGTAGTTTTTGATTTCTGATTTGAATGCCTTTCTCTTTTTTTGCCTAATAACCCTCACTAGAACTTCTGATTTAATTTTGAATAGAAGTGATAACAGTGGGCATCCTTGTCTTGTTCCTGGCCTCAGGTTTTGTTCTTTCATTGCAAGCTTTCATTGTTTCTCACATTGACTATGATGTTAGCTGTGAGTTTTTGTATTTGCTTGTTGTTTCATTCCTATTTTTCTGAGCAATTTTATTATGAAATCATGGTAGATTTCATTAAAGCCTTCTCTGTGGTATTGAAGTGATCATAGATTTCCCCCACTGTTCTTTTAATGTCATGTTACTATAGTGACTGATTTTCTTAGGTTGGCCCACCACTGCATTCTGGAGATAAGTCACCCTTGGCCATGGGGTATAATCCTTATAATATATGTAGTTTGATTTCATTTGCCAGCATTTTGTTGGAAGTTTTTGCTTCTCTATTCATATGGAAGTTGTTCTTTGTTTTCTTTTGATGTGTCTCTCTGGTTTGGGTATCAGAACAATAGTAGCCTTATGGAATGAGTTAGGAAGAATTCCTACCTCTTCAGTTTTTTGGAAGAGTCTGGGAAGGATTGGCATTAATTCTTGTTTGAATGTTTGGTACAATTCTCCCTGAAGCCATTTGGACTTTGACATTTCCTTGATGGGAGGTTTTTATTTATTCAATCTCTTTGCTTTCATAGGTCTCTTAAGATCTTTTATATCTTCTTGAGTCAGAGCAGTTTATTTTTATGTTTTAGGAATTTGTTCATGTCTTCTCGATTATCTAGTTTCTTGACATATAAATGTTCATAGTATTCTCTTATAACCCTTTTAATTTCTGCCAGATGAGTGTTAATGTTCCCACTTTCATTCCTTAAATAGTTATTTACATCTTCTCTCATTTTCTTTGTCTGTCTGGATAAAGGTTTGTCATTTTTATTAATCTTTGCAAAGAACCAAATTTTGGTTTCATTGATCCTCTCAGTTGTTTTTCTGTGCTTTATCTCCCTTGTCTCTAGTCTTTATTATTTCCTTCCTCCTACTAATGTTGTTTAGTTTTCTCTTCTTTCCTCAAGATATGAGGAAAGGTAATTGATTAAATATCATTCTTCCTTAATGTAAGAATTTATAGTTATAAGTTTCCCAATGAGGAGTGCCTTGCTCCTTTCCAAAGTTTTTTGGACATTTAAAAAATTTTTTTCTCTAAGAATTTCCTGGTTTTCTTTGTAGGTGGATTTTGGTAAATTATCCCATTGGTTATTTTAAAATGGGTCATATAGTTTCTACTTAATTGTACAATTTCAGTTTTCTTTCTGTTGATTTTTATATAGATCCATTGGGGTAGGAAAGGATTTTGTGTGGTTTCTGTCTTTTAATTTTTATTGTCTTGTGCCCTAATAGATAGATGGTCTAGCCTGGAAAATGATCCATGGATGCTTTAGAAGAATGTGTAATCTACTATTGTTGAGTGGTGTTCTATATATGTTAGGTGCAGTTTGTTTATAGTATTGTTCACATCCTCAGTTTCCATTCTGAAGTTGTCTTGATGATTGACTCATTCTTTTTTTTTTAAAGATTTATTTTATTTCTCTCCCCTTCCCCTCCATTGTCTGTTCTCTGTGTCCATTAGCTATGTGTTCTTTTGTGTCTGCTTGTATTCTTCTCAGATGGCACCGGGAATCTGTGTCTCTTTTGGTTGCCTCATCTTGCTGCATCAGGTCTCTCTTGTGTGTGGTGGCACTCCTGGGTGGGCTGTGTTTCTCATGTGGGGTGGTGCTCCTTGAGGGGTGCACTCCTTGTGCATGGGTCACCCCTACATGAGGGACACCCCTGCATGGCATGTCACTCCTTGCCTGTGGCAGCTCTGTGCATGGGCTAGCTTACCACGTGGGCCTGGAGGCCCTGGTTATGGAACCCTGACCTCCTATATAGTAGGCAGATGCTCTATCAGTTAAGGCACATATGCTTCCCTGATTGATTCTTGAAACTGGTGTTTTGAAGTCTCCAACTATTATTATGTAACTATTTCTTCTTTCAGTTTTGCCAATGTTGTTTCATGTATTTTGTGGCTCTGTGCATTTATGTTGTTTGTTACTATACCTTCTGGTGGATTGACCCTTTTCTTAATATATAGTATCCTCCATTTTCTTTTGTTGTAATTTTGGACTACAAGGCTATTTTATTCTGATAGTAGTTTAGCCACCCTGCTCTCTTCTAGTTACTCTTAATATGTAATATTTTTTTCTTCTCAAAACTTTCAAACTATTTGTTTCTTTGGATCTAAAATGAGTGTCTTTAAAATACCATAGTTGTTTGAAGTATTTTTTAAATATATATTTTTACTTATTTCTCTCCCCTCCCACCCCAACCCCAGTTGTCTACTCTCTATGTTCATTCACTGTGTGTTCCCCTGTGTCTGCTTCTATTCTTGTCAGTGATACTGGGAATCTGTGTCTCTTTTGTTATTGTTGTTGTTGTTGCATCATCTTGCATCAGCTCTCAGTGTGTGCAGTGCCACTCCTGGGCAGGGTGGACTTTTTTTGGTGCTGGGTGTCTCTCCTTACAGGGTGCACTTCTTGCACATGGGGCTACCCTACACAGGGGACACCCCTGTGTGGCACGGCACTCCTTGCGTGCATCACACTGCACATGGGTCAGTTCCACATAGGTCAAGGAGGCCCTGGGTTTGAACCTTGGACCTCCCACATGGTAGGTGGACGCTCTATCCATTGAGCCAAGTCCGCTTCTCTGAAGTATTTTTAAAATACATTCTGCCAATATGTGTATTTTGATGAGTGAGTTTAATCTATTTCTTTATTTTTTAAAAGATACTTAGATTACATAAATGATGTATAAAAAACATAGGGGATTTCTGTATGCCCCATTCCCTACACCTCCTAAATTTTCCAACATTAACATCCTTCATCAGTGTGGTACATTCGTTACAATTGATGAACATATTTTGGACCATTGCTTCTAATCATGGATTATAGTTTACATTGTAATTTATATTCTCTCCCACACACTTTTATAGTTATGGGAAGATATAGAATGGCCTGTATCTGTATTGCAATGTCATTTAGGGCAATTCCCAAGTCCCAAGAATGCCCCCATATTACATCTGTTTTTCCCTGTCCTTTCCCTCAGAACCTGTAATGGCTACTGCCTTCACATCAATGATATAAATCTTCCATTGCTAGAATCACAATAAGTCTATAGTAGGATACCAGTAAGTCTACTTTAGTCTATAGTTCATTCCCCCAGTGCTGAGGATTCTGGGAGGGTGATGCCCATTCCACCTCTAATTGAGAGGGGGCTTTGCTCCCATAGATCGAGATGCATGAGAATATCTTGCTTACAGTTGTAGACTCTTTATGGTTCTTGGGATGGTTGTTGTGCCATCAACCCATCATTATTGTGCCATCATTTCCTAGTGAGTTGTACTGGGTGAGTCCAATGAAGTGTTGAGATTCAAAGCCCAGCTGGGACATGGACAGTCCAAAGATTTAAGTCTCTTGAATGTACACCTTAAAATCTATTTATTTTGAAGCAAGTACTTTGAAAAGCAGGATTTATTTAGGCATTTTAAATTCATTTCTTATACATCCTGTACTTTTCCCCCTTATTTCCTCCATTCCTGCCTTCTTTTGTGTATAGTTGATCTTTTGCAGTGAAACAGTTTTTTCCCATTCTTATTTCTTTTTCTGTATGTTTTTTAGATATTTTATTTGTAAGGTTATGTTGGAGTTTATATTTAACATCACAAATTGATAGTAATCTTCTTTGAATTGACTTGAACTTACCTTCAGTTTCAAGAGTAATAATAAGAAACTAAAGGGAAGAAGATTTGGCCGAATAGTTAGGGCATCTGTCTATCATATGGGAGGTTCAAGGTTCAAATCCAGGGCCTCCTGACCTGTGTGATGAGCTGCCCTACACATAGTGCTGATACACGCAAGGAGTGCCATGCTACGCAGGGGTGTCTGCTGCGTAGGGGAGCCCCATGGGCAAGAAGTGCACCCTGAAAGGAGAGCCATACAGCACGAAAAATGTGCATCCTGACCAGGAATGGTGCTACACACAGAGAGCTGATGTAGCAAGATGATGCAACAAAAAGAGACACAGATTCCAGGTGCTGCTGACAAGAATAAAAACAGACACAGAACACACAGGGAATGGACACAAAAAGCAGACAACTGGGGGAGGCGGTGAAGGGGAGAGAAATAAATTTTAAAAAATAAAAGAAACTAAAAGTTAGTTATTAGATAAAATACTTTTAAACAAAATTAATTCAGAAATGAATTACATTTTAAGACATATAACTGAAAACACCTCCAAAACTAAATGATCCTGAAAATATATGCACATTTGAGGGTTATGAGTAGATTTTGGAAAGATGATGGCAATTGTTCCATTTTAGAAAAACAACTTAATATGGGTTAAAAGGCAATAATCAGATGCAGAATGAAAAGGACTGGTACCACAGAGACAGAACAAAGGTGTATATTTAAGAGTGGGAGAAATATGGAACCAGGAAATACCCAGAATTAAGCTGCCATGTCTTTGTGCATTGTACAGAAACTATAGGAGAGACAGCTCTGTGAGGTTTGGAAAGCTGTTCTGAATCATAATACTGACTACAAATTCAAGGGGAAAAAATCATATAAAATGACCAATAGAAAAAATATGTCAATTGACATACAAAGGTAATAAAGGGCAAAAAAGGAATAAATGCAGAGTAACAGCTCACAATGAAATGAAAAATCCTCATTTCAGTGTCCTTTATGGTGTAGTTTTTCAGAAAACAAGGCGTTAGGCATTAAGAAAATGAAGCAAGATATGAAAAGACATCAGATAATAAAAATTGAAGGGACAGAAATGTGGAAAAAATATGGAAAAAAAAGGAAAAATCACTTCAAAATGTAATGCAAGTTAGAAGAAACACAGTGAATGATAATGCCTTATAAGAAATAGAAGTTGATGAGAGAAAAAATTATTCAAGAGAAAATAAAATTTTTTTAAAGATTTGAGAAAAAGTGCCAAAAGCTAATGATAGGTACGGAAGAGCCAATACATGAATAACTGGTGTGCATGAAAAGACAAAACGAAAGCAGAGACCTGAAATAAATTTAAAGGTATCATTTTTGTCTGTAAATAGAAGGAATGCTTTGAGCACTGAATGAGAATGAACATAATGACAATATATAGTCTAGTAGAATTGATGGGCTTTCCAGAAAAAGAAAAAATCATTTGTGCATTTAGCACAATAGATAGAAAATTAGATCCTCATCAAGGTTTTTGAAGACAATACATTGTGTCAGAAGAAAATGGAGCCATTAATTTTATACCCAACAAAATTGATTTGCAAGTATAAAAGACAGGGAAGTCCAAGTTATACTGTTAGACCCTGAGTCATATTGTTCCCACATTCCCTTTCAGCTGAGTGAACAGTGTTCAGTAAAGGTAGTGTTTAGAAAGACATTGGCCTGAGGACAGATGCTAAGGTTTACATTTACACTTCTTCCACTATGACTAAATGGGGTTGGATGAGAGAGGGAGTATCTTTGGTGAAAGCTACTAGGGAGACAGACATAGGATAATTCAGGGAGTTCTAACTCTCTTTAGGGTGCTTGATAAATATTAAGAAAACTTGTAGGAGATTAATATTGTTTAATATAATAATACCTAATATTAAAAGTAAAGTCTCTTTCTAAACTTCCTTTTAAATCTGTCAAACTAAAAACCAGACTTTCACTAAATCAGCTGATTAAAGAATGGGTATAAGGGGTTGAGTACTGAGGTGTCCCCATTTCAGGGAATTATGCCTTTCAGTCTGCAAACACCAGCTCCTCTGAGGGTCTGACAAAGACCTTCAGTTCATGCATGGTCTTCGTAGCTGTTGATACTAAGATCTGGAACACAAACACAAGTTCCAGAATCTGGAAAGGCACAGAGAGTAATGGAAGAGGAAGCTGTATACGGTGACCCTACAGGCACCTACAGCCCTCTTGCCCAAATTAAGGAGCCATTGGCTGGATGGCCGAGCAACTTAGGTGCTTTTATGGGAAGCGTTTCTGTCCCCTGGGTAGAAGTTGTTAGGGCATCCTTTACCTCCTGTGCCTATTTTCACCAGCTACTTCCTAGCTCCACTTGCATGTTCACATAAAATGTTAATCGCAGTTACCTAGTGTTCCTCTCCGTTTTGCCGAATTTCCTGAAATACCGAAAAGATAGCTAGAAAAGCAGTGGATTCCATATGCACTTGTTTCCCTTCCCCTCTTCTTCTGACCTGCTCCACATTTCCTCTTCTTTCTCTTCATCTCTTTTTCTTCCCAAGTCTTCTTTTCTTGAATGAGTACAGAATAATTTCTGGAACCAGACTTGTTCTGGAACAGTGTTGGCAGCTGGGGGAGGGAGGGAAGAAAACATTTATACATGTCCAAGTGACCCAGTACAGGAAAACTTGTGTGGACTGAGGAAAGTTCACAGGTAGGGGGGTGGTAGAGTGTGGGGGACAGGGTTGACCTGTCTCACTGGAGCTGTGGGTGCTGAAAGGAGCAGGGAGCCCTGGGTCCTGTGGTCCAGAGACTCTGTGGTGGGCCTGGTTCATTCCAGGAGACCAGGTCAGCAGGCGTGTGAGAGCCAGTGTGTGGAAGAAGCCAGGCAGTAGCCCCTTCACACAAGTCCTCCAGAAAGCCTGCCAGGCCTTGGGAAGTACTGAGCGGCAGCTGGACAGCAATCCCTCTCAACTGAGAGCAAGTTCAGGTTTTATTCCTAATCCTTGGATTTGGGTTCTGGGTGTAGAGTGGAGGCTAGAAGTGTGTTCAAGGATATGCATCCCACTGCCCCTCTCCAGGACCCACACTCACACCCTCTCCCCTGCCCCCACATTCCCAAGCACACCACTCAGACTTACACATAGACAGTCCCCAGTCCCTGTACACAGAGTTCTTGCCACCTAAGAGAACACTGATGCTTGTAAAACCTAGTTCTTTACCTGGAAAATCTCTTTTTTTAACCATACCCCAATCCTCATTTCTTCCAGGATATGGAAACAGAATGACTCTCCAGACAAAGCCAGGAAGAATGCTCTGATTTTCTTATGCAGATATTTCCTCAAGAGTGAGTGCTTCCAGAATATGTGCTGTTTTTGCTTCCACTTAGAGTCATTCCCAGTTACAGAAATGAAAACTCCATATTGGATCATGCTGTGTAGTGTTTGCTCAGGTACTTTGTTCCCTTGGTGCTTTAGAAGAACAGGTGGGAAAGGAAACAGTGGTCAAGTCAAAGGCCCTATAAGCCAGTGGAGGGACATCTGTGGCAGAGCACATGCTTTGCTTAAATATAAATCCCTCAAGTCTATTTCACTTTGCAATTACAAAATTCTTAATCAGTGGAGGAAAAAAAGTTGCTGAGGTCAAGACCCCTACCATGGAGTTTATAATCTACTGCCTTTTGTGGATGCCCTTTTAAAGAAGGGGTCAGTTTGAAGAGGACCCCACTTGACACTTTCCCCTGCTAGAAAAGTGTATATATCATATATATTATACATAATTAGATATCCTTATCTGAAGTCAGTGGAAAGAGAAAGAAACAAGAAAGGTAATATTTATATCCTAGACAAAGAATAGTGACCTCACCTCAGCATTAGATGGGCCACCTCATCTTCTTGGTCTTTGGGAAGCTCCACTATCGTTTATTCCTTGGGAGCTCAGAGGTCACAGAGTATCTGTGAGCACATTGATGTTTAACCATGAATTACTCAGGGAGTATTCTGGCCTTGGGCAGGAGGGTAGAGTGGAGTTTGTAGATTAACAAGTACAGTATGAGCTGCTGCTGGGCCACCCTTCTTACTGTAAGAAGAATAGCAAAGACAGTAGAAGAAAAGAATTGTAGTTAATGGCAACCTAAAGTAACTTGTAATAATCAGCCTACAAATGGTTCTACAATTCAATGACAAGTTCCCATGGTGCCTCCCATTTGTTCTGTATCTCACCTAAATTTCCAAAATTGCCAGTGTTTTCTTGACATCTTCCAGATCATTTCAACCTCCATGGAGTCACAAATGCTGACCCTGCAGATACCATATGTTCTATAGGAATTTCCCTAATGAACAATGACTTTGAATATCTTTTCCTGTGCTTATTGGTATTTGATATATCCTCTGGGAATCATCTGTTCAAGTCCTTTGCCCATTTTTAGTTGGGTTGTTTTTCTTTTTGTTGTGGAGTTGTAGGTGTTCTCTTATACATAGTGGCTATTTAAAGCTATACTGGAAATAAGATTTGCAACTATTTCTGTAGGTTCTTTTCACTTTCTTGATAACGTCCTTTGACTGACAAAACTTTTGACTTCTGATGAAATTTACTTCTATTTTTTGTCATTGTTGCACATAGAATTCTGTACCTCAGTTTTTCCACCTGAGGAGGATAGTAAATCAACCATGACATTTGTCTATGAATGACTTAATGTATATAAAATATGTAGTGTAGATGCTGGGGAAGGTTAATTAAAGGTCCAGTGTCTTGCCTGAGATCTCACAACTTAATATGACTCAGATCTGGATTCTCACCTGGGAGTGGAAACTCCAAGGTCAGTGCCCTATCCATGAAATACAGCTGCTTTGCCAGTAAATGACCACTTTATTTTAATCCTTGCTTAAATTTAAGTGTCTGTCAGCAGTGGTGTAGAGGGATGTGAGCCAGTGCCATTATGGGGAAAACTGATGATAAGGTGGAAGGGTGTAGCTGTGCAGTGGATGGGCATGACGGTGGTACAGTGAGGCTATCGGGATGGGTGGTGCTGGTCTGCGAAGGGGTGGGGTGGGGGTGTGTTGCTCTGTCCATGGAACTGGGGCAAGGGTTGGGGGAGGGAACAGATGATCTCTGGGGATTAGTTGTGTAGTGAATGGGTGTGAGAGCAGTGCAGTGATGCTGTTGGGTTGGGTGGTGCTGGTTTGTGAGGGGTTGTGGAGGGGAGGGTGGGTTGGACTGTACATGGAACTGGGGAGAGGGTTGGGGGAGGGAGCAGGTGAACACATTGGCATTTGTGGGTATGTGGTTGAAATGACAACATTGAGAATGTTATTTTGGCAAATATGGAAGGGAGAGTTATTGGTTTAGGGTGTTGGAGGTGGGGAGCATGCAGGACAGGGCCCACCTGAGGCAGGCTTCTAGGGAGTGTGTAAGTGTTCATCCCATCGTAGTATGTGTTATCAGAGGGTGGAGACCCACATAATGAGAGGGAAGGGGTGGCCTCCTGGGGAGTCCTGCTGTGTTCTCAAATAGAGTGGCAGGAGTCTCTTGTGATTGTAGGCAGTGCTTAAATGGGAGGACAGGCCAGTATATGGAGCCCTCAGTGTTGTTGTAAGCAACTATGAATCTCGTTCTTGAAGGAGTGAAGCATGATGCTTGCCCAGGTCCCAAGGGGAGGTGAGAGAGAAATAAAATAGGTGGAACTTGTGGCATTTTTGGGGTGATGGAATTGTTCCACATGGTCTTACAGAGATGGCTACAGGTCTTGTTAAATGTCATCAAAATTTATAAAAGTGTAGGGTCTAAATTATAAACCATAATGTAAATCATTGACCAGGGTTAGTAGCAATGCTTCAATATTTGTACATCAACTGTAACAAATGTACCATCCACATGTAAAATGTTATTGATAGGGGAAACAGGAAAAGGGGGAGGATATTGAGTATATGGGAATACCCTATATTGTCCACATGGCTTTTCTATAACCTAAAGATTCTCTGAAGATACAATGAAGAAAATAAGACACTAGGGGAATAAATGGAAGAAAATGTCACTGTACATACAAGACAACAGATCTTATAGTGATGGTAGGCATAATGAAAAAAATTTTTTTTCAATTTTTTTTCAATTTTTATTTTTTAAACTATCATTTCATTTTCTTATTAATTGTGTTTGGTTATTTCATTGGCTTCATGTTTTGAAGAAATGTTGGATCTAAGAAAGGCTCCAGCTGTGGCAGGGGAGGGTCATTAGTGTGGGGTGTCAATGATGGGGGATTCATGGGAAGAGGTTCACCTGGGGCATGTATGTGAGGCGTGTGGTCAGATGTTCATGGGCATTGTCACAGTGGGTGAAGAATCACACAATAACCAAGAGAAACTTAAATGTCCGGTTCTGCCGCATTCCCTAATGGGACGGCAAGAATCCCCTGAGTATAGGGGCAGTGACTAGTAAAAGAGCATGGGCCATTGATGGGCCCTTGATATTGATGACTGTACTTATGAACCTTTACTTTTGAAATTGAAACCGAGCTTAGTGTTATAGGCTGCCTGAGAGTTACCTCCAGAGAGCCTCCCCGTTGCTCAAGTGTGGCCTCTCTCTAAGCCAAACTCAACATATAAATGCACTATCTTCCCCCTGGCATGGGACATAATGCCCAGGGATGAGGCTCCCTTACACCGAGGGATTACTGCCAAGCACCAAGTAGCAAAGAAACTGGAAAAAGACATTGACCAAAAGGGGGAAACAGTAAAGACAAATGAGTTTATATGGTTTAAGAGACTTCAAAGTGAGTGGGAAGATCATTCTAGAGGTTACACTTATGCAAGTCCTAGTAGGATCCGATTGCTACAGTAAATAAGTGCCTCAAATAGCTGGGTTCCTGAGAGCTCTGGAGACAGCCAGACACTATAGGCTAGGTTGATGTCTGAGGAGTTTGGCACCCCGCCATTGGATCCTACTTTGGAATTTATGCTCCCCAGTGTGACCAAGTTGGACTCGGTTGCAGTTTCCAAACACATGGCTCTCCTGCCAATTGCATTTGAACCTATAGTTAGTAATAGAATTGATAGGTTTATGTCCAAGAGACTTATAGTTTTGGGCTTTCTGTGTGCCAGTTAGGCTCCGAAACCCAAGAGATTTGCAACACCTACTCTCCTGTTCATTGGACTCACCAAGGACATCTGACAAGGAGATGAGAATGGACAACAGCCATTCCAAAGAACAGACAGAGTCTGCAGCTACAAGAAGATAGTCCCTCCACCTGCCCCTTGGGCTCTAAGCCTCCTCTCAGTTAGAGACAGACTGGGCATCACCATTCCAGAATCCTCACAATCGGGGAATGAATGGTGGACTACAGTAGACTTACTGTTATTCTGTTACAGACTTATTGTGATTCTAGTAATGGAAGAACTTTTATCACTGATGAGGAAACAGTGGCCACCAGGGTTCTGAGGGGAGGGAGAGGGAAAAATAGGTGTAATAAGGGACCTTTTCAGGACACTGGAATTAAGCTTAATGATGTTGCAGTGTCAGGTTCAGGCCTTTATATGTCTTGTCATAACTTATAAAATTGTATGGGAGAGAATTTAAACTATAATGTAAACTATGATCCCCACTGAGTGGCAGTGCTCCAATATGTGGTCATCAATTGTAACGAATGTACCACGCTAATGAGGGGTGTTGTTATGTGGGCAAGTGTGGGAAGGGAAGGGAGTGGGGCATTTGGGAATTGGGAAAGGGAAAGGTTTTCCTGAGCCCTTTAACCTTCCCAGCGCCTTGGGCCTTCTCTTTGCCAGAGCTCTGAGTGAGGGGCTAGGTGTGGCAGATTAAAACAGTCATCTAGGCTGTGGAATTAAAAATCAGTTTGTCCTGTGCTTCCCCAATTTAAACCTTTCAATAGCCTTAAAATAAGGGTGGTTAATAATCCTATTAATGAATTTCAGAAAGCAAATGAAAAGTCCTTGAAAGCTATGGAAGATCTTTTCTAAATTATGATTGAAACAAATTAAACAATTGTAATATATTCCAGAACCTAGCATTCAGTATGCTTTTTAAGATTATTCTCAGTTTTAGAATTGTATTAAAGAGAAGTTTTAAACCTCATGTAAAGGAAGGAAAAAGAACATTCCTGGAATAAACTATAATGATTTCAATTTTATTTAACTTAGATGTAATCTCCCTACATTTATAGAATGCCAATTAAATAAATATTACATTAAGTCTTTAAGACAATGAAATTCTAAATTCATGTTTAATGGAATTAAGTTAAACAGAGGAAATGTAGATATGCCCTCTCTTTAATGAATAAAGTAAGCTTCATTGGCTGCTAATTGTAATTTTTTAAAAAAGATTTATTCCCCCCACCTTTTTGTTTTTGCACTCACATGTGCTTCCTGTGTCTTTTCTTTAAGAGGCTCTGGGAACCGATCCCAGAACCTCCAATGTGGGAGAGAGGCATTCACTTTCACAAGCCGCCTCATCTCTCCAGTCTGGTGCATCTCTCAGTGTCTCTCCTCTGTGTCTCACTTTGTCATGTCACCTTGCTGCACCAGCTGTGCGCAGCATGGGCTGTCAGCTCTCCATGTCAATGGACTTTCAGCTCTACAGTGCTCAGGCCAGTTTGCCTTTACCAGGAGGCCCTGGGAATTGAAGCTGGGGCCTCCTATATGGTAGATGGGAACCTGGTCACTTCAGCTACATATGCCTCCCTAATTGTAATTTAATAAGCTTATTTTAATGTGAAGTATCCAGTCCATGTGGTTGTGGTAAATTATATGGAGTTTGGAAAAGCATCTTCTAAACTGAAGCATTTAAGTGACTAATTCCAGGAAACCATTATTAATTAGAACTGTACATTGATATTAATAATAAAGAGTAACTTCATAGCAGGGAAACCTATCAGAAGCCACATCAATCTGCATGTTAAAGTGGTGGTATGGAAAGACACTCTTGATTGCTTTGGGAACCCTTAATTTCCATAAAATACTGGAGAAAGTAGTTTCTCCCATACTGCTAAAGTAAAATACCTGTTCATTTACATAACTTGGCAAAAGTAATATCATTTAATATGTTATAGATTATATTGGAGGTATTTAGAAAGTATGTAAAGATCAACAATATGGAAGTCTATCTCTTTTAAAATCTCTTGAGCATCCAAACCTGGCTGAAATACCCTGCATGTTGCCTGTCCATTTGAGTTGTTGGCCAAGTTGGTCACTGACCTCTACAAAATAAAGGTATCTACCAGGTCTCTGCTTATGCTCCTGAAGAGGATGAAGAGTACATTGCAGCTTCAGACTCCTGCAGCAGCCATCGATGGATTGCTAATGGCGAGATATAAATGGATACTGCCTCCATAGCGGCTACATAGTGCCTTCATAGTGTCGAAGGGCACTGTGCCCCAGGCACATGAAACACTGGAGCCTTCCCTTCCTAGTCTCTCTCTAAGATCAACTATGCTGCAGCATGCTGGCTGTGTGAAGGACTCACCATGTGAAGCAACAATGATCAGAGTACTGTGAGTAGAACTTAAACACAATTGGCATTATGGCCTGCTCCCACGGGGAGGTAACATATATGGTATTGCAAACCTGGAGCTTAGATCTATTAACTGCAGCTCAAAGAGGAGTTTGTGCATTGATTCATGCATTGATTAGTATGAAGTACTTACCTACATACTGATGAATATGATAATATCTCTTCAATTCTAGATCATATGCAGAAGGTTTTTGAGCATGTTAAAAATCTTGGTAAACGTAATTCATTTTATAAGTAGGTAAGGAATGTAGCTGTAAGAGAAAGGAATGGCTCTCTTAAGTACCATCTTTATTTTCTTTGCCATGTGCTTGTCTGGCTGCCTATACTGTCTCTGAGTTTCTGTCTAGGGCAGTCCCTCTTCACACCTCTCCTAGCTGTCCTAAGCATAACCACTGCTGTAGGAACTGGGATTGAAATTCATACTGAAACCTAGCAGGTCTCCTACAGTCTCTCCCTGGAGTTAACCAGCAGCATACAAGAATTCAAGGAAGAATGCTGTTTCCATCAAGTTTGGGAGGAAGCAGCCTCTGAAGGTACCTATCCTTTCTCACTCTTGTGGTCTAGTATGTCATGACTGCACCCCTTTTTGGTTCTTTTTGCCACCATCTTCTTTATCTCTTTATTGGGACCATGGATTTTCAAAATTCAAATTAAGTTTATTTCTTATGGATCAATGCCTTATTAATCATGTGGGGATTTCATCCAGTTCCAACCAGGATGCAGACCCATTTTTCCTCGAACACAATAGAATAGCAAGAGAGGTTCATGCCCTGTCAGGCAGGGACTACTGCCCTAACCAGCAGGAAGCAACTACAGAAGAATGACCTTGGCCCCTCAGCACCCCTTTAAGAAGAATGGCATGAACTCTCTGAGGGCGAGTTGAGACAGTTGAGTACAGGGAAATGAGATGTGCCACAACATGGCCAACAGACAAGGCCTTATCCTTGACTTTCAGGTTCCAGTTGGGACTCTTCCCTGGGCTGAGGGGAGGCACTGCATATTCCAAAGAGTACTCAACTTTGGCTCCCATTATTGGTGGGATAACCAATAGCAGCTTGGGCCCTTCCCATTAGCATTAGTAAGCGGAGGGAAAATTAATAGCTTTGAAGATGACCACACAAGCCAGAACTCACTTTCTCTGCCTAGAGGAGCCAACACCAGTAATGGTGCTTATTTCCATCCTCTCCATTTCTCAGCAAGTTCTCTTCTTTCTCCCATTTCTAAATAAAATCTTTTTCCTGGCCTGACTAAAAAAGAAAGAAAGAAAGGAAGAAAAAAGATTCCACAAAAGATGCTGCAGATGCAACTGTGAATAGGGTTTAGTGACTTCCACAAATGACAGTCCACATAGCAGCAGAATGTCCCCAGGGTACAGGAAGCCTGGATGTGCAATTCTGAAATCCCAGAATGTTACCCCATTAGTAGGAGACCAACATTTTCATGGTTTGAATCCATACAATTCCGAGTAATGTACATGTTTTCAAGATGCTCAAAGTAAGAGAATCAAGGTGTCTTGTGGTGGGCAGGGTTTTTATGTGTAGATGGAAAAATTTGAAATACCAGTAAACAAAATTACACCTATTCTTTCTTTCTAGAGGTTATTTCTAAAATAAAGTGTTTAAATGCAGTATGCACAAAACTTACTGATGAGTTTTTGGACCATGTGCTATACATAAGTTACTTTGGCAGATCTTTTGTGTGCCTGCTAATAGGAAAACCAATTGTTGATAAAATTGTAGGTCCTATTAAAATGACTCTTAACCTATAGTATTGGGAATCTATAGCACTAGAAATAAAGTTTTTAAAAAAATCTAAAAACTGCCACCATGAAAACCAAATTAAAAGACTAAATAAAAAGGAAACTGAAATTCAAATGCCTCATATGAATGATAAGAGTCATTGAAAAGGCAGCATTAAAATACAATGAGAAATTAAAATTTAATTGTAGGAGTAAAATACTCATAAATATAAGCTTAAGTTGAGAAATAAAATGTATTTGAAGGATATGTAATTGAAAACACATTTAAAGATAATTGATTCTGAAAATATATACACATTTAAAGGTAGTACCTAGACAAGATGGTAGTTGTTCCCTTCCAACATAAGAGTTAAATAAGGGGCAATAATAATCAGATTGAGAAAGAAACTAGAGAAGGACAGGTGCAGTGGAGAAAAGGAGTATGAAGACCCATACCTAAGAGGATATGAAAAGATCTTGCTGGGGAAGGAGGAAAAGGGTTTGATGTTGACTATATGGGAGTCCCATCTATTGTATATGTGACCCTACTGTAATCTAAATTTTTTTGAAGACAAAATTAAAAATTAAAAATTAAAAAAAAAAAAAGGGTGTAGGCACCAAGGAAAGAATGGAAGCGATTGCCTTCCCACTGTACATACAGGGCAACAGCTATTACAGTGATGAAAGGCAAAATATCAAAACCAAAGTTTTATGATATTTTTCAATTTTTAGTACCCCTATTTTTTACTGTATTTCAGATTTTCTAAATTAATATGAATTTTGTTTCTAATCTTGAAACCTGTTACTATTTCATTTTCGTACTGATCAAATTTGGCAATATATTATGCTTCATTTTTGAAGAAATTTTGAATCACAGTGGGGTTCAACTATGGCAGGGGAGGAACACTGGTGTGGGGTGTCATTGATGGGGGGCACATGGTTGGGAGGGAGTTCTCCTGGGCATGTATATAGGCTATATAAAAATGTTTGGGTATTCGTTGGATATCGTCATAGTAGGTAGAGTTACAAACAACAACTGAGGGAGTGCTGAGTTGCCAGCTTGGGGAGCTCTGTCACATTCCCCAGCAGAACAGCAACAGTCCCCCTACTGCACAGGCAAAGACCAGTGAAGAAAGATGATCCGATGATGGGCCCTTGGTACTGATGACTATGTTTATGAGCCTCTGTGCTTGAAATTCCAACTAGGCCTAGAACTGCAGGGTGCATAAGAGTTACTCCTGAGAGCCTCCTTGTTGCTTAAATGTGGCCTCTGTCTAAGCCAATCTCAGCATGCCCCCAGCATGGGACATGACTCCCGGGGTTGAGCCTTCCTTGCACCAAGGAATTACTCCCAAGCAGCAGCTAGTGATGCAACTAGAAAAACGCCTTGAATAAAAGGGGGAAATGGTAAAGACAAATGAGTTTCTATGGCTAAGAGACTTCAAAATGAGCTGGGAGGTCATGAGAGGGGTTGCGCTTATGCACACCTCAGCAGGATCCCAGAGACAGCTAAAGTAGATAACAACCCCAGGTAGTGGTGCTCCTGAGGGCTACAGAGGCACACATGTTCTACTGTCATGGCAGATGGCTCTGGTGTTCAATGCCTTGCCAGTGGACCCTACTTTGGAATTTGTGCCCCTGAGCATGATGGAGTTGGACTCACATGTGACCTCTCTACACATGCCTCATCTGTCACTTGTGCTGAACCTGGAGTTGGTATGTACTCAGTAGACTTGAATGTCTGGGCAGTCCATGTGCCAGTTGGGCCCTGAGCCTCAGCAGAGTTGTGGCACCTTAATCTCCATTTTGTTGGACTTACTCAGGTCAGCTAACAGGGAGGTGAGGATGGTGAACCACCACACCAGTGAACCGAGAGAGTCTACAACTGCAAGCAGGAGAATTGTATCCATCAGCTATGTGGGATCTAAGCCCCCTCTCAATTTAGAGGTGGAGTGGACATCACTATCCCAGGGTGCACAGGATGGTAGAATAAAATATGGATTAGAGTGGACTTATTGGTATTCTACTCTAGAAGTGTTGTGACTCTAGCAATGGAAGGAACTGTATCATTGATGTGGAGACAGTGTACAGGGGAGTTGCTGAGCACAGGGAGAGGAAGGAAGCAGTGTGATATGGGGGCATTTGCAGGACTTGGAGTTGTCCTGAATGATATTGCAGGGACAGATGCAGGACAGTATATATACTGCCATATCCCACTGAATGGACTGGGGGAGAGTGTAATCTTCAATGTCAGCTATAATCCAGGCGGTATAGCAGTGCTCCAAGATGTATTCCCCAATGCAGTGAGTGTGTCCCTGATGAAAGAGGTTGTTGATGTGGGATGAGTGGGGTGTGGTGGGGTGTGGCATAATCAGAATGTCTTATTTTTTTAATTAATTTATTTATTTCTCTCCCCTTCTCCCCACCCCGGTTATCTGTGATCTGTGTCTATTTGCTGTGTCATCTTCTTTGTCCACTCTGTTGTCAGTGGCACATGAATCTGTGTTTCTTTTTATTGCATCATCTTGTTGTGTCAGCTCTCTGTGTGTGTAGCATCATTCCTGGGCAGGCTGCAGTTTCTTTCATGCTGGGCGGCTCTCCTTATGGGGTGCACTCCTTGCACGTGGGGCTCCCTTACTCGGAGTGCATCCCTGCGTGGCAGGGCTCACCTTGCATGCACCAGCACTATGTATGGGCGAGCTCCACATGGGTCAAGGAGGCCTGGGGTTTGAACTGCAGACCTCCCATGTGGTAGGCGGATGCCCAAACCACTGGGCAAGTCCGCCGCCCGCAGAACCTCTTATTGTTTTAAATTTTTAAATTTTTATTTGAGTTTTTTTTAAGATACATAGATCACAATAAATATTACATTAAAATATATAAGTGTCTCCCATGTATGAGGGACCATAAATATGGTGAGAATCATTAGAAAGAAACTTCTGGTTGTAAAGGTGCACAATTCAAAATGAGTGGAGTAACTGTGAAGGTTAGGCTAATGTGTCAACTCGGCCAGGTAATTGTGCGCAGTTGTTTGGCCAAGCAAACACTGAGCTAGTTGTAATACAAGGACATTTATGGACTTTAGTCACCAGTGAGTTTACTGCATAGATGGCCGATTGCATCTCCGTCAGTCAAGGAGATTGTCATCAGCAATGAGTACTGCTTTATCCAGTCAGCTGAATGCCTTAAAAGGGGAAGTGACTCCAGCATTCCGGGACAATTTCCCAGCTCCTGTTTGGACAACCACTGTCTCCCAGACACTCATCAAGAACCGTCAGTGGGCTTTCATCAGAGCCCTTGCTTTGCAGCCTGCCTGTGGAACCTGGACTTGTGCATCCCCACAGTCATGTGAGAGACTCTTATAAAATCTCTTACTATTGACAGATATCTCCTATTGACTCTGTCTCCCTAGAGAATCCTGACTAATAGAGTAACCATGACTATCAAAAAGATGTCAGAATATTGAATTCTAACGTAGACTCACAGGTATTTTCAATCTAAAATATGGTATGTGTACTCTCAGAAAATTGGATGTTAAGTAAAGGATTATGTCTCGAAATTGGTCAGAATTATGTTGAAGGAATACATTTTATTCCACTATTTTCAGAAACAGAGAAACATTTTAAGAGAAAATACGTGTCCCAAAACTCCCAGAGCCATTTTTCCCACATTTTTATTATGTAGTGCATTAATCTCATGAAATGTTGAACTTGAGGAAAGTTCCCTACATCAGTTTTCCATGAAAACTCTGTAGGGAAGACAATATTCAAGAACCATTCTAATCAATGCTATCCCAGTCATACTTTTTTATTATTTAAGCAAAATATTTTAAAGCTATAATATACGAATTTATGTTAAATTTTATTTCTGAAAGAATTATTTTTGTCATTTCTGTGTTTAGTTTTCATATCTAAGGGTGAAACTTTTGAAATGTTCTTTGATCTTATCTGCCACAGTGACTTTAGTTCATAGTTTTGTGATTCTTCTTAGATTTAAGTCTTCATGGTCCTACCATAACTATTTTTACCAAGATAACATAGAATGGTAGATCTAGTAACACGTGATCTGACTTCTACACTTTTAAAAATTGTGAATAATTTTAAGTGGCTTTATCTTTTATGGAATTTATTTTGCATATTACAAATAGTCCGATTATTTTTGGTCACAGTTGGAACTTACAAGTATCTATAAGCTATTTGTATGATGGTTTCCCATGGTATAAGCTTTTACTCACATATAAATATATCTCTGGCTTTGGAGGAAGGTGTAAGTCAGGAACGGGACCAAAGAAAATGCCTGAGCAATTTAAACTACTGCTTGGTATCATTTTGAAGTGACTTTGTACAAATCTAGCCTGTAGTCTTGGAACATGGACCAGATTTTCATAGAAACAAAAGAGATAAATCCTTTGCCTTTAGTAAGTTTTAATAAGGAAATTTCCTTGGACACCAAGTACCTTTTAGTATATAATACTCACTGCTACTATAAATACCTATTTTTATATCACACTGACACAACAATTTACTAAGAATAACTTATTTCCTAGTAAATGTTTTAAATACTTAATTGGGAAAAATGGTCTCTTAAAGGTCTGATATATCTTTTTTTTTTTTACCCCATTAATATTGGATTTTTCTATGTAAATCTTTATGTGTATGTCTCAGATGTGCCTGGTTCATTTGGTATCATTATAGGAGTGATGTGCATTTGTTTCTTTATACTTTAATTTTTACTCATGTTAGACATCTTGTGTCAAGGTACCCAAATCCACATACATAGGTCATAAAATATTTAAAAATATATAAATTCCTTCCAGTGAATGATATACACATCAGTTGTTTGTTTATTTGTAACTCTTCATACAATATGGGTTGAATACTTCAATTTCTATTTGTGATTCTTTGCTTTTCTGATAGTTCAAGAGCATTCATTTTGGTATATTTTCATCTGAGCTCTGCAAGCACTTACCTCATTCAAAAGCAAGCCTCTCACATGTCTTGAGAAGCACTGGAGAGAAACCTGAATGAAAAGGAAGACATGATTGTAAGTTTGGAATGCTGGGATAGTATTTAGAGCCTGGTCCTAAATTTATTGCATGACTGTGAGCAACTTTCAACGTATAGGACAGCCAGACATTTTGCTGTTGCTTGTAAAATATTATATATAATTATGTAAGTGTGTGAAATGTAACGAGCTGAGTGAGGCAATAGGAGATACAAAAATAAAGCTCTAGTGCTTTCTCTCCATACATCAAAAGGACATTGGGAAAGGAGGAATCAGGTTAGCTCTTAAATGGTGTGGGATGTAGTGACATCACATGGAATCTACAGTCCATCTCTTGCAGTATCAGTGAAGACACTCCAGTTCTAATAGGAGAAATTGGGTTATACAGGCAGGCAGGATGGGGAGTTTCCCTCCTTCCCTGACTTCTGCATGTGCACAGGAGGAGGCAAGTGTCACCAGACAGTCTGCTGCAAAACAGGCAGCAGAGTACACAGCCAGGGCTGGAGAGCAGAGTGAGCACCTGTCAGTGTGCAGCCTTCTCAGGAGGGACGGGCTGCTGAGAGTTCAGGAATTCTTTCCAGGATTAGAAATGGAAAAAACCAGGTATTGGTGTTGTTTTGTCCTGTCACTAAGAAACTTTAAAAATTTTTACCTTGGGTGGTGGAACTTCTGCCTAGATGACAGTTATCAAATTTGGTATCCAAATTTTGGATGGACGACCCCCATCCAAAAAACCCCAATGACAGTATATACAACTTCAAGGAAGACAATTCCTTCTATCTGCTGAATAAGATCTAAACCCCCTCTCATTCTTAAGCAGAGTGGATGTCATCCCCAATACCTCAAGACTGAGGGATAAACAAAATGGGGAGGGCAACCATGGACCACTGTAGATTTATTGCTATTGTAGTTATTAGCATGTGTAACTGAAGAACTTGTAAAATTGATATAAAATAGTAGTTACCAAAGGTCATGAGAGGAGGAGTAGGGAAGAATAGATGGAACATGAAATTGCTTTAAAGCTGAAGCAGTTTTGTTAGTGTGGGTGCAGTGACTCTAAAGGAGCTCCCAGATAGCCTTTTGACCTGCACCCCATGGAGCCCCTGCCAAGGCAGCCACCTGTTTGCCATTTCCTTCCTGGTGGGAAAATGCTTAACCCTGGTAGGATGGCATGTGGGTTTGCCAGTCAGCCCCAGGATTGAGTGGGACAGGTTTTGGAATAAGGGCTAGGAAGAGACCTGGGTTAAGCATGCCTTTCATTAACTACTTAGAAAATGAAGTTTACCAGGACCTTTTAACATGTTCAGTATCCCTCTGCAGATGATCTAGAACAGAAATGTCTCATTATAATCGCTAGGCATATAGGTTCTGTGCTTAATACTAATTAATGCAGCAACTACTGCATACATTTCTTTTTGAGTGGCCATTAATAGATCTAAGCTCCAGGTTTGCAATACCATACATGTTCTCTCTCCATGGGAGGAGGCCGTAGTGCCAATTGTGTTTAAGTTCTACTTATATGTCTCTGGTAATCATTGCTCCACTTGGTATGCCCTTCATCCAGCCAGCATGTTGCAGCACCATTGACCCTAGAGAAGAGCTAGGAAGGCAGGCTCCAGTATTCCACCAGCCTGGTGCATGGTGCCCTTTAGCACCATGACACCGTGCCAGTCTGGAGGTGATATCATTGTACATCTCGCCATTTTGAGCCATTGTCAGCTGCAGCAAGAGTCTGAAACTCTCCCCCACTTTTCTCCATTAAGAAAATCTTTGATTAGTGTGGTACATTGGTTCCAATTGTTGAACACATATTGAAGCATTGATACTGAGCATGAACTATAGTTTACATTCTGCTCAACACAACTTTATAGGTTATGACAAAATGTGTAGAAGGCTGTATCTGTCATTGCAGTGTTATGCAGGACAATTCCAGTGTCCTGAAAATGCACCCATGTTGAACCTATTCTTCTCTTTTCCTCCCCCTCAGGACCTCTGGTGGCCACTGCCTTTACAATGGTCAAAGTAATTTCCATTGCTAGAATAAAATAGCAATAAGTCTTTAATTGTCTACTACTAAGTCGACTTTACTCCATTGTTCATTCCCCAATCTTGAGGATTTGGAGATGGTGATGCCCACTCTTGTTTCTAATTGAGAGGGGCTTAGCTCCCATGGGGCAGATGGATGGAACCATCTTGCTTGCAGCTGCACACACTCTCTGTTCCTTGGGATGGGTGTTGTCCACCATCATCTCCTCGTTAGTTGTCCTGGGTGAGTCCAGTGAACCAGTGAGTAGGTGTTGCAACTCTGCTGACATTCAGGGCTCAGCCACCATGTTAACAGACCAAAGATTTAAGTCTCTGGGACATGTATTTAAAAGTATAGTGCTAATTTTAGTTTTATACTTTCAAAGAAATGCTTTTAATTCTGAATTAGTGATATATTTTATTATGACACCCTTCTTTTGGTATGGTTGAAGGACTACACTTCTCTTATTCTATGTAATGTGATTTTTGTGGATGATGTTTTGTTTTGTTTTGTTTTTTTGGATGCTGAGAATGAATTTAGAGGATTTGGAATTTTTCTATTGGAAAAATTGGTTTAGAAGAAATAAGTATCCCTTGTCTACAATATTGATCCTTGATATGATCCAGTAAATCTTTCTACATGCACTTGTAAGTTTTGGTTATCCATTTATCTATCTATACCTACATAATTCTTTTTGGTGAAAATATTCTGTAGTTCTAATGAACTAAGAAGAGTCAAAACAGTGATTCAAAATCCAGTGTTTCTTCTTACTCTATCACATTGTTTGTTTCTCAAAGTGATTAGAATGTCACAGACTTTCAAAGTCATAAAAAGCCCCTTCCTATGACATAGATTCTTCCTGAATTGGTGCTTTTTCTTGATTTCTGCAGCCCCATTGTTCAGATCCTCTTGGACCCTTATTTTTCCCTCCTTTACACTTCCTCCATATTCTCAGTTTAATATTAGTGGTCAAGGCTTTTTACTTTTGCTTTTTACCCTCTCCAGTCTTTTTCCCTTTGCAGATCCCTTATTTACCCACATTTACTTGTGCTTTTTATACAATTACCCGCAAATCTGTAACTTAAGCATTGGGTTTTCATCAATTTGTTTGAATCCAGCATCCACCTTTTTTCTTTGGTAGCTTTTACATGAATGTCCCCTCTTTGGGTCTGATGTAATGTGTCTAAAATGTAATTTCTTATCTTTCTGTGAATCCAGCTGCCCTTTTGGAACTGATCTTGACTCTCACCTGGGATTGGAAACTCATATGTCATCCTTCACCTTATCCCCACCTTAAAAAATGCAGCATTTACTTGAGTTCTGAAAATTCTGTCCTTTTTACAATTCTTAGCAGCACTTCATTGCCCCGTGTATTAAGAGGTATTTATCTTTGCCTTCAAGATTTTTTTTTATTAGAGAGGTTGTAGATTTCCAGAAAGATGCATAAAGTGTTCCCATTTCCTGCCCCCATTTTAAACATTTTACATTAGTGTGGTACCTTTGTTACCATCAATGAGTAAATATTATTATCATTGTACTATTTTTTATAACCTTATCTCAAATTCAGAAAAATATAACAGAAAAATGCAGCTCAACAAGTTATGGGTACATTCCTCCTAAAAACTTCCATCTCATCTTTATCTGGTCTAATTGCAAATTCTAACTCAGTTGTTCCTGTAGTGTTCATAAAGATACAGAGATTAGTTAAATGTCATAATTATGCAATATTAATGAAAAAATAAGAGAAAAACTGCTTAGTCCTATTCATATTTCATAAAACCAAATTCCTGTCTTTTTTTTTTTTTAGCCCTGAGCATTAATGTAGTATCAACCTTGCTTTTGGTAGAAAATCATCACAATGGTGTTAATTATAGTTCCAAATAATTTGTATTTTTCCATTGTATCAGCACATTCTTATCATGTAGTAGAAGCCCATTGCTCTCTCTTACTAATCACAATCTCCTGCCAAAATCATTGTTCTACATTCCCAGTATTCTTCAGCTGTCCTCTAACTAACCTTAATTTTCCTAGACACTGTTTTTGGCCACATTCTCATTCATAAATCATCAGTGTTTATTACATTCATTATAATGTGTTGCCATCAAGTTCAAGCATTCCCATATATGCATTTTACCTGAATAAGTATTCTATATATATCCAGCATCATCTTCCCCTTTTCATCCACATTCCATCTCCCACCTAACTTCATTTCATAGTCCCAACTCCATAAGTCTATTCATTGTATTTTGATCATGTTAGTGAGGCCATAAAGCATTTGCCCTGTTGTGTCTAGTGCCTTTCCTCAACCTAATATGCTCAGTGTTCCTCCACATTGTCTTTGCTTCCGCAATTGATTTTTTCTTCTGAATAATATTCCACTGTATGAAAATACCAGATTTTGCTTATCAATTCATTGGTTTATGATGACTTAGGTTTTTCCATCTTTTAGCAATTGTGAAGAATATAATTGTCCTATTAATTATAGTCCTGTTTCCTTTAGGGTTCACTGTATTGTGTAGTCCTATTGTTTACTTTTAATTTTTATTCTATCAATGTATATACCACCCCAAATTTCCCCTTCTATCCACATTTAGATATATAATACAGTGGTGTTAATTATATTCCCAATGTCGTGTTACCATCACCACTGTACATTACCAAAAGTAAGTGATCTTTTCACTTTCCAGTTTCTTCCAGTCTGTAATAGTTCTATTCAGTTTGGATAGAAAATGGTTCACTTCATAAATCAGTATGGAAGTAGGCAATAATGAAAGAATTGAGGTATCAAAAAGATTCAAGACTTGCAAAGCCAAGTGGCACAGCGATATTATATTTCAGAGAAGCTTTTAAGAGTCATGTAGGAATTACCATTCTCTGCCATGAGGGGTCAGTGCCATGTGCACCTCCCATACACCACCACCATGCTGAGTAAGAGGGAGACCGAGCCCAGAGTGATGACTTGGAGAAGAAAGGGTAGAAGACTTGCTTTCTTCATGCACAGCTTCACTCTCTACTTGTAAAGACAGGAAAAAGGAGGTCTTCCAGTGAGTTTTCTGGCTTGTGGAAGGGAGACAGCTACAATAGAAAACCTGGGCAAAACTGAAAGCAAGAAATGAAAGTAGGATGAAAGCAATCTTTCCCTCAGCATTAGAGATGCCAATAATGTACCTTCTTATGCTTTAAGCAACAGAACATTTTCAGAGAGAACCACGCTATCACTTGAGTTATGGATTCCTTTGAGTCAGATCGTGTAGAGTTATAGAAAAAGAATTGGATATTTCCAATGTAGATATTCTGAACTCTTTCAAAGCCAGATATCATTAAGGTTTTCAAACTAGAAATGTAGACGGCACTGTGGCATTCTAGGTTATAATTTCTGATAAGGAACTAGGAAGAGCTAGAACCCACAGAAACCCAAAGTTCTGTGGGATCCTCCATAATTTTGTGGCAAGTGTAGAGGGTTTCTGAGACCAGAAAGTGAGGAGAAACCCCTGAGGATGACCACAGCCTGGACTGGCCCATTGCTTGGATGACCTCACAAGGAGCCATTGTGCAGGGCCTGCTGCCCCTATATAAGGCCCTGCAGCTGAGGCTCAGTGTCCGCTTACCCAGGAAGCTGTTTTTGGTGACCTGTGGACTAGGACTGCCCTTCGCTGGTTTATTTATCATTTGTGGATTAGTTTATTTTGTTTCTTATTTTTTCTTTTTGTCTTAGTTCTTTTCTCCCGATTTTGTTTTCTTTATTATTTACTTTTTTAAAAAATTATTTTGCTTTTACCTTTTGCCTGTTTGTTGTTTTTTAATCTTTTCCTTTTATTTTACTCCTGTTTATTTTTTATTATCATATTTTTTATTTTCTTTTTTTTTTTTTAGCATTTTATTTATTTATTTTTTTATTAGATCAGTTATTCAGGCTTTCCCATTGGAAAGTCTGCATAGAGTCACCGGGTCTCCAGCCCAGCATAAACTCCAGTATGCTGCGGCCTCTCCCAGCCTTGAGGGCTAAGGAGGAGACCCACCTGAAGAATTATCAGTTCTTGCGATTACTAGGCAAAGGTGGCTTTTCCATGACTTTTCTAGCGCGGCATGTCCTCACCCGCCATGAGGTAGCCGTGAAAGTCATACACAAGAAGGACAGCCCCAGCAGCCTCCGCATGCGCTCCAGAGAGGTGAGCATAATGAAGAGCCTGCACCATCCCAACATCGTCCGGCTCTTTGAAGTCATTGACAGCCCGGAGAAGCTCTACCTCGTAATGGAGTACGCCCATGGAGGTGATCTCCTGCACTACCTGATGGCCCATGGCCCTCTCTCGGAAGAGGAGGCCCGAGCAAAATTTCGCCAAGTCTTATCTGCTGTGCAGTACTGTCACCAGAAGTGTATCTCACACAGAGACTTAAAAGCAGACAACCTCCTCTTGGATGCTGCTGGGAATGTGAAAGTTACGGATTTCGGTTTAAGTAATACCTTTGACATCAGCCAGCAGCTGGAAACCCTGTGCGGCACTCCCTTTTATACTGCCCCCGAAATATTTAAGGGGCACACGTACCTTGGGCCGGCCGTGGATGTCTGGAGCCTGGGGGTGATTCTCTACAACATGGTCAGCGGGAAGTTCCCTTTCTTTGCACAGAGCTCCAAGCTCCTGCAGGAGCGGGTGCTCAGCGGGGAGTTCCGCATCCCATACTACCTGTCTGTGGACTGCAGGAATCTCCTCCAAAAGTGCCTGACAGTGGATCCCTGTAGGAGGTCAAGCCTCCCAGACATAATGACTGACCCGTGGGTCAATACGGGCTATGAGCATGCACAACTGAGGCCGTATGTGGAGCCCCTCCCAGCTCGCCAGGACCCCCACCGGATAGCAGCGATGGTAGCCATGGGCTACAAAGAGGAGGAGATACAGGCGTCCTTGCAAGATGGCAGATATGATGAAGTCATGGCCATATATCTTTTGCTGGGCCACAGCAGATGGGAGCAGGGGACCTCCACCAGCGCCCCGCAGACCCAGCCCCCTGCCAGGCCAGGAGTGGGAGGAGCCCACCTCTGTGCCCTCCCACCACAGCCTGCCCCCTGCCCTGGTCCACCCTGCAGCTCTCCTCCCCTGCAGAGGACCATCCTCAGTCAGGCCGTCATGGACAAGGGCCGGGAGAACCAGCGCATGCCAGAGCCAGGAGCCTCCAAGACGTCGGCTTCCCCCACAGGGCCCCTGGCCCTGCCTCAGGTGCACCAGCAGCCCCAGATGGCCTGGGTGAGGCCCACCCAGGCCGCCAGGCCCTGCCCCAAGGAGCATCATCAGGAGGGTCCCCTGCTTGGCCCTGCGGTCATCGCCTCCTCCCACGTGAGAAGTGGTAGGGAAGGAGGCTCTGAAGGAAGCACTCACCTGTCCGCTGTTGGCACGGGTGAAGCCATCCCCAGGGGAACACCCCAAGTCAGGGGTGAGCAGAAGAACTTGCCCTGCAGCGGGAGGCCTGCCTCCCCTCCCAGCAACAGGCAGGGCCAGCCGAGCATGTGGAGGCGATTCTGGACTTTCCTGTGCCTAGGGTGTGCCTGCAAGGAGCTGCACCAGGGGAGGGACAACCAAGTGGGCCCTCAGGGGGCCCTGCCACGTTCACGGGACCCCAAGTGGAGGATGAAGGTCACGAGCTCCCTGGAGCCGCACGAGATAATGGGGGAGATATGCCGGGTGCTCGATGCACTTGGCTGCGAGTGGGACCTGATGGGGCCCCACGGGCTGCTGTGCGTGTGCGGCACGCCGGGCCAGGAGGACCTCCTCCAGTGGAGGGTGGAGGTGTGCAGGCTGCCACGGCGGGGGCTCCATGGGGTGCAGGTCAAAAGGGTGTCTGGGAGTTCCAGGGCCTTTAGAGACATTGAGGCCAGACTCACAAAGCTGCTTCAGGTGTAAAGCACTCCCAGGCACCCTCTGGGAGAGCAGGCAAGGGGGGCAGGCCCTCGCTGCCCAGGCGACCACTGCCCACACCCCCAGGCAGAACCCCAGAGCTGCCTTGGGCCTGCTCCCCTCTCCTGTCCTTCTCCCAGGCTGGTGGTGAGGCCCAGGGGCTGCCCCTTGATGCCACATGTCCTGGGAGCTGGATAAAGCTCCTTAGTTACTGGTAATGTTCTGCATGCCGTGGAGGTGCTGGGGTCCTCCTCACTGGACCCCCATTGTGAGCCCACCATGGCCTCTGCACACCCCCATCCTGCCCTGTGTACACCCCCAGCCCCGTGTGGCACACACCACAGCAGCATGTTTTGGCTGTTGAGGTCCCACTCGCGGCTGCTGGTGATTGTCTCCCATATCTCCTCTGTGGGCTCCATGGGGCTCCTGGTCTCCGTCCTCCATGGTAAGTCTACTGAGTGGACCTTGGTTTCTCCCCTTGGTATTTGCTGAGGTTCAATGACCTCCGGGCAAACCCGACCTGCTTATATCTTCATTTAACATTGAACAGGTTCCCTTTGGGTGTGTTCTGGCCTGGCTGTTGCTAGAACAAGAAGCTGGGGACCCAATGCAGGGAAAATTTCCCTAGATGCCTTGCTGTGGGAGCTGCCCTCTGTGGACAGAGCTCTCTTGGACTTAGCTTGGGAAGATGTTTTGTTTTTGGACTCCATCCATGCTGCTGCTGTGGGGTGGTGAGGCCACCAGGCCGTGCTGCAGGGTTCCTGGTTCTTGGCCTCTCCATTGAGCATTTGTGGTGCCCAGTCCAGAGAGCCTGAGGGGCTGCAGCCAGCTGTGCTTGAGCTGTCTTTGATTCCTGGTCCTGGCGAATGAGTCTGGGAGATGGCAGTGAAATAGGAAGTCCATTGTGAACCTGAGAGTAAAAAGCACATGGAGATGCTCCCACCTCTGGTGAGGAGAAGCAGAGGCAGTGACCAAAATGGAAACCATGGGAAGAGTCCAGGCTGCTCTCCCTAGACTTACTGTGGAGGAAGAAGCTCATGCGCCACACGGAGCCTGAAAGGACAGTGGGGGAGATGAGCAGGTGTGGACACAGCAGCTGTAGTTGGACCTGAACAACAGTTTCGGCTGCTGGGCATGAGCGCCACGTGTGCTGGAGGGCTTAGGGCATGGAGGACGGAGGTCTGCAGTGCTGGGCGGGTCTCGGTGGGTCCACTTGTAGAGGAGATCCTCATCCACTAGGCCTTCCAAGCATCGGCTCCTAAGATCCAGGGGCTTCAGCTTCAGAAGGTGAAGGGAACCATCTGGGGGCCCAGAGGAGCGGCCTGCAGAGCCTCGCTGCCAGGGGGCCACTTGCCCCACCCACTCTGCTGCAGAGACTGGCCTGTGTCCCCTGGGGCCCTGCACCCCTCTCCTGCCTTCTCCATCTTCCTCTTTGTAGGAGAGTGGAGTTCATTCTGGAGAAATAAAGAGAATTCAAATGAGAGCAGAGTCTGTTTATTCAAAGCTTGCCCAAGAAGTGGGTCAGTACCATCTCTAGTTTGGGCAGAGACCCCCAGGTAGGCAGGAGCATGGGAAGCATCACAGGGAGCAGCGAGAAGGCTCAGGGGGGCTCCCGATGCAGGCGGTGGGCGGTGAAGCTGGGGGAGGCCACCTGAGAGGCATCTTATGTGACTGTTTGGGGAACTCATTTGGCTTCCCCTGGTAGGTCCTTCTTTGGGAGAATGGGTGACTTCCACAGGGTGAACACAGGGAGGCTGGGTGTCATTGGCAAAATTCCTCCCCTCCGGAGCCTGATGCTTACAGAGATTTGGGCGTCTCGCAGTTCTTTCCCTGCCCAGAAATTTCCCCTCCCACCCTGTCCTCCACAGTGGTCCAAGGAATGGGAGGAGGGGAAGATGCAGCACAGGGCCTCCCTCTAAAGGACAGTAATATGCATAACAATAGAAAATAAAATTCCGAGGTCCCTTCTTCTCCAGCTCCAAGTAGGAAGTGGGCACTGCAGCCCTGGGGTCCTGCCCTGGGGACGGGATTCCCTGGCAGCCCTTGCAAAGCCCACGTAGGCTTCTACCCGCCCCTCCCTCCTTCCCCTCAAGCCAACCATCCCGTGGCCTGTCCCTCACCTCAGGACCCTGGGACCCATGCCTGGGCATCTGTGCACCTGGCCTGGTGCAGATCTGAGCAGGAGGGGCTGGCAGCTGCTCTAGGATGCAGAGGTGAGGGTGGGGGGTGCTGGTGACCCCCCTGCACCAAATGCTGTCCCGTTCCCCAGAGTCGGGCATGTTCTTCCCAAGCTGCTGTCGGGTCCTGTCCTCCAAAGAGCCTGTGCTTCCACCTCCCCCAGCCCTCCAGGTGGAAAGAGGGGCTGCCCCAGGCCTGGAGAGAGCAGGGGCTGCAGGCTGCTGGGCCCCCAGTCCCCAGGAGGCTGCCCCGGGGGTCCTCTCCCTGGTGAGGGGACACAGGCTTCTCCCTCCAGGAGAGCCTCTGCCCCACAGCACCCACCTGCTGCTGCTCTTCCCTCGGGGTGCCCTTGCTGTGATCCACGCAGCTCCTGCCACAGTGACTCCCCCCTCCCCACCTCCCTGGGCCACCCCTCTGCTTCCTGCCTTCCCTCATGGACAGTGAGGTCCTGCAGTGGCTGAAGGTTTACTCTTAGTTTTGAAGGTTTACTTTCCTTCTAGTGTATATGTGGGGCACAACCATGTTTGACAAAAACAAGATATACTTCTACTGCATGTGGAAAAATCGTTTTTTAAGTTTAGTTAAGGCTGGTTCTATTCATTCCTTGAAAGTACACTTGGTTTGGCAAAAATTCAATGTTACTTGCAAAAGAAAGATCTTAAAAGTTAAGCAAATTTAATTTTTATTTACGTTTGTAAAGATTTATTTCTCCCCACCCCCTCATTGTTTGCACTTGCTGTATGCTGTTTTTAGGAGGCACCGGGAACTGAACCCAGGACCGCTGATATGGGAGGGAGATGCATAATCACTTAAGCCCCTGCGTGCCCTGCCCTGTTGTGTGTCTCATTATGTTTTTTCTTCTTGGTCTCTTGTGTCGTCTTGTTGCGTCAGATCGCTGCCACTGCCCAACATACCAGCTCGCTGTCTTCTTTAGGATGCACTGGGAATCAAATCACAGACCTCCCATGAGGTAGGCAGGAGCTCAGTTGCCTGAGCCACATCTCTTCCCTTAACTAGATTTAAATATGAGGGCAAAGGAATAAGGAAAATTGTATATGGGATTACAAAATATTTTAGAAGCATAAAATTTAGGCTCCACTAGGAATCTGAGTCCAGTGCTCTTTCCTCAATACACAACACATACACAATATTATCCTCTAAGGGTTCTAGAACATTAGATTCAACAGGATATGAACATTAATGTAATAATTTTATGAAACACTTCCCAATAATCACTGAGAAATGAGCATTGGCATTTACCTCTGTTTTCTCACATAACTTAAATGATGATAAAGCGATTAATTTAAAGGACTGAGCCACAAGGATCAACAGAGAGACAAGGAAAACAATAATAAAATAGTGAAAGTGAAGTGTGGACTTAGGACTAGGAACTTGTTGGCAAAAGTAGAGAACCCTAACCTGAGGCAGCAGCGGCAGAAGGACAGGCCCGCTCACTTATGCTCTGATCCCTGCAGCGCTCAGCACCGCAGACATCAGGGACCCTGTGGTGGAACAGGCGGGGAGAAAGGCAGGTCAGGAGAGGGGGAGTCTGGACAGAATGGTCCGCAGCCCGTAGCTCCTGCCCACTGCAGAAGACTGGGGTTTACTTTCCAGAGGTGTGGATTCAGGGACGCCCTGGACTAAGGACCATCGCCCTGTGTGCAGTAAGATGCCACTTAAAACATGGGGCTGTGTGGAAGTCCACCTGTCAAACAGAGAGACTTCTAGTCCTGGACATTGCATTGTTTCCAAGAGCTGTTCATTAGAAATAATAGTGTGCTGAGCAAGCCCGTGAATGTAGGAGTTTTCTTTCTATTGGCTTATTTTCCCTACATATGCTCTTTCTAGTTTTTTGTGAACCTATTTAGGAAGAGAGTGATATCCAGATGTGACAGCTTGAATTTGGTGAATCCCCCCCAAAATTTATATTTTTTAATTCAAAGGGTGGTGAGACCTTTTGATTGCCTTTGACTTGGTTCTCACCCTGAATAGGTCACTCGCTCAGTTCATTTTGATGGGACTCCATCAGTGAGGCATGACCCAGGTTTGGTTTCCCCCCTCTTCCTGGGCCTTACATAAATGGAGACACAGGGAGGAGACTTAGAGAAACAAAGTCACCATTTTGTCGCTGCCATGGGAGAGAGGCCTCGAGGATCACTAGCAGCTGAAGCTGAAGCCTGAAGCCCCCAAGAGGCTGGGCTCATGGAGCAGCTCAAGGCTGAAGAGATGAGCCACATGCCTGGTACCCGCAGCCAAGCTCTGGGAAACGGTGAGCCTTGAGTGAAGGCAGGGACCAGGCAGAGATCTGCTGCTGTCTTGTCCCTCCACATGGCAGGGTGCCAGGGTCACCAGGAGCTGAATTTGGTGAGAAAGCATCTGTGATGGTGCCTTGATTTGTCTATTTCACAACCACAGAACTGTAGGATTTTGCCCTAATAAATGGGTTGTAAAAGCCAACCCCTTTCTGGTACTTTGCATTGGGAGCTCTCTGTCAAACCAAAACACCACATTATTCTGTTTCATTTCTGTTTGAGTTACCTTTTCTCCTTTTTAAATGGAAACATGATCTTATGGAGTAGATTCAATATTGAAGGCTTAAGTTTTAAAAATTAGAGTCAAGTCATTTTTCCTTAAGAATTCAATGTTGAATGTATTTAGGCTTTCTGCTTTGTCAAGCATTGATGAGAGTGTTAACTGTGTTTCTGTGTGTGTATGTACGTGTGTGTGCACAAGTGTGTACTTGCAGACTGAATACATTTTGCCGGCTGTGATAGCCATCCTTTATAAACCACAGGAAGGCGACTTTCCTGGAGCTCAGAAGGGAGTCATCTCTTTTCCACCTCCTTACCTGAAAAAGCCAGTGAATTATCTAAATAATCCAGAAAACCAGGTCCTTTTTGAAAGATGGGCATTTGAGCATAGTCTGGGAGATCATTTATTTGTCTTGAACTAACAAATACAGCGGTGAACTACATAAAACTTTTTGGCACTTCCTAAGAACTAAGATTTCCAAAAAAAAGCCAGTGTTGTAATTTTTATGGAGCTCTATTTTTGCTTTGATTTATGGTTGATCAAACAGAAGAAAGAATGGTGGAAAGCAAAGTCCTTTTGTCTCTTGGCTCCAACAAGGGCATTACTTGAGATTGTTCTATGTACAAGTCTAAGAATAAAATGGTACTCTGGATAGACGCTCATGGAATCCGCTTTAGGTTTGCATTAAATTGGTAGTTTGGTAACGAAAGGAATGATTGTCTTGTGATTGTAACTCTTCTCTATCTGTTCTTTAGAAATTATCTTGGGGAACAACTGTGTTCTGCAAAGGCTTAAACTTTCCTCCATGATGAAAGGAGATAAGGTATGTAGGACATCATAAGGGTGATAAATGACAGTGAAGGGGGGACAGGAACCGTGGGGTCCAGCACAGGCAGGGAAGGATGACAGAGCAGGGGGGACGGGGGCCCTTCCTGGGAGGTCCATGTCTCCAAGGGTCGGAGGTGGGTCAGAGATGCAGGGGCACCTGGAGGGGAGGGCTGCAGGGGGCAGGGAAGGGTGAGCCTGCGGGAAGGTAAGGGTGCTGGGAGAGCAGCTGCCCTGGAGTGCAGGGTGCCTGAGGGAGGAGCCTCTGCTCTGCAGTGGGAGGAGCCCTGGCTGCCAGCAGGTGCCTGGGAGTACCTGGGCTGGTCCCCAAAGCCTCTGCTCCCTGGGGTGGTCGCCGTCCTGGGCCACCCCAGCCCCTGGCAGCGCCACAGCCATTTCCTGGCTGCAGAGGACACCGTCCTGGGCTCCTGGTTCTGCACAGAGGCCGGTCCTCGTGGCCCGGGTGGTCGTGCAGCCCCGCAGAGCCGCTCGGCTCCTCCAGGAGGGCCCCTGCTCGGCCTTGCCCAGCAGCGCCCCCTCGGGGCCTGGAGAGCTCAGTGCGCGTCTTTGGGCTCTGCTGCGCCCTCTGGTGGCACTAGGCGGAGGCCCCCTCATGCCCTTCACCTTCTCCAAGGGAAGCTGGCAGAGTCCCCTGGGCTCCCAGGGCCCCCCAGCTCCTAGGCCCCGCGGGCGAGGAGGAAGGTGCCTTGGGAGCAGGAGGCTCCAGGCTCCAGGCCTGGGCCTGTGAGGAGCTGGAGAGCACCATGGAGGGTTGGGGTGAGCCCTGAGAGGACACACTGGCCCTCCTACAAAGTGAAACTGGTTCCACAAATCTGGTGTCCAGGAAATGGAGGTGTTTTCCTCGGGTGGAGGCAACTCCACAGATGAAAGCAACCAACTACATGTAATTGACTGGAAATGAGTTGTAGTAAGTCCTGCGGCCAGGATACAGCATCTGCGGCTTTCTTAACAGAGAAAATATGACACCATTTTATTGCAAACTGGCCAAAAGTTAAGGTACCCAAACTATGATTTTCTTTGAGGCTACAATTCTGTGGCAGCTCTCAGTACTTTTCCAGAACATGCTGACCCTGGTTTCCATATCACACGCAAGGATCCAGGGCATGACATTTAACAGCTGGCTTTCTACTTTCAGCTAGCATCCTAAACCCAGGAAAGTGTGGATTTACACATACCACTGTAGTAATGCAAAGCTCATTAGAGCTTATTAGAAAGTTTCTTTTATGAATAAACATCAAAGTCAGAATTTGATGGCTGCTATAGAATATTCAGGAATATATCCTAATACTTTAAATTAGTTACAAATGCCCAAGAAGTTAGAGAAATAAGACCAAAGAACTTGTTAAAGGAGGCTTTCTTAGTTTGTGATCCTTTCAGGGTGGAAATGTCAATTGGTGGTGCAGACATTACATAGTTAAAAAGGCCTAGCTCTCCTCAGTGAGTTTTGAAGTTTTCTGGGACATCCTGCTGTGCAAATAAAGTTGCTTTATTCATGCTGGGAATCAAGGATGACTCCCTTGAGGAAGCAATATATGATTTACTTTATCATTATCACAAGTGTGATTGAAGAATTCAGATTAAATAAATGCTTAGGGAAACATCTAAATTAAAGCTATTAAACCTTGAATAATGAACATGGTAACCTAAATTTATATTCTTTTCTTTTCTTGGTCCTCCCCTTGCTCAATTCATTTGAAACTCTTGGCTTCATTTATTTTAATACTTGCATCCACAATTCCTATATGAACCTGTGTATAGAGCAAAAGGCTTCATAAACTCATTTCAGACATTACATCTGACAATAAAAGCCTCCCAATTATAATAGATTTGAAAATTATGTGTTAAAATGCATTAAAGTTATTTTGTATGCCTTCTTTTCCTACTTCCTTCAATAAACAAAGCAGAGCATTTCTATTGCCTGTCTTTCCAGATAGACTGTGAGCCTCCCACTGACAGAGGCCAGATCTCCAGAACCTTGCAATGTGTGAGACGTATACTAAGTGCTAAATAAATATTGAACAGGTCCAATTTTGAATAATCTGTTGTAATGAGGTGGAAGCACTTGGTGACTGATTCTTGTTTTTTTTGGTAAGCAACATTTTAAGCATTATTAGTGGTTAAAAGCAGGAGTCTTTGAAATGACAAAGCCTGGTTTTGAATCCCAGATTCTTCATGTAATACCTGTGCATCCTTTGGAAATCACTACATTTCTTTAAATTCCATTTTCCTTGTCTATAGAATAAACTGAGATTACATATGTCTAACATATAGGGACCATTCTGTAAATGGTGGCTAATATTATTACAAGAGACTATTCCAATGTTTTGTTTTTTAATCTGTTTAATTCACCTCTATCTGTGAAGTTTAATGTAAATAATTATAGTGGTATACAATACTGCTAAGCATGAAGAAGATAGATAATTGGCCCTTCCCACAAATACCCCAAGTCAGAAAGTAAAGAAGTTTTAACTAGTAACCTATTTATTTGTTGAAACTAAACTTTATAAATTACTACTAATCATTGATAATTAATTGGATGATTATGACCTTATCAGTTCAGAAACTATATTTCCTTCTTTTTCAGTCAGTTTTTTAAATAAACGAAATAGTCTTTATGAATGTTTTTTGTGGATTTTTAAATTGAAATACTAAGTTCATGGTGTATCTTTTACATAGATTGAGATATTCGGTGTATGAGGTTTACTTGAATTGGTGTGTGTGAGCCCATTACATTTGCGGATTGAACGAATAGGAGATCTAGTCTGTACTTCTAATGTTTCAGCTTCTGTAAATAAATTTAGTCATTTTAAATACTTCTCAGTTATTCTCTTTTCCTACATAGTGAAAGATATAGTTGTTAGGCCTCAGAGCAGGGCCTCTATGGATAAGTAGAGATGGCATGAAGAAAACTTTCACATGAGAGCTAGGCAAACCTACTTTGATTATGTCTGCAGAGGTAAGGAGCCAAGGCCAGTGCAAAGTGGCTCAGACCCAACTCCCCATGCTGCAGTTTCTCTCTTGCTTAAATGCCTAAGTTACTACTTAACATTTGCTTTGATTATGCATTAGTTTTTCTGATTATGGATGAGCACACATAGCTGGTTATATAATTGCATGATTAGTATGTTCAGGAAATCATGCTTCCACATACATTGGGTGATCAAGAAAGGGGCAGATAACCCCACCCCTGGGAGGGAAATTTGCTATGCGACTGAGCAAGTTGAAGTGAGGACAGCCAGGGGCTTCTTCTGTGCAGGCCCAGCCAACTGGTAAAAGCTGGTTTTCCTACTTCATTGCTTCAGCAGGATATTCTTGACCACCAAAAGTGGAATTTGGTAGAAAGAGAGGGTTACATCTCATTACCTTCTGATTTACATATAATTCTTTCCTTTGTATCCTGGCTGTTAGGAAATAAAAAGCATAACCTTGCAGAAAATTATCTAACAAGCCACTCCTGCGCCCTGCTTCTCTAAATCAGCCCATGAGAACATGGCCTTGCAGGAGATTATCAAATGAACCACTCTGACCTGCCCCCCCCACTTCTGTGATCTAACAAACCACTCCTGCCCCCGCTTCTGTAAATCAGCCCACAAAAGCATGAGCTTGCACCTACCTTCTGCTTCTGTAAATCCACTTGCAAAATTCCACCTAGCGACACATTAGTCAGTGAGCAAGAGCCATGCTAGTCCCACATGAAATCTTATATAAACCTATGAAAGCTGAAAGACAGGGCTCAGAATTTGGAGAGTGACTCTCCTCTGGGCCTGTGTGTTATAAGTCTGTTCCTCTGCTCATCTGAGGACCACTTAGATTTTTCTGCCACTCAGAACTCCCGGCTTTGCTGCAACATTTGGTTCCCTGACTGGGAAACCCAACCACACTGGCCCTTTGAGCCTCTGGTTTGGGACTGGCAGGCATGGCTGGTGGAGATCTCCCCATGAAGGAGGCAGCCCCAACTGTCCCCTTGATGGGGCCTCCTTCGGGGAAAGGATCCCTGTGGGCCATGTCCTCTGACCCAGCCTGACTCAGTGGAGAGGTGGGTTGAACAGCATAAGAAGATGCTGGAAAGGTAAGGCCCCAGGGCTCTGAGTCCCAGTCAGGCCCATCTCCAGACAGAAGTGGAGACTGATCACCTCCCAAAATCTCGAGATTCAAGATTCCAGGATAGGGCAGTCCCTTGGGTGGGACTGTGGAACCTCTGAGTGATTGAGTGAATGACTGGGGACTGCAGAGGCCTCTGCTGATCCAGTCTGTGGCCCCATGGCCTGCACTACGGAGCCCGAGTGGGTCCCAACCTACACTCAGCGGCTATGTCATCTGGCATAGTGGATAATGCAGACTCTACATGATGCCTTAGCTAAGGCGACGCGAAGTTCTCCTGAGAAGCACAGACAAGTGGGTATCTGAGTGGTCTTGTGAGGGGCCCCCCTCCTTTGTTTGACCTGCGACACCAGCTCAGGGATGGGATCATCACAATCCAAACTCACCATCTTAGATGGGATGTTAAAAACTTTCAAATAGGGCTTTCCCAGGAATTATGGTATGTCCCCCAGAACTCTCCGGACTCTGTGCAAAGTCAAGTGACCTAAGTTTAGTGTTAATTAGCCCTCAGGGAACCCTAGAGGTGGCCAAGTTTCATGCAGTTTGGCAGACAGTCACTGAAGCCCCGGCCACCTCACTCAGTTCCCCTACTTCAATTCCTGGTTAGAAATTGCCCAAACCCTGCCATCTGAGGTTTGATTCTGTGCTGGAAGGAAGGGTCAGAGCAGGGTCCTAGTAACACAAACAGCCAGACTTTGAAAACCTGTTATTCTACAAAAATCTCCAGAAGGAAACCCACTCTTCCTGCTGTATAGTACAGCCATTCCAGAACATTTCCCTGCCCTGGAGCCTCCACAGGCAGATCTCCCAGAGAGGACTCCACCTTCAGGCCCCAAGGCCCATCAGCCCTGAGGGGGCTCCTGAGGTCCCTTTGGTGAGGAGACTTCAGTCAGTGCAGCACTTCAGAAGCCCCTCTAGGAAACACAGGGTCCACCTAGATCAGTGCAGATGGGACTGAGCAACCCAGGAGGCCAATCCTGTTTCATCAGCTCTTCACACCTGCAGATCTCTTAAACTGGAAGCACCCACCCCTTCACATTCAGAAAAGCCTCAGGCTCTTATCCACCTCCTGGAGTCCGTTTTCCACACCCACCGCCCCACATGGGGTGATTGCCTCCAGCTCCTCCTAACCTGTTCAATATGGAGCAGAGATGCCAGATCCTCATGGAGGCCAGAAACTGGTTGTGAGAACAGGCCCCCACAACTGTCTTGAACCTAGAGGAATGGGCCCCAGAAGCAGCACCAAAAGCTCAACCAGCCTGAAACTTTAACACAAATCAGGGACAGGCTGCCCTTCCGTGGTATCAAAAAGCCCTCCTCAGAGGGGTACGAGAAAGAGCGAGGCAGCCCACAAACAGCCTACAAGGCCTCCACCACTCAACAGGCTGAAGAACCTCTGGGGGATTTTTATGAGCAACTCTGCAAAGCCTTCCGGATCTACACTCCCTTCAACCCAAAAGCCCCGGAAAGCCAGAGAATGGTCAGTGCAGCTCTCGTCACCCAGGAGGCATCAGACATCAAATGGAAACTTTGAAATCTAAATGGGTTCACAGAAATAAACATCTCCCAGCTCCTCAAAGTCGCAAATGGTATTCGTCAGTCGGGACAAAATTGCTGAAAGGGAAGCAAAAAAGCGAATAAAACAGTAGGTCTCCCTGTTAACTGCAGCCTTAAAAAATCCAGACCCAACCCATCACAAAAGGCCACCCTGAAAAGGGAGGAATACTTCACCCTGAAACACTCCGCTGCTGCCAGTACCTCTTAATGGGATATTTAAGGCCTGGGGCCACCTGATTTTCTTGTCTGAACTTAAAAAAATCCTTTTTTTCTGCCTGTGGGTGGCTCCCCAGAACCAATCCCTATTTGCTTTTGAATGGGAGAATCCCAAAACTCAACAAAAAAGTTCAGTTAACTTGGACTCAACTCCCACAGGGCTTCAAACACTCCCCCACCCCTTTTCCTGAATCCTGCCACTTTCCTGCAGACCAAAAGAAAAACTCCTGAGCAGGACTGTGCAGAAGTAACAAAAAAAGTGTATGCCAGCTGCCCCGACCTCCAGGACAGGTCACTTTCTTGCCCAGATCAAGCCCTATTCACAGGCAGCAGCAGTTTTCTCAGAAATGGAAATAGGCTCTGATTTGCCAGCAACAAGTTTGGTATCTAAAGTGCTTCATCTCAAAAACGCACCAGAGGGAAACTGGCTACTCCCAGGTGGCCGAGTCTCCATCCCAAAGGGGACCGCCCACACCCTTGTTCAACAAGACCGCCAGCTCACCCACCTGGGAAAAGCTGCTTTAAGAGCCCTGCTCAGAAAATATTACTACAGTGCCGGATGGCCTCGCCCTGCACCACCATTAGTGGCCAATGCCAAACCTGCCTAAGAACAACCCCTCCCGAGGTCCCCAGGCCCCGTGGGCATCCAGCACACAGGAACTGCCCCTTTTAAAAACTTAGCAATGGACTTCACAGAAACAAAACCAAGTCGAGGGTATAGGTACTCATTAGTAATAATGTGCACCATCTCGGGCTGGGTCAAGGCCTTTCCCACCACACTAAAAAAGCAAGAAAGTAACTAAAGCTTTGCTCTGAAAAATAGTTTCATGGCACAGAATACCCTTATCCATAAGCAGCAACAATGGCCTGGCTTTCATAGCAGCCATCACCCAAGAGCTAGCAAAATATTACAAATTAAGTGAAAACTCCATACAGCATATAAGCCCCAGAGCTCAGGGAAAGTAAAACCCTAACTCTCAAAACCACCCTAGCCAAGTTTTGTTAAAAAAAAAAAGTCCTCCCCTGAGTAAATCTGCTCCCATTAGCACTCCTTAGAGTCAGAGGCTTCCCCAGGTCCTGGGGTTATTCACCTTTTGAAATTGTTTTAAGGACCACATCCAATTACTCAAACCTTCAAGGGAAATCTCGGACTCCTAGGAAAAACTGGCCAGGATTCCAGCAGTTAGGAAAAACCCTAGCCCAAATATACAAACCACCCTGTCTCAGGATCCAATCCCATTAAGCCACCCAGTACACACACACTTTTTTGGAAATCTAGTTTGGTTTAAAAAAAAAAAAAACTAGAAAAAGGAGACTTTCCAGCCCACCTGTTGCTTCTTAAAAAGAGATGGCACTTCAAGAGATGGAGGTTGTTTATTTCTGGTGGCATGGGGCTGAAAATTAATCATAAAAACATTTATATACACATTGGATATTCCAGATTTTGTGTGTGTGTGGGTTTTGAAAAAATTATTCATTAAGTATTTATTGAGAATAACCTTGTCAGGCATTATTCCTTTGATTTTGTTTTTGTTAAGCACTGATTGTTGTATTATATTTCAAAGATTTAGATTTTATACAATCTTAACATTCAAACATGAAGTGGAACACTGAGGTCCTGCTTTGCCTTTATCTTGGTTTCTTCTCAAGGATTTCTGATGGCTAGTTTGAAAGCATTTCCAATAGGCATGTATAACATGAATGCATTTCTACCCTTTAAAATGGCTTTGTGATTTTTATATCACTTTCTCAGATTTCTGGTTTTATAGCTCTTTGTAAAAAATCTCACTGGTTAATATTCAGATTCTAAATATTAGAAGATTTCAAAAATAAAAATGCTTCACAAACTATTTATGAATTCTTATATTTGAAGTGAAAGCAGAGTTGATCCTATTAAACCAAATTCCCTTATGCATATTCCATAATGTAGTACTCTCAACAACTTAACTTGCTCCTGTAAATAAAATTCTAGAATAAATTTAGCATATGATACCTATGAAAATGATGGCTTTCTCAGAAATTTCTGTTAGGTAGCAAATAAGTTAGATTTAGATATAGGAAATGGGAAATTATATTTTGGCATGCGGTAGGAAAATACTGTGTAGTTTGAAATTTTATCATAAACTTTTTATCATCTAATCCTAAAGAGATACTAACTTTTGAAACTAAAGATGACCCAAAGTGGTAAAATTTATTACAAATAAATGCTTAATAAATTTGCTTACGTCTTTCCACGTCATACCCTTTAGATTAAGTGAAGATATTAGCAAGAGAAGTGTTGTAAACCTTTATCCCATGGAATCAGCAGAAGCCTTAGAATTACAAGATTCTGCACTGAAGTACGTTTACCTTTTAATAACAAAACCAGACTCCTCCTTTTTACATTGAAGCATTTGTGCTTTAAATTCCCCTGCTATCTTTTTTCATCCCTTGTTCCTACAGTGGTCAGATTCAGCTGGAGACGTCACCAGGGTGTGAGGTAAGGGTGCTCTCAGACTAGCCAGGGCCTGCCACAGCATCTGGCTGCCACGTTCCCTGAAGATTCATGGGTGGTGGTGGTGGGTCATATGGAATGGCCTGTCCTTCTGGTGTCATTTTTCTGTAAGGCTAAAACTTCTCTGAAAATAAAGTTTATTATTACTTAAAAAAAAGAAAAGAAAAGAATTTATCAAAGAGAAACTACCAGAACTATGTGAGAACAGGGAAAGGGGGGTTTGGGAAAGTTACATGAAGTAAAATTTGAGTGGCTGTGGAGAAGGCAGTTTTGACATGAAGGTAGGGATGAACCTAGAGGGGCTTAAAAAGATGAACTTGCCCTGGTCACAGGGAGAGATTTGAGTGAGGAACACTCTTTAAGTCCCTTCTTGTCCAATGGCCTTAGAGTGGCCAATGTCGAGGCAGGATTTGTGCACAAGCCAAATTATATGCCCTGAGGTGTCATTCCATGTGCAGTCTCACACTGGTAAGTCTCTGTGCTAAAGAAATAGGAGAAAAGGGGGCAATAAAGGTCAGAGCCTTGTCCCCTGAGAGTATGGGTTAGTTGTCGGGCAGAGAGACTTGCAATTGCTTTGGGTATCAGTCATTCCCAGATCAAGGGTTTACCATGGGGCAGCTAATTGCCCTCATTTTCTGTTAATTGGGGTGAGAATAATAGCTGTTATAAAAATGGAACGAGATGATGCAGGAAGGGTCTTGCCACACAGGACACACCATAAATGGTAGCTGTTATTGTTCTCCTGGTCTGTTATTGCTAGGAGGTGGTCTTAGACAGAATCCGGGCACCCCACCTTTTGGTGGAGACGTTGCTGCATCACCCCATCATGGAACAGCAGAAAGCCTTTCATGTGCAGGCTGCCCTGGGCCCACTTCATCAAGCTCTCCATTCCAGACACTGCTGCTGCTGATTCTGCACGGGCACGTTTTATTTTTTAAGGACTTTATTTGGAAATCATTCTAAACTTATAAAAGATTGCCCCCCCAAAAAAAAGCCATTTCAAGGAACATTCATATATTCCTTTTTTCTATTTTTGTTAAAGAGACTTAGATATGCAACTGTCGCATAAAAATGTACAGGATTCCCATATGCCCTGCTCCCCACCATCCATTTATTCTTTTACCCACATTTGCCTATTATTAACACGCACTGCATTTGTACTGCCATTTACTCCATCTCTACTTCCCCCTTCCCTCTCTTCTCTTCCCCTCCCTCCCACACCCACAACACATACACACAGAGTTCTTTTTCTAAACCATTAGCGGGTATGCTTCTTACACCACAGCCCTTTACTCCTCACCATTTCAGTGTGGGGTTTTACTAACAGGCATTTTATCTTAGAGAGCTACCTTTCAATATTAACTTCATACATCTACATTGATAAAATACTTCCATCTAGTCTTCCTTCCATAGGGAAGGAAGGTCCTTCATAGCCTTGCCCCCTCCAGTGCTGGATCTAGTCTAGGGATTGGTGTTGCACTTATTGGGGGTGTAGCTACAGCCTCCTTTGATCTGGAACATACTACAAACTTTATCTTTTGTGACCTTGAAGTTTTGAAGGACACAGTCCCTGCTCTCCCCCACCCCCTTTCCAATAGAATGCTCCTCCTTTTATGTTCATCTGAGGTTTCCTGATGATTCATAATTAGATTGGGGTTCTGCACTCTTGGTTGGAAAACTGCCCCGGCGTGCCCCAGCTGGAGGCCTGCCACACCCATCTACCCCTTCCTGGTGGTAGTAATTCCTTCACCTGGCGAAGGTGTGGCCCGATTTCCCCACTGGGTAATTACTGCTTTTTTAATCCTCCCTTGCAACTCATAAGTCTATGGGGGGATGTTTCTAGACCAAGGTAGTGTCCTGCTGCAGACACGCTTTTGACTTCACCAGACAGATGCCCACTGATGAGCATGGCATCAGGAGTCCCAGCAGGGCCCAGAGCCTCTAGGGGAAACAGTGTGTCCGCTCAATCTCAGTGTACAATTGGAGGATCATCCAGGATCTCCAGTGTCTTCCGCTGAAATGCAGGTTTTCTGATCGTGAAACCTGCCACATATTGAGGCCTTACTGCAACCGGACAGGGTGTGAGGTGTTTGACATGTGTCATTGTTATTCCTTTCATTCCGCACATACTTACTGAGTACCTACCAAGGGACCCAAAGAACTAGCAGTGAACTAAGCCACAGTCTTGCCCTCAGGAGTTCTGGATCCAGATAAGGTATTAGGGAAAGGGTGGGCGATATGAGGCACAATCTACAGGTGCAGGACCTGGAGCTGCCAGAAGGGCATGTGCTGGCCCGGATGACTTAGGTGGTAAATGGCTGGGCCCTTCTTTTCCACTCTATCATATTGCCTCTGCATGATGTGGACTAGTGGTGATAAGCCTTGTCATATTTAGAAACCTAGTGGGACCCGAATAGACCAATCCTTTTCTGAACAACTAGTCTGAGTAGGGGTAGAGAGCATGTGTGTCCATGATGATGCATTTTGCCTCCCACCAGTAATGCAGATGGGGAATGGAAGGAACATGGGTGGGTATATCCTGGACTAAGTACTGACTGACCCCAGGTCAAGTTTTGCCTTGGTCTAGTCTTCATCCCATCATTTAATCCAAGAAGCTCTATACTTGAGTGCTTTTTGTTGATGCCGTGGAGCACTAGTCGGTTCCAATAGTTAGTAAGAACTTCTACTAAGGTTGGACATCTCAGTGGTTAGGAAAGAATATTTCAGTGTCACATTCTCTTAATATTTGTCCAAGATTGTCTTAATGTTGAACTTCCTCTCATTTTCCCATCAGCAAAGGTGAGCTGTTTCTCTGCAGTCAGTTCTAGATTTTCCCAGGGGATTTTTATTCTCTTTATTGATCTCCATTTTATTTTTCCTGTTCTTTGCTTTTCTGCCATTGTTTGACACAAGCACAGACACTTAGGGCTTCCCTTCTGAGCAGGGTCATGCATAGTGGCTGGCACAGAGCCAGCAGTCCCTGAGGGCTTACAGAAGGGAGAGAAAGAGAGGGGATCAGATGATAAGAAATGGACTTTGGGAAGGAGAATTTCAGTGTCCTGCCCATTCAGTGGAGAGAGCACTGGGTTTTCACTGATTGCTGAAGGTACTCCATCATTTAGGCACAATTTATATTCTATTCTTGTAATGCAGTTCCTTATGCTTATCTAAATTGAAACGCATCTGGAATGTTTCCACTTGCCCATAAAGCTTCATGGGATTTTCCCAAAGTTTGACTATTTGCCATCACTTTATTATGTGGAGAATCCTACTGTCATCCCAAAGAAGGATATTTCAGTTCCAAGTAATGTATCAATCCTTAAGTCAGTTTGTTAACCACCCACCTCCCCCCTTTGTTTAAGCACCTGCTTGAAATGTCCTTGAGCTTTCCCTCTCCTAGAGTCTCAGAAGGAGATATACCTGTGTACCTGACTTCAGGAGATTGGGGGAAACACAAACCCTCTGGGAAAATACCTTGAGTCCATCTCTTAAGTATGTTTTGTGTTATGTTAATTAATTCAAGGTGTTTTTTCCCATCCTTTTTGGTTGGATGAGGAGTCCTCCTACTAGAGTAAGAAATTCTTACTCCCTGTCTTCCTTCTAGGGCAAGACACCATCTTTGACTAGATGCGTGTTCACGATTTTAAAAAGGGAGGTTGGATTAGCTGGCTCTGGTGGGAAAAGGAAGTCACAAAGAGCAGGAAAAAGAAAAGGAAGTTGTGCCTTGGTAAGGCTGGAAATAACGATTATGCAGAACTTAAATATGCTTCTCATTTATGATCTTGTTATTTTCACATTGTCTCTTTCATCCCATTTGGGAAGAGAGCAAACCTTCCAGGATACTCTTAAGTCAACTAACCAGTATCTCTTGGTAACCTGGAGTGGCTTTAGCCTTGTTCTGGTGTAGAGGACTGGAATATGAAGGCAATAAAGTTGTCATCCTGAGTCTGTCTTAGGCACTTAGGTGGCTGAGGATGGGAAAAGGAGTTTATGGAGAGAGGAGTAAACTAGGCTGGTGGGGTGGGGTTGTCTTGGATTGGTAACTGGAGGCTGTGTTGAGCACGTGTGCAGGAAGCTGCACCGTGTGTAATGGTGTGGGGCCCAGTTAGATACGGGGAGGCCAAGAGCATGAGGCCGTTTGCCATTGGCAGTGCTTTCTCTGACTTTATACTCACGTTTGATGACTTTCCACAGCAAGTTTGGGTAGCCTTGGCATCCATTCAGGGAGAACTGCAAATGACCTTTCTGTATATAAATAATAGAGAATGAGCTGAAGGGTTAGGGGGAATGACAGGAAATAGGAGGGGAAGGCGTTGCTTATCGTGAGAACCAACCCAGAAGTCAAGTTCCTTGTTGGGAGTTCTAACAAAGCCACTTAACTGAATAGGGAAATTAAGGACATTTCCCCCCCTAAAAATATGTTCTGGTTTTGACATAAACCCAAAGCTAGAACTTTATATATATATAAAATATTTATTTTATTTATTTCTCTCTCCTTGGTGGCATTTATGAAGATGTTTATTTTAGCAATTACCAGCATTTTCATTAGGGTGGCTCTACGGGGTTCTTGATTATCATAAAAAAAAAAAAAAAGGAGGTAGAGCATAGCAGTGTAGCTCAGTGGCTGAGTGCCTGCTTTTCATGTACGAGGTACCAGGTTCAGTCCCTGATATCTCCTAAAACATAAAATTAAGAAAAGAAGACAGAACATCATGAAATAAGCTAGCGTTGTGCCCTGCAGGGCCCCTCATCTCCGTGCATCTCTCTCCCCTGGTTTTCCTGGGATGCTACGGGCTCAGGTGCCCCTTGAATAAGAATGGCTCCAGGCCCCAATCTCTACCCCCCAAAATTCAAATATGTATATCCAAAGGACTGCTGACCTTTTTCATCTCCAGGCCTCCTACATTCATTTCTCATTCTCTACATGGCTAAAGAGAAGCTATCAAATTCCTTAGTTAAAAAACAAACAAACAGGTGTTGTGGTCATATATGTACAGCATAAACTTTCCCATTTAGCCCCTTTCATGCATACAGTTCATTGGCCTTAATCCCACTCACAGTGTGGTGCTCTCAACCCCATCACCACCATCCATTCCCAAAATGTTTTCCTCAACCACCCAGAAACTCTGTACTCATCCCCACCCCACCCCGACCTTGTAGTCTACCTCCTGCCTCTATGAATTTGTGCATTCTAGTTATTTCCTATCACCAAGATCCTGCCACGTTTGCCCTTTTGTGCCTGGCTTCTTCTATTCAAAAAGGTTCATCCATGCCATCGCGTGAGTCAGGACTCCATTCCTTCCACAGCTGCGTAGTCTTCCGTTGTGTGTAACACATTTTGTTTGTACACTCCTTCTCTTGAAGGACACTTGGGTTGCTTCCACCTTGTGGCTAGTATGAATATTGCTATGCATAGCTGCTGCAGGCCCCACTTTCAGGTCCTTGGGGTATATACCTAGGCCATATGTTAATTCTGTGCTTTCTCAGAACAAACTTTCTACAGACACTGCACCATTTTACATTCCCACCAAAAATGTTCGAGGATGTGTTTCTCAACATCCTCTCCGACACCTGTAACTTCCCATTGTTTAAAATAGTACCCATTCAGGTGGGTGTGACTTGGTATCGCATCTTGGTTTTGATTTGCATTTCCCTAATGGCCAGTCATGTTGAGCATCTTTTCATGTGCTTTTCTGCCATTTGCATATATTCTTTGGAGAAACATCCATTCACGTCCTGGGCCCATTTTTTCATGGAGTTGTCTTTTAGTTGTCAGCATCCTTCTGGAATTGCTCCCAAGTGTCTTCTCTGTGGGCCTCAGAGGTACCAGCACCCACTGAGCCACTCCTCGTGGAAACCAGAATGTCACCCATGGTCAATTCCAAGCTCTGCACATTTTAACTGAGCTTTTTTTTTTTTTTCTTGAAAACTTTCTTTGAACCATGATTGCCAAGGCAAATTGTTATTGAACTGACAGCATGTGATTTGCCCAGGTGATTTTGGGTTCAGGCAAAGGTTTTTATTAACAGCTACCCGTGTGACTCTGTATTTGGGAACTGCTGGCTTGGACCCTTTCTAGAAGACTGTAATTAAAATGGGGTGGGGGCTGCATGTGGAAGAAGCCAATGACAGCATGGCTGGTAACCACGCAGGTAAACAGACAAGCTGATGTCGACAGGTACTTTGTGCTGGGAGGTCCCTCACCTTAGTTTGTGTTCCAGTTCATATGTACTCTTCTAGGAATACAACTTTCATGGTTTAGGAAATGTGTGTATGCCTGACTTAACACACTCACTAGTTAATGTAGTGTAGGAAGGAAGAAAGATGCATTCTTACCACAGCAATTTTACAGTCCAGGGGAATATACCATGCTTTCTTTTTCTTCTTCTGTAAGGTGCAAAACGATGTTACATTGCAGAGTAACGGCAGTCAGTATTCTCCAAATGATTTGAGTTTCCTGAAGGTTAATGGAACTGGAGGCCTTGCATAAAGCCTGAATTGGAGCATCTTTTACAGCAGGCGGTCTTAACCAGGGCTCTGTGAGCTTGAAGTGAAATTCAAAAATACATTATTCTTGTGGGGACGTGCTGGAGTGGGCATGAAATATTTATTAAATAATACACAATACAGTATAGACTTTTTAAGGGGTCCATGGTTTTCACCTGATTGGCAGAGCGGTCTGGAACAAAAACGGTTAAGAACCCCTGAGTTACAGAAAGAGATCATCTAAGACTGTGCGATTAATGAGTTAACTGAGTGTTGCAGATTCTCTGGGAACTCCACCTCACTTTCATTAGCTATCTTAGCCTTACTTCGCCCTAATTATAATTAAAGATTGTTCATGAGATATAAATATATTTGAAAAACCAAATAGGGGAACTTCTTTATAGACTGTCTGTGTCCTAAACTGAATGAAACCAGCTCAAATCAAACCACCTTTGGAATATCTTGTTATCCATAAATTATTCAGTGTGCTTTTCCTGTAGACATCTATTCAGTGAGTGTTGCTTCCTTGTTTCATTGCATTATGAGATTCTTCATCTGATATGCTCCATTTTGGATGTGCTGGGGAAGAAAAGGATTCCCAGTTTTCCATAACTAAAATATTTCTGTAAAGAACAAATAAAAAATTGAGTGAATTCCCCCCAAACAATATTCTTTTGATTGTACCATTTTTAAAAATTGCTGTATGAAGATGCATCTATTATTGTATATTTTAGCCAGGCCCTCATCTCACAGCAGCAAATGCAAAAAGCCAGTGGCTTTATAATCATCCTGGAACATAGAGATGCCTGCTCAGTTCTCTTCTGTTTTTTATTTTTTATTTATTTATTTTTTATTGACTTTGTAATAATATTACATTAAAAAATATATATATATATGAGGTCCCATTCAACCCCATCACCCCCACCCCACCTCTCTCCCCACCAGCAACACTCATTCCCATCATCATGACACATCCATTGCATTTGGTAAGTACATCTTTGGGCACCTCTGCACCTCATGGTCAATGGTCCACATCATGGCCCATACTCTCCCCCATTCCATCCAGTGGGCCCTGTGAGGATTTACAATGTCCAGTGACTGCCCTTGAAGCACCATCCAGGGCAGCTCCATGTCCCAAATACGCATCCACCTCTCATCTCTTCCTGTCTTTCCCCATACCCATCAGCCACCATGTCCACTTTTCCCAATCCAATGCCACCTTTTCTATGTGGACATTGGATTGGTTGTGTCCATTGCACCTCTGTCAAGAGGAGGCTCAGATTCCACATAGATGCTGGATGCAATCCTCCCACTTTCAGTTGTAGTCACTCTAGGCTCCATGGTGTGGTGGTTGTCCTTTGCCTTTCCTTCTAACACCGCAGGTGAGAGAGGACTCAGAGGTCTCCTACCACTGAGAGCAGCACTCCCTTTGCCTGAAGCCTCCATCAGATAAACAGAACGCTCAGTTTCATTAGCCTTTGAAAATGATCCATTGTCAGTGTGAATGTCCTTATTGATCCTGCAAGTATAATAAATCCTGACCTCAAAATCGGACCACCACCTGGGAAGCCCAAGCCTCAGAGTTTTGCTTCCAAGGAATCAGCTGATAAATCAGTATTTTCAGTCACGGATGGCTTGGCTCCTTCCAAATCAGAGTAAAAGTAAAGTGGTGATGGGTGTGTGTAGAGTGGAGAAGAAATGATCTTTGGAGGTTTTTGATACCCAGGGATTATCTGTCAGTGATTCCATTGCCCCAAGGGTGCCTGGTGCTCTGCTGAGTCCATGATTAAGGGCTGCCTCTAGGGGAGGAGCTCCTTCTCGCACAGCCTGCACTTGCTTCCTGAGGCTGGCAGGTTCTATGTATTTACTCTTCTAATAGGATGGTCATTTCAGGATTTCCCTGCATGACCAGGAATCATTAAAAAAAGCCTTTCTTGAAAGCATTCTGCTTCTATTACCTCCTTTCTTTTCAGTTACTGTTAGTATATCACAGAAGTAAATTATAGCAATGTGCAAAATATTTATTGATTTTTTTTTAAAAAGGGCTACAGCTAGAAATGTTCTTCTGATTTCTCCATTTATTTAAAGGTCTGGTGCTATATACCTTCTCTCAGGTCCTTCTTTGTTTTCATATATTTGATTCTCTGGGGTTTGGCACCCACTCACTACAGATGCTTTTAAGAAAATGATAGACGACTCAGACACTTCTAAGCAAAAACTAGCTCAGATGTTCTTAGGTTTTCCAGTAAAGCATTTTAGCAACAGCGTAAGTTCTACATACGCATATTTTGGGAAAAAGGTGGGGAGGACACCTGTAGAAAAAAGAACAAAGATGACTCTTTTACACAGAGGAGCCTTTCATTTCTGAGCAGGCTGGCCAGGTGTAATGGTTTCCCAGCATTTCAGATGGACAGGGAGGCAAAGCCCTTTGACAAGATGCTTGGGCTTGGCAAGGGTTAGTGGTGCTTTAGGGAGAGCAGAATGGTATGAGAAATAAGGCTCAAACGCTGGCCCCTCGCTGGCGCCTCCTGTGGAGCTCTGAGCATATGCCGCCTCTGAGCCTTGGGCCCTGGGTTTCCGGTCCTCCCAGGCTCAGACCTGTGCCAGGGAAAATGGAGGCCAGTCGGGGCATGGCTCAGCTCTGCCTGCACTGAAAGCACCTGAGGACTCCCTGGGAAAAACGGCTTCCTCCTAAGCTTTGCAGTCAGTTCTGCACAATCTTAAAATATTTTTATGTTAAGCAAATCAAATAAAATTTTTAGGAGGTACCAGGGATGAACTCAGGACCTCGTACATGGGAATCAGGTGCTCAACCACTGGGCTCCATCTGCTCCCCAATGAGAGTTACTTATCTTTTTTGTTTTGTTTTTAGGAGGACTGGGGGTCAAACCTGGAACCTCGTTCATAGGAAGCTACAGCCACTCCCCAGACAGTATTCCTTTGAAAGTGCAGCTTTGCACTTTAGCAATCAAGTTTTTAGTGACTTTTTAAATTCCTTTTTTGGGCATCCAAGCTTACCTTGTCGAAGTTAGAGCTTACCCTCCACTTGTACTGTTAAATCATTTCAAGTTCTTTGTGGTGGTAAAAAAATTTTTTTTAATGAATTATTTATCTTTTAGTAGCAAGAAACAAAAGTAACCCCCTCTCCAAGGTTTCTACCTTTTTATAATTTTGAGTAGTCAATGAGGAAATCGGTTTTGAAAGTTCTTTTGGTTTGGTTGCTGTAAATAATAGTAATGGATCTTCAGGAACATCCAGCATATTTGAACTTTATAAAACAAGCATTACATATTAGGAATTTATTTCCATTTATTTGTTTAAAAATATTACAGTATGCAATTATCACATTTTCTAGGAAATAATGTATCTAGTAATCTTAACTGAAGGTCAGATGGTTAAAAAAGATAGAAACCCTTTTGACTGAGTAGATCTAGGAAAAAGCCAAGGAATTTTTATTTTAAAATTAAGTATGTGAATTTATGTGATTTATGTGTTATGTATAAAAGAAAGCAGACTGCTCAAACAGCAAGTTGGAATAAGAACTTAGATTCTTAAAGTCAGCTGATAGTTTTCTTCAAATTCTTTTGACTTCTGATTTTTTTTCCCTTAAAGAAAGATAATTGCATGTACCCAAATGTCATTCCTAGAACCATGTCCATTTATTTTACTGGTCCTGCCTTACGATTAAATGAAAAAAAATATATAGCTATTTCCTAAACACATGAAATTGCATATTGCTATATGGCTATTTAATGAAAAAAAAGAGGAATGTGCTTCATTTCATTAATGGCCCACTAGAGTGCTCGAAATTGACTGACCTCTATTGATTAATTGGGCTTGTTGTTAGACTATTACTAGGGTCCAAAATTAACCAATATATATATTGACCAATATTCAAAGACAATATTGAGGAGTGTGTCAGAGATTGAGAAAAGATTTGGCTAGGTTCAATTATCAATAAAGCATGCCAATAGAATTACAGGTGTCTTTAAAAAGAAATTTTATGTTGCCTTGGGGGAAAAAAATCACACCTGGTCAATACTGATCCTGTCATCGATGGTTGAGTTTCTAGAGAATAGATATATCCACACCTCTATTAAGCTTTTCCTGTGCAACCAGATTTTTTGCGATTGTTTGCTAAGAGCATTAATTATTTGGAAGGCCTTTGCAAAAAATTACCTGATAGGTCTTTTTCTTTTTTTCTGCACGACCTATGGGTACTTGCGTCCTGCTGACATGTTTCATTAGAACTTTAAGTCTTTGGGCTTTCTGTTGAGATGAACGATATTAACAGCATGCAAAGTAAATGACTGATAAGTACTAATGCTCAGTTTTTATCATTCTTTTTATTCCTTGCACCATCTCCTTCTGTATTGTACATTTGAAATGAACCCCATATCAATGAAATCTGCTTCACTTCCATACAACCCTTCCGCCATTTCAAAATGCTGCTGCCCGTTTGCTTTGTCCTGGTCCCTGTGCAACTCAATGTGGACTGGCTCTCCTGCTCTCCTGCAGACCCAGCCCTCACTCTTCCTCCTATCTCCTCCAACAAACTTACGCAGGCACAAACATGGGACAGTTCTAGCAACAGTGTTCCATCTGCAGCGGACAGTGACAATGGTAGGTGGCTATCTATGTATCTTTCAGTTTGCTCGTTAGTAATCCAATGACTGTACTCAAATGTTCCTTTCCATGAAGCCAAAGATAGAGCATATGCAAGTGCATGCCTGATGTTGATATAGTGAGGGAGGTAGAGAAGTCAGAAAAATATGTGCCCATTGTTCTCATCATCTTGAACATTTTGAACGTTGGGGAGGACTTTAAAATATTTTTTCTCTACCTTTTCTGCTAGGGTTTTTGGTTTTTGTTTGCAAAACTTTGGGATGTGTGCATTTGAATTATCTCTGCTTGTTCCTGCATCTGAACCAAGTGCTTTTAGAGCTTGATCTTTTATTATCTATGCTTACCATATGAGATTTTTAAAGTAACTACAAGGTACCTCCACTGACCCCCGAGGTCACACTGAAAATAGTATTATAGAAATTTCTAAAATGAAGAGAATCACTTACCTTCTCTGCTCCTTTATTTGCATGTTTTGACTGCTGATACCTCCATGAGTGTAAGTGCATCTTGAATAATATTGAACAATATAATTTGGCCTGAGGATCAAATGTATGAATAAAAATTGAGGACACTCAGCCAAGCTTGGTGGTATATCTTTTACTTTTGTGACCATAAATATCTTACCTTGCCTAAGAGAATGAAATAAAACAATTATTTGGATCTACATAGCACGTATAACTGGATCTCCATTCTAGTTTAATACTGGTTCCGAATTTAAACATTTTACTTTAAAATACAAAATGATAGTAGTGATGTTAAGTGGTTCTAAGGGTACGATTTATAGATAAGAGAAGTGAGATGTGAAGTATAACCACAATGCAAATGCAATAGGGAGATAGATTTTCTAGTAATGTTTATTTTTTAAAAATCTAAGTGTGTCATGTCATGTGTTACACATGGGAAATATGTAGTTTTAAAAACTTGCAGTGATTTCTGGTCAAAATTGCTGATCCAGTTTCCTTACATAGAGGATAAGGTATACCCTGGAAGAGTCAGTTACAAATGAAATTTTAAAGTTTTGTATGCTTCTAAAATTTTTAAAAATAAGTATGACAAAAAAACGTAATGAAACAAAAACTCTTATAACTACCTGTTTTAAATTCTGAAAGTTGAAGAGGGCTAAATGGAAACTTTCTGGATAAATGGCTTCTTTACTTAAAATTAAAAGAATGGGGGAAGAATTTTTTGTTTTTCAGAAAACATGGCTATTTATGAGTCTAATATGTGTTAAAGGAAATCAAGTCTGGAATGAAAGATTTATGCATGATTTGGTATTTCCTTAGGAATGATATCTGAAACCGAAGGACTTTAAAAAAAAAACAACACTGGGAAAGAATAAGGCATCTGATACAGAACTAGAACACCAAATATTGTAGATAAACCAGATAAAACCTCCGTCTCTGCATAGCCTGAGCCACACTGAGCTATGCAGAGATGGAGAGGCAAGCCCAGGCTCCGGATTCTGGTGTCATCTCCTCTACCACAGCTACATTCTTTTCATAGAATGAAAATTCTCAGTATTTACTGAGGATACTTATGTGCAAGGTATGAAGCTAGACTGCCTTCTTTTTAGTAAAATCCTAAGATATCCATAAAAAATGGTTATTGCCAAAATCCTGTAAAAATAAAAGAACCAAGGGAAATGGATGTGGCTCAAACAGTTGGGCTTCCATTAACCATATAGGAGGTCCAGGGTTCAATGCCCAGGGCCTCCTGGTGAAGGCGAGCTGGCCCACTTGGAGTGCCAGCCACCAAGGGAAATGCCCACCCTGCAGGAGTGCCAGCTACCCCAGACAAGAAGAAGATGTAGCAGAACAGGGAGCTGAGGTGGCACAAGAGAGTAATCATCCCTCTCCCACTCCGGAAGATCTCAGGATCTGTTCTCAGAGCCACCTAATGAGAACACAAGCAGACACAAGAACACACAGCAAATGGACACAGGGAGGAGACAGTGTGTGTGTGTGGGGGTAGAAATAAATCTTAAAAAAAAAAAAGAATAAAAGAACCTTGCAGTACTTATTGATATGAGTGAAAGTTCCAGGAAGTCACATATTGCTTTTATGCTCTACCACAGTAATATAAAGGGATTGTTTTCAATACTGCTTGGCAGGGCCAGTCATGTCAGATGTTCAATGGTTGTCATTTTTCCTTATTTGCAATTTGACTATAATGCACCTCAGGCAACAGATGGTTTTCTCTTCAGAAATGTACCTTACCAATATTCTCTAGGGGTTAAATTATGACTTGTGATTTAAATATATTTCCAGTACTTTTCTTTTTAATTAAAGGAGCTGTACTCTGTATCCAGAACTGTGTGGGCTGATGTTCCAAGAGGAACACAACCTCCTTTCTGTGCTGTTCTTAATGTTCCTTTTAGGTAGGGGATCCTATTTAGTGGCCTCTTGGCATTTCAAAGCTGATTACCACTTTGTTTTGTTTCCTCATGTTTGCTCCATTGTCCAAAGTCCATAGCTATCTCTTGACCTTTGTAAATGACTGGCATCATATTACCAACTCAGCCTAGTAAGCTGTTATAGACCAGCGATATCAGCCAGACTCAGACTCTGAATAAAGTTCCAATTGAGAGCTTTATTAGCCATGCAGCAACTGTGTCACCCTACACAGAGGAGAGAGCAGCCCCGGGTTGCGGGGGAAGTTTGCTTATATAGGGCTTTAGGTTCAGGGCAGGGGGAATAGCTCAGCAAGCAAGCACGCACAGAAGCAGATGTTTGCAGTTAATTAAGTGCTGGGGATTCTATCAGAAGAGACAAGCAGTTGGAGAGTTCTTGTTATTTACAAGGGTCTGGGTCAGGTTGGTCTTTTGGCAGGGGCTGATGAGATTTTCTACAGGAGGAGGCTCTGAGATAAGGTTTAAATTTGAGCAAGCTTGTTACAGAAGCGAGATGTATGTGGTTAGGGGGCTGTGGAATTCTCCTCTCAGGGGGGTGGTCACAGGCTCCTACTTCTCCACATTCCCTACTTCTCTTTTGGGAAGATTCAAACCCTTGAATTTGAGTACTCTCCATTGTCCTGCATAGGTAAGTTTTGGTATGTGGTGTTCAGGATTAAGAGCTTAACGGTTTGCACTTGCTCTCAGATAAATCAAACTAAATGATTATGAGTGGGCCTCAGGTTAAGGGATCTGAAAGGGCAGTGATAAGGGTTGTAAGCCACAGGGACTGATTAAATAAACTTTCATACTAATTTTCGGTGGCTGACTGAGCCTTTTCTCTTTTTTTTTTTTTTTAGTTTTTATTTTTATTTTTTATTGACTTTGTAATAATATTATGTTGGGAGCGATAAAAAGAATGTATGCCGAACTCAGTGAGAGTCAGTAGCACGGCTGCCAGAGAAGAGCCAACCCTCTCATTTGAGCAAACTATAATTAGCTCCTCACAATATATCAGGTCCCACAACATGGCAGAATCCAAATCTGCCCTGTCACTTCCTTATTCTCCTTCCCCTTCAGGTCTTTTGTTCTCCGTCTTCCCACCACTGCCCAAATTGATAAGGCAGTGCGCAGGCGCAAGGCGGGTAAACTGAAACCCACCCTATACATCAGTAATGATCATAACCAATCCCTAACTTCCACCCCTGCCTATTACCCCTCCCCTTCCCAAGAGTATATATGCTTTGTTCCCCTCAATAAAATTTGCAGCTTGATCCTCACCCTGTCTCGCTGTCATTCCTCGCGTCTCCTGTCTCATCATTCTCCTCCACGCAAACCACGAGCCCCCGTTTGCTGCCCCGCTGGCCGGGGCATTCACAGCTGGCGCCCAACGTGGGGCTTTTGGCTTGCATGTGAGAGGGAACCGCCGCACCCACCAAGATAGAGAGCTCTCTTCACTACTGGCCGATGCAGAGGCGAAACTAGCGGCGCAGAAGTCCAGGCATCCGGGAAGGATCCTGTCCAGGAGGGAGTCCTGGGAAAACCTACTCGAGGTAAAGTTTCTTTCAGTCTCTTTATTTTCCTTACTTTTCTAAAACTAAAGCTTTTTTTATCATGGGACAGGAACAATCACAACATGATCTATTTCTTAATCAAGTAAAGGAAGCACTTCAGGCACGAGGAATTGTGGTAAAAAAGAAGGGTCTTAGTGAATTTTTTAAGTTTATCATAAAAACTTGCCCGTGGTTCCCTGAGGAAGGAACCATAGATGAAAGATGTTGGAAAAGTGTCAGTGACTGTTTGAATGACTATTATAAGACTTTTGGTCCCTCCCAAATCCCTGTCACTGCATTTAATTATTGTCAACTGATATATGAGATGATTCAGGCTTCCCCCCACTTCCCTGATGTTACTGAAATCATTACAGAAGGGGAGACTGCTTTAAAATTAGGTTCTCAACCCCCTTCGAGTTGCAGTAAAAAGTCTGAGCATCACTCGCAACCCCATCACTTACATTCAAACTCACCCCTCAGTTTAATTTCCTTTGATAACAAACCCTCCATTCCTACCCCCTCCCCCGAGGATGAGGTAAAATAACCCAGAAACTCCCAATGAAGATGTAAGCTGTAATCTTAAACTGCTCTCACTTCCGCCCTGCCTCCTCCCTCACTAATATTAAGCAGGGGCCAGAATAACCCTTTTCAAAGTTTGTAGGCAAATTGTGCAGGGCTGCAGAAAAACTGTTTGGCGATATCAACACAGAAACAGACTTTGTAAAGCAAATTGCCTTTGTAAATGCAAATGCAGCTTATCAGGCAGCAGTTAGACCTTACAGAAAGTAGGAAAACTTGTCTGGTTACTTCAGGCTTTGTTCTGAAATTAGCCCTGCCTTGGGCACTGGCTGGGGGGAGCACAGCTGGCGGCAGACGGCACTTGGCCCAAGCCTTCCCGGCGGTGGCACCCTCCCTGCGCTCCCCCGGTGCAGGCGTAGGCGCCTGCTGATTGAAGCCCACCAGAATCCGCGCCACCAGGAAGAGCAAGGCGCTGCCCCTGCTTCCCATTAGGGAAGTGGGAAACAAAGGCAGCCAAAAGCCCCAAAATCCAAACAAACTTTATGAGGCAATCAACTTTATCCAGGCAAACACTAGCCCACTTTCACAACTTTTCAAACTCCCTGCTGTCTACATGACAATGTAGCTGTGGGCTAGTAGGGGTTAATAGAGTTAAGCCACTGAAAAAAGAGAAAAACATGGCAACATTGGTGTTCTGTTTTATTTCCATGCTAATTCTAATTGGGCTTATTTAACCAAGATAATAAAATTAGTACAAAATTTTTATCAAGGTTTAAAAAGGAATTTTCAGTTTTAGATCAGTAGTTTACTCCTGAACTTCAAGTCTCAGTATAGTCTTACAGAATAATAACCCAAAAATTTGTGTTAATGGTCTAAACTGCTAAATTAGAGTTTAACTACATTTATGCTGCTCAAGTTATTTTAACTGATTGCTGAATAACTAATAAAAATGTTTCCAAGCACAAGCTTTCATATTACAGGCAACGTGAAGTCCAGAAGAAATCTTCAAGGGTATAATCTATGATATGCTATATAACAGAAGATTTAAAAGCAGCTATACCAAGAAAGTAAGAATTATGAGTCAATTGTAAATAAATTATATATTTCTGTTAATGTGTTGTAATTGTTCTATGTTTGTCTGTCTGTTCGTTCAATGTCAATGTATATTGTAATACCTCCGGATGGTAAATATAAATTACTAGAAATCTTTAAAAGAGCTCTATTCAAATGGCCAAAAATTAAATAAGCACTTATATCAAAACTTAAGTTTATTATATTAATACATAAGTTTAAATGTTAATAAAATATCTACAATAATAAAAATTGTGAGTCTTGATTAACAAAATTACTATGCCTTTTCATAAAAAATGGTTCTTGCCTAGATTGAAATAAATAACTTATCTTTCTTCACAGGATAATATGAAAGATGCAAAACTTAAGTGAACATTTGGTTAAAAGTTTGTGAAAATGCTAACTGAAATTTAATAAGTCTTTGCAAAAAGGTGTTTTGTCCTAAAGTAGAATGGCTAATTTTTCATAAACTCTTGAAACTTAATTTGCATGTGGCAAGTTGTAAAAGGTATTGTGATAATTTTAAGTAAGGGAATGTGCTCTGTAAAGATAAAAGTTGTCTTCAATAGTCTATATGGTTATAAATAAAAGGTTTAATAAAGCATTGTTTACATTAAGGTATTAAATGGCTAATTCCAAAAAGTCATTCTTAAATATATATAAAACTGAATTGATGATGATAATAATAAAAGGTAATTTTATAACAGGAAAGATTGACAGCAACCAGCCTCCCTGCCAACTTGCTTCTAGAAAACTGTTTCTAATATTGCATGCTACTAAGTATTTAAAGAAAAGTTCATTATTTTAACAAGCTTGTTTAATGTTCACAGTATTGTTATAAGAAGTTTGCTTAATAACTTTGTATGTAGGCTATATGGAATTTGTTTTTATTATTAAAGAAATGGAAAAATAATTTTGTCCTGAAATAAAATAATTGACTATTGGAAAGAGTAGAGTATAGGATGAAACCTGAGTGAATGCTGAAACTGCAAAAGATTAGTGGACAAGGAATTTTTACAGTTAAAGTTAAATAAAATTTAATGGGTCTATCTATAAAATTTTACAGGCTTTGGTGTTGGGTAGTATGCTGATGCAAAGTTGAAAATTTTTGTTCTTTCTCAAGGTCTCTCACCATTAATCTGTTTTAGTAAAAGTTCTTATCCTCAGTTGGTATACAAAGAAAGTCTGTCTTATGTTTCTTGTGCTTATCGTTTCCTCCGTGTTCCAAGAAAGAAAGCTTTATCTCTTAAAGGAACATAACGTTCAAAACTGCTTTCTCAAAACCTAATCCTGAACAGTAGCCTTTTATTCCAAACTAATTATAAGAAATTTGTTCTTTTACCTTGAAAGAAAAATTAAAGTAATAATTAAGTTCATTTGATATGTTACAAGTTAAATAAAAGGTGTTTTAAAGTGTTATAAAATTAACAAGTTTTTTCTTTCCTTTAACCCTCTGTTAATTAAAGTTGTCTGAGTGAAAGGTTTCTATGAATGCTTAAGAGTGTATAAGGTTACCAATATTTCAGCATAATATTAAGGAAAAGTACAATGTGGTTGTTCATGGTTTTAGCTATTATAAAAGAGTATGTATCACAAAACAACCTCTTATCATAGATTAAAGTAACAACATACTATGCAGCAATCCCAAACACTGCTAGTTTGTTGCAAAAAGTTAAAGTCCAGCTGTATTGCTATCACTTTGTTTTAAAACTTGCTAAGACTTTCTTTAGTGTCTTCTTAGACAAATCAAGCCAGCTGCATTCCTTTATCTGTAAAAAACCCAACAATAAACTTTTGCAGTGCTTTTCAAGGCTGTGTGCATAGCCCAACCATCCTGTACAGTATTTACTGATAGTAATAGTAATGGAAAAGCAGCATACGTTACTTTTCAAAAAGAACAGGTTTAGCCAACTCCTTATTCATCTGCTCAATGCACAGAGCTTTGAGCCATCATTAAAGTTTTACAAATGTTTTGAGAGCCCTTAAACATTGTCTCTAACTCTAAATATGTAAGTCTTACTGTCAAGCATATTAAAACAGCTCATATCTTTGCTATTGATAAGTTGTCTCAACTTTTCGCTGACTTGCAACATCTTATTAGGTTAAAACAGCATCCTATTTACATTACTCATATACGCTCTCATACCTCTTTGCCTAGTCCTATAACAACAAATAATGCGAGAGCTGATTTATTAGTAGGATATTTGCAGGATGCCAATAAATATTATACATCAACTCATATTAATACTAAGGGACTTAGACATAAATTTCCTCAATTAACAAAACATCAAGCTCAAGAAATTATGTGTACCTGTCCCACCAGTGAACCCTTAACTACAGTGCCTTTTCAGGCTGGAAATAATCCCAGAGGCCTGACTCCTAATCAATTATGGCAAATGGATGTTACTCACATACCATCCCTTAGTAAACTACAGTCTGTTCACGTTTATATTGACACTTATTCTCATTTCATTTGGGCTACTGCTCAAAGTGGGGAACAGTTTCATCATGTTCACTCACACCTCTGTTCTGCTTTTGCTGTAATGGGATGCCCTCTGAAAATTAAAACTGATAATAAACCTTCTTACATTAGTAAATCCTTTGAATCTTTCTGTTTAAAATATAGTATTGAACATGATACCAGCATTCCTTATAATCCTACAAGTCAAGCCATAATTGAATGCAGCCACCATACCCTAAAAACTATGCTTTTAAAACAAAAAGGGGGAGATGATGGTATTATAACACCAAAAGATCAATTAGCTAAAGCTTTATTTACTTTACATTCTCTTAATGTTTATAATTCATTAACACCTGTGGAATGTCACTTAGAAAATGTCAAACATCTACAGTAGACACAGGAAATGAAGATCAACCAATATTCTGGAAAGATATTTTAAGCAATGTGTGGAAAAAAGGCAGGATTATAGTAAGGGGGTGAGGCTATGCTCTTATCATTTCAGAAAATGGAGAACAAATTTAGTTATCTGCGAAAAGGATTAAACTCCAGAATGAAGAGATGGAGACTTCTACAACTTCTGATGATGGTGACCGTAAGTAATAAGGAAGCTGCCAGTTATTACACTTATTAGGCTTATGTACCTAACCCCCCATTACTTCGAGTGTTAACCTGGAAAAGTCCATTCTTTCATATATATCTGAATAAAACCCATATATTCCCTATACCAATTGATAATCAATTACCAATTAAACCCTATTAAGAAAAAGAATCAATAATCTCATATTACCATTTATCAACACTTATGCATTGGTAATCATCCTTCCTGTATGTATATTAAAAATCGGGCCATAGCTATCTTCAAAAATAATAATACTCAGTTTATTGTGACTTTATTTCCCTCTTACGATTTAATCATGACTAAAAATCCTGCTTATAATTGTCCACAAAAAAATGGTAGGGATAAAGAAGGATGGCAAGAATGCCATATAGGAAGAGGATCTGTCATTTTTAATGATTCCTATGGAATAGTGTGGGAAAGTGCCCCTATGGCGAGTCCCATTGAATATAATGACAGATTTATTTGGCATGGTCTAAATAGTAAAGGACAACAAAAATAATTTTTACTAAAAATAATAGTGTTTGGAAACAGAAGGGGAAATAAATCCCTTCTCCATGGTGTAATATCACATCTATACACAAGCAGAAGCATCTGTGAAAAGTTTTTCTAGGAATAGCTCCTACTATAGAATGGATTGGGAATAATAGTAAGAATAGTCATTATCTGCATTTAAATCAAATTCATCTTCAGGCATGTGTAAGAAATCCTTATGTGTTTGTGGTTGGAAAGTTACTATAACCCAAAAATGTACTATTCTATAAAAATGAGGTCTTGCATCCTAGTAGCCATTACCCCACAACTAACATACTATGGAGAAGGCAAACTAAAAAATTTTACTATCCCCATCTGTGTCAAAGAGAGCCGCCTTCCTCCCTATATTGCTAAAAAATTAGCCTCACAGGTTCAGTCACTGCAGCTGCCACAGCACGTGGTGCTCTTGGTCATGGCCCCATCAGCTTGCAATACTTTAAACAACAACAACAAATTAGCCTAGAATCCAGTGCGCAGTCTCTTAACTCTATGCAGCAGCAACTAACATCCCTCGCCCAAGTAGCTTTACAAAACCACAAGGCCCTTGACTTACAGCTGAAATAGGGGAAACCTGCCTTTTCCCCAGGAAGAATGTTGCTACTATATAAATCTGGTATTGTTGAGCAAAATGGTAAAATACGAGAATTGCGGGAAGGGACACTGCCCTCCCAGTCATCCTCCTCCCCGATGTTAGTGTTATTTTTTTTATTATTATTATTTTTTATTGACTTTGTAATAATATTACATCAAAAATATATATGTGAGGTCCCATTCAACCCCGCTCCCCCACCCCCCCTCTCCCCCCCCAACAACACTCGTTCCCATCATCATGACACATCCATTGGATTTGGTAAGTACATCTTTGGGCACCTCTGCACCTCATAGTCAATGGTCCACATCATGGCCCATACTCTCCTCCATTCCATCCAGTGGGCCCTGTGAGGATTTACAATGTCCGGTGATTGCCTCTGAAGCACCATCCAGGGCAGCTCCATGTCCCAAAGACACCTCCACCTCTCATCTCTTCCTGCCTTTCCCCATACCCATTGTCCACCATGTCCACTTTTCTCAATCTAATACCACCTCTTCTATGTGGACATTGGATTGGTTGTGTCCATTGCAACTCTATGTCAAGAGGAGGCTCAGATTCCATATGGATGCTGGATGCAATCCTCCCATTTTCAGTTGTAATCACTCTAGGCTCCATGGTGTGGTGATTGTCCTTCTTCAACTCCATCTTAGCTGAGTGTGGTAAGTCCAATAAATCAGATTGTAGGTGCTGGAGTCTGTTGAGGCTCAGGACCTGGCTATCACATTGTCAGTCCAGAGATTCAAATCCCCTAAATATATCTTAAACCCCAACGTTAACTGCACCTCCAGCACATTAGCATGAAAGTCTTATGAAGGGAGATCCCATCTGAGTCCAGATTCATCACACATAAACACCATTTCCAAAGAGGGGCCATCTGCCCTGGTAGTTAACCCCATCGGCCATGGCCATAACTCTCATGGGTCTCTTTAGCCTTCAAAGGAACCAATATCTGGGGGTTGTATCTGCTTTATCTGTCTCTCTGACTCTGCTCAGTTGTGCATGAGGGCAATCCTTCTGCCAGCCTCCAGACTCTTTTTTAGAAACTCGTAGCCATATAAACTCATTTCTCCTTTCCATTTCCCCCTTACATTAGGTCAAACAGCATTTTAAAGTCATGTTATTTTATGTAGACATGGATATTCTGCTGATCCGCATTGAACCTTCCGTATAAGGTCCTTTTCCAGTTGCATCATCAGTTGGTATTTGATAGTGGTCCCTCGTTGCCAGGGAGGCTCGTCCCCGGGTGTCATGTCCCACGCTGGAGGGAAGGCATTGCATTTACATGCTGAGTTTGGCTTCGAGACTGGCCACATTTGAGTAACATGAAGGCTGACAGGAGGAAATTCCCAGGCACAATGTTGCTCTAGGCCTTGTTCTTATTTTAGGTTTATCAGCTCACAAGCATAGTCATTAGCATCAGGGGCTCACTGTTGAACCCTCACTCCCTCCAGATCCCCGCCGCTGTACCTGGGAGACTGTCGCTGCTCCCCTAGGGACCGCGACAGAGCACCACTGGCCAGGAACCCAGTACCCCCCTGCTGTGGTTTTTAATTGTTGCCACTATGAGTATATCCAATCATTACCATGCCCCTGGACATATGTTCTGTACAGCTCCCTGTCAGCCATATATCACCTGTCATTGGTATCCCATACCAGTATCCCTCCATTGCCATTGTTGAAACACTCTGTGGTCCAGAACTCCCCGAAATTTGAAGCCCAATATAATGTCATGGTCCCTTACTAGGGATTGGTATATAGCGATGGGTTTAAAGGATAGATAAAGAACTTGGATAAAGTTAGATAAAGAACTTAGATAAAGAATGTTGACTTGAAAAAATTCCACATCCTATCCTTTCCCCCCCCCCCCCTAATTATTCAGCATTTCTTCACAGGAGTCCTAGACCACAGCAATGCATATATATAATATACAGCACTCCCATACATCCACCACAAAACCTTTTTCCTTCCACAGCGATACTCTTACACCCTTTTCACATCATATTTACTTAAGGTGATGTACAGAGTCTGAGATATTAGCTTTCTAACAAGGTAATATCTGTGCTTACATTATGGTGCATACTTTAGGATACACAGTTCTTTACATTTTTAGTTATCCTATGTTTTACATTATGGTTTACATTATCAGTCTGTCATCTCCTATATGTTATGGTGTAATATTACATGTTTTATATCCATCCTTGTGTACTCTCAAAAAACTCCTCTCTTGCCCCCCTTTTACTTTGGTTCCACACATTTAACATCCATTTTCCCTTCCACCTTGGTGCCCACAGTGACAGCCAACCTTCATTTCCTGAGGAGCCACTTCCAGAAATAGATGGAATAGTGTTCAGGGCCTAACTTGCTCAACTGCCCCAATGCCCTGGGAGCCACCCTTTCTCTCGAGGGATACAGTTCCCTCTATTTGGTGGCATTAGTCCTCCCCAGGATGTGGGTCCACCCCCACTCTCACTACTTGGGATTCTACCCCATGGTGTCACCCACTCTGGCAGAATGAGCATTTAGGCATTCCCCAGGAGCCCGTCCTGCATCAGACCCTCCCCTCCGAGCATTCTAAACAGGTAACCCTCTTTATTATATTTTGATATGATTTTCTCGGCATTTTACTCTCCACCACCTCCTGACCCTCTCCTGTGTTCGTATGCTCCCCCTCCCTCCCCCCACTTTTGGGCAACGTTACCCAACCATCCCTCCCCAGCCACCCTCAAACCCGTAAAGCCCCAACCAAAGGCAACCCCTTGCCCCCATTTTATCTCTTCTTTGTGTTCATACTTACCACCATCTCGTCTTAACTTCCCCCCCTGCAGACATCGGCTCATATCCTTCCTCCACCCTCCGATTTCCTGTAAGCCTATCGTTCAGTCTCTTGCTCTCTAGGGCAGCTTGTTTATTTCATATCATTGAGGTCATGTAGTATTTGTCCTTCAATGTCTGGGTTGCTTCACTCAACATAAGGTTCTCAAGATTCATCCATGTTATCACATGTGTTTGTAGTGTGTTTGTTCTTACAGCCGAGTAGTATTCCATTGTGTGTATATACCACATTTTATTGATCCACTCATCTGTTGATGGGCATTTGGGTTGATTCCAACTTTTGGCAATAGTGAACAATGCTGCTATGAACATTGGTGTACATATATCGGTTTGTGTCCTTGTTTTCAGTTCTGCTGGGTATATACCCAGCAGTGGTATTGCTGGGTCATATGGCAAATCTATGGCTAGTTTTTTGAGAAACCGCCATACTGTCCTCCAGAATGGTTGGATCCTTCTGCATTCCCACCAGCAGTGGATGAGTGTTCCCCTTCCTTCACATCCTCTCCAGCACTTGTATTCTTCTGTTTTTTTCATAGCTGCCAATCTTATGGGTGTAAGATGGTATCTCATTGTAGTTTTGATTTGCATTTCCCTGATAGCTAGAGATTTGGAACATTTTTTCATGTGCTTTCTTGCCATTTGTATTTCTTCTTCGGAGAAGTGTCTGTTTAAGTCTTTTCCCCATTTTTTAAATGGGTTGTTTATCTTTTTATTTTCAAGATATAGGAGTTCTTTATATATGCAAGTTATAAGTTTCTTATCAGATATATGATTGCCAAATATTTTCTCCCACTGTGTGGGCTCCCTTTTTACTTTCTTGACAAACTCCTTTGAGGTGCAGAAGGCTTTAATTTTGAGGAAGTCCCATTTATCTATTAGTTCTTTTGCTGCTCGTGCTTTTGGTGAGATATTCATAAATCCATTTCCTATTACAAGGTCCTGTAGATGTTTCCCTACACTGCTTTCTAAGGTTTTTATGGTCTTGGCTCTTATATTTAGGTCTTTTATCCATCTTGAGTTGATCTTTGTATAAGGTGTGAGATGGTAATCTTCTTTCATTCTTCTACATATGGCTATCCAGTTCTCCAGACACCATTTGTTGAATAGGCCACTCTCTCCCAATTGAGAGGGTTTGGTGGCTTTATCGAATATTATGTGGCTGTATATGTGAGGTTCTATATCAGAGCTTTCAATTCGATTCCATTGGTCTATGTGTCTCTCCTTATGCCAATACCATGCTGTTTTCACCACCGTAGCTTTATAGTATGTTTTGAAGTCAGGTAGTGTGATTCCTCCAATTTCGTTTTTCTTTTTCAGTATGTCTTTGGCTATTCGGGGTCTCTTTCCTTTCCAAATAAATTTCATAGTTAGTTTTTCTAGTTCCTTAAAGAAGGCTGCGTTGATTTTTATTGGGATTGCATTGAATGTGTAGATCAGTTTTGGTAGGATAGACATCTTAATAATGTTCAGTCTTCCTATCCATGAACAAGGAATAGTCTTCCATTTATTTAGGTCTTCTTTGATTATCTTGAACAATCTTGTATAATTCTCGTTGTATAAGTTCTTTACCTCTTTAGTTAAATTTATTCCCAAGTATTTGATTTTTTAATTTACTATTGTGAATGGTATTTGTTTCTTGATTTCCTCCTGATCTTGCTCATTATTGGTGTACAGAAATGCTACTGATTTTTGCACATTGATCTTATAACCTGTGACTTTACTAAACTCATTTATGAGTTCTAGAATCTTCGTTGTAGATCTCTCAGGGTTTTCTATGTATAGGATCATGTCATCTGCAAATAATGAAATTTTGACTTCTTCCTTTCCAATTTGAATGCCTTTTATTTCTGGTTCTTGCCTCAGTGCTCGAGCAAGTACTTCTAAGACAATATTAAATAGAAGCGGAGACAGTGGGCATCCTTGTCTTGTTCCTGAGTTTAGAGGGAAGGAGTCTAGGATTTCTCCATTGTAAACAATATTGGCTTTAGGTTTTTCATATATACTCTTTATCATGTTCAAAAAATTCCCTTGTATTCCAATCTTTTGGAGTGTTTTTATCAAGAAAGGGTGCTGTATTTTGTCAAATGCTTTTTCTGCATCAATAGATATAATCATGTGATTTTTTTCCTTCAATCTGTTTATATGGTGTATTACGTTGATTGATTTTCTTATGTTGAACCATCCTTGCATACCTGGGATGAATCCCACTTGGTCGTGGTGTATAATACGTTTAATGTGTTGTTGAATACGATTAACAAGTATTTTGTTAAGTATTTTTGCGTCTAGGTTCATTAGAGAAATTGGTCTGTAATTTTCCTTTCTTGTGATGTCTTTGTTTGGCTTTGGTACTAGGGTAATGTTGGCATCATAGAAAGAGTTGGGTAATGTTCTTTCTGTTTCGATGTTTTGGAATAGTTTCAGCAGGATTGGTGTCAGTTCTTTCCGGAATGTTTTGTAGAATTCACCTGTGAAGCCATCTGGCCCTGGGCTCTTCTTAGTTGGGAGATTTTTGATAACTGATTCTATCTCTCTGCTTGTGATTGGTTTGTTAAGATCATCAATTTCTTCTTTCGTCAATATGGGCTGCTTATGTGTTTCTAGGAAATTGTCCATTTCCTCTAGATTGTCATTTTTGTTGGAATATAGTTTTTCAAAATATCCTCTTATGATAGTCTTTATTTCTGTGGGGTCAGTGGTGATATCGCCTTTCTCATTTCTTATTTTGTGTATTTGCATCTTCTCTCTTTTTTTCTTTGTTAGTGTTGCTAAAGGTTTGTCAATTTTGTTAATCTTCTCAAAAAACCAGCTCTTGGTCTTGTTTATCTGTTCAAGTGCTTTCTTATTTTCTATTTTATTTAGTTCTGCTCTTATCTTTGTTATTTCCTTCCTTCTTCTTCCTGTTGGGCTACTTTGTTGTTGTTTTTCTAATTCCTTCAAATGTGCAGTTAGTTCTTCAATTTTTGCTCTTTCTTCTTTTTTGATATATGAATTTATGGCTATAAACTTCCCTCTCAGTACTGCTTTTGCTGCATCCCATAAATTTTGGTATGTTGTGTTATCATTATCATTTGTTTCAAGGTAGTCATTGATTTCTTTTGAGATTTCCTCTTTGACCCACTGTTTTTCTAAGAGTGTGCTGTTTAATTTCCAAATCGTGGTGTGAAATCTGGGCTTCTGTCCCTTGCAAATCTCCAGCTTGACTCCACTGTGGTCAGAGATAATGTTTTGTATGATTTCAATCTTTCTGAATTCGTTCAGCCTTTCTTTGTGGCCTAGCATATGATCTACCTTGGAGAATGATCCATGTGCGCTAAGAAAAATGTATATCCTGCTGTGTTTGGGTGTAGCGATCTATATATGTCTATTAGATCGAGCTCCTCTAATATACTATTCAGATGTTTTGTTTCTTTGGTGATTCTCTTTTGAGATGTTCTGTCCAGAGTTGATAGTGGTGTATTAAAATCCCCCACTATAATTGTAGATGTATCTATTCTTTCACTTAGTTTTTCCAGCGTTTGCCTGACGTATTTAGAGGCACCCTTGTTAGGGGCATAGATATTTATGATTGTTCGATCTTCTTGACAGATTTTCCCTTTCACTAAAATGTAGTATCCTTCTTTGTCTCTCACAATTGTTTCACATTTAAAGTCTATTTTGTCTGATATTAATATAGCTACTCCTGCCTTTTTTTGGTTATTGTTAGCTTGTATGATTGTTTTCCAGCCATTCACTTTCAATCTCCATGCGTCTCTGGGTCTAAGATGTGTCTCTTGTAGACAGCATATGGATGGGTCATATTTCCTTATCCAATGTCCCAGTCTGAATCTTTTGATAGGTGAGTTTAATCCGTTGACATTCAGTGTTATTACTATCAAGGAATTATTTGTGTTAGCCATATTTTGATTGGATTTGTGTTTGTCATATTTTGTTTGTATATATTTTTTTGTCTTTTTTGTTGTTGTTGGTCTTATACTCTCCTCCAACTTTGCCTTTCCTGTTTTTTCCTTTCTTCCTGCAGAACTCCCTTTAGAATTTCTTGAAGGGGAGGTTTCTTGTTGGTATACTCTTTCAGTTTCTGTTTGTCTGTGAATATTTTGAACTCTCCTTCATGTTTGAATGCTAGTTTAGCTGGATAGAGTATTCTTGGTTGGAAGTTTTTTTCCTTTAGTACCTTGACTATATCATACCACTGTCTTCTTGCCTCCATAGTTTCAGAAGAGAAATCAGCACTTAATCTAATTGAGCTTCCCTTGTATGTGATGGTTTTCTTTTCTCTTGCTGCTTTTAGGATTTTCTCTTTGTCTTGAGCTTTGGATAATTTGATAAGTATATGTCTTGGGGTGGGCCTGTTGGGGTTTATGACTTGTGGAGTGCGCTGTGCTTCTTGGATATGTACATCTGTCTCTTTCAGTAGATTTGGGAAGTTTTCAGCCATTATTTCCTGCAACACTCCTTCTGACCCCTTTCCCTTCTCTTCACCTTCTGGAATGCCTATAATACGTATGTTTGAGCATTTTGCATTGTCATTCAGGTCCCTAAATCCTAATTGGATTTTTTCTATCTTCTTATTGACCCCTTCTACTATCTGTTTGATTTCTGATGTACTGTCTTCCACATCACTAATTCTCTGCTCTGTCTCTTCTAGTCTGCTGATAATTGCTGCAAGTGTATTTTTGATTTCTTGAACTGTGGTGTTCATTCCCATCATATCTGTTATGTTTTTGCATATGTCTGCAATTTCCCCTCCAAGTGATGTCTTCATGTTGTTAACCTCTTTCATTACTTCATCAAATTTGTCGGTGATAAATGTTCTGAGATCTTTCATTGCTTGTGCCAAGTTTTGCTCCCCTTCGTGATTATTGGTTTGTTGATTGGATTCAGTCATGTTTTCCTGATTATTGGTTTGGTTTGTAGATTTTTGTTGCTTTCTGGTCATCTCTTTATTTTGACGAATTTAATCAGTTCCTTAGCTTCTTTGTCTGCTTTTGGAGGTTAATTAGTTGTTATTTTTGCATAGGTGTTATATCTTCTCTTTGTCACTTTTTTCTTTTTATTCAAGTTACTTGTTGTTGGTTAAGTTCACTTTAGAAGAAAGTATAGTGTTGGGGAAAGGCAATTGTGTCAGCAAGGGAAAAGTGTAAAGTAGTATTAGTAATGTATGTTAACAAAGCAAGAATATGAGATCTGGGAGGATGGAGGTTAGATTCATGTAGATTGTACAGAGTTATAGCTGTAGGTAGAGTACCTTTTATGAAGTAGATGACTGAATATGGGTGGAATATGGTATGAACTACAAAGCTATTGTTTTCATGAGAGAGGGAAAAAGAAAAGAAAGGTAATAGTTTCAAGAGTGGATAACAGACAGAAAACAGAACAAAGGTATTAGAAATTAAGAGTTAGACACTTTGTGGATCAAAGAATGGGAGGTGGGGGGTGGAATATAGTAGAGACAGTAGATGATAGTGGATATCAAGATGCAGGGGAAGGGGGATAGTGTAGGTAACCTAAATCAGTTCACACAGAAATGAGGCAGTGGAGGATGGGAAAACTCAGCAAATGTGAGGTGTTCCCTGTAGCACCTATTGTGTACTTGAATTAAAATAAAATAAGTGGAAAATGAGGGACAAGAGGGAAAGTGAAAACCGAAAAAAAAACTAATTATAATAAAGAAAAAGAGAAAGACAAGAAGAAAGGAAGAAAGAAAAAGAGGATAAGCAAACGGTGGGGAACAGATAGGGGGAAGAGTGATACAGGTATACACGTGTCACAATTGCAACACTATCTAAAACAACAACCAAAAAAAACCCCTAAATAACTGTATATATAAAAAAAAAGGACTTTGGGGGACACGCTAGGAGAAAAGACTAGGGGATAATGCAATATTAGCAATCAGGGCGTCAAAAAGAGTAAAAAATAAGATAAAGTGAAAATAAAAACAAAACAATATGAACCAATATAGATAAAACACAAACGTTAAGGTCCAAAGCACTCAAGGATCCCAGGTAGACCCCAGAGCGTGATGGATTCAGGGGTGGAAAGTCTGAGACACTGAAGACTCAAGAGGTGTGAGTCTGGGGTGTGGACCGCCAGAGTCCAGGGGACCCAGACCTGGCAACCTCAAATCTGGTCCACGGAAAGCTTAGGAGCCCCGCAGTGCAACACAGCCCTCAGGGATCCCCGTAGCTGGGTGCCAGCCCCGTGGGGGAAGCCAGATCCGCGAATTCTATATTGAATGTCTAATCCCTGAAATTCACCTACTCCTCAGGGTATCAGCCTTTGGACAGCTCCCTCCCTGTGCTCCCACGCAACGGCCACTTGAGGGCGCCTCTACACCACGGCCAGTTCAATGACCCAGATCCCAAGCCCCACCGGGTGGGGTGGGCTTCAGCTGGAAACACGGAAAACAGACTCTAAGATCCGAAATCCCAAACTTCGCAAAATATTCCCCAATCAGCTTCCAGACGTGTCCTCCTCCCTCACTGCACCCTACAACAGTCTCCCAGTTGTGTCCCCTTATTGCTCAAAATCCAATTCCGTTGCAGATCAGCAGCCGGACCTGTGGGGATGGGGCTCCAGGCGGAAGCGCTTCCCCCCCGTCCGGCGACTAAAACGTCCCCCGCTTCACAAGAAAACACCGTCTGTCTCCCCAAATCAATCCGCCAAGGAGTCTTGTCCCAACAATCCCCCACCAGCCAGCCCAGTATCCGCGAATTTCTCAGCACCGCAAAGCCTCCAGAAAAAGGAAAAAAAAAACAAAAACCCTGGCCGCTGCGGCTCCGGAGCTGCAAGAGCGCCCGCTACCGTGGCTCCGCCCACCCAAGGAGGGAACTTCCCGCGCCCAGCTGGGACCTCCGTTTATATATTATAGACGTATCCTCTCTGTTACCTTCCCACTGAATTGACATCCAGACACCTTCCAACCAGCAAAAATCCCCGAAACAGCGCGGTCCTAAAGAGCCTTCAATGCTGCCCAGCCGCCCCCTGCAGAGACACTACCAGGCAAGCTCACACAGCCACCATCTTGCCACCAGGTTCTCTCTGTGTTATTAATGGAACTGAACCTGTACCTATCCCCAGCATGGACCACATTTCCGGCCACTCTAGAAGAGCTGTGCAACTTATCCCACTTTTTGTTACCTTAGGCATTTCTGGAGCCCTAGCCACTGGTACTGCGGGGTTAGGACTCTCTCTTACCCAATATTCAAAATTAGCTAAGCAATTAATTGATAATATCCAGGCTTTGTCGAGCACTATACAAGATACTCAATATCAAATAAACTCTCTAGCTGAGGTAGTGTTACAGAAGAGGGTTAAATCTGCTTACAGCAGAACGTGGAAGAATATATCTAGCTCTGCAGGAACAGTGCTGCTTTTATGCCAACAACTCTGGCATTGTTCAAAATAAAGTTAAAAGGCTTCAAGTGCGACATTCTTAATACCCCATAATACAAAATGACTGTGTTCCTCCACCAGCCTCACCCCATGTCTTAGCGTCCAAGCCCTCAATACCACCCATGAAACCTGCATGCTTGCTATTATACTCCCCCGCATTTATTTTTATAATGATAACCACTTCCTTAACTCCTGGCAGCGCCACCTCCTACCAGCCTATGTACAAAAAAGAGAAATCATCACTGCCATCACAATCGCTTCACTTTTAGGTCTCGCTGGAGCTGGTACTGGAGTAGCAGCCGTAACTACACAACAAACTTCTTTCTCCTCTATCAGGCAAGCCGTCGATGAAGATATAGCCCGCATCAAAACTTCCATTTCCCATCTAGAAAAGTCCCTAAATTCATTATCTGAGGTTGTCCTCCAAAATTGCAGAAGGCTCCTCTTAAAGAGGGAGGGATTTATGCGGCATTAGGAGAGGAATGCTTTTTTTATGCTAATTCCGGCCTTATTAGAAATAACGTAGCTCAGCTCAGAAATGGACCAGCAAAGCGTAATAAAGAGAAACCCAAGGAAATTTCTCCTGGGGGATTAATGGAATCCTCCCTTATATTCTTCCCGTATTAGGCCCATTAATAACTGTACTTTTAGTAATATCTTTCGGACCCTGGGCCATAAGAAGAATTATTCAGTTAATTAAAGACCAAGTTGACTCCGCTCTCGGCAGGCCCATTCAGGTGCACTACCATCGACTCCACCTCGCTGATCAAGGTATATCTATGGACCACTCAGATCACCTCCCCTAAGACATCAACTCTCCCCACCCATAGGCTACTGAGTGCAAGGTACAACACTGCAAGAGACGGTTAGAGGTAAGCACAACCTAGCTGTTCTCTGAGAAGCATGCCTCACTAATCTAGGGGACCCGCTCTGTTTGCAAGGGCCACGAGGCAGGGTGCTTCGACCGCATTCAGCCTGCACAGGTAGGCGGGATGCATCGACAGCATCACTGGCCGCTCAGGGAGCTGGGCTGGCTAGCCAATGACGGGCAACTGAACTGACCTAACAGTCAACCTAAGACAGGGACATGGCCTTTCACTGCCATGCCTCCCAATGACGGGTAAGACTGGTCACGTATGTGAGTGAGCTAAAACGGCTCACTGGGTGCAGTTCCAACGTAAGACAGGCACGGTCCTCCCCTTTTTTATTCGACCTTGTAGCACAGTCAGTAAAGCCCCCTCTTCACATCGAGAAAATGAGGCCTCTGTTTCCCTCAGTTAGCCATGCAGAAAGTACTGTGCTAATAAAAGAAAAAGGGAGGAGATGTTGGGAGCGATAAAAAGAATGTATGCCGAACTCAGTGAGAGTCAGTAGCACGGCTGCCAGAGAAGAGCCAACCCTCTCATTTGAGCAAACTATAATTAGCTCCTCACAATATATCAGGTCCCACAACATGGCAGAATCCAAATCTGCCCTGTCACTTCCTTATTCTCCTTCCCCTTCAGGTCTTTTGTTCTCCGTCTTCCCGCCACTGCCCAAATTGATAAGGCAGTGCGCAGGCGCAAGGCGGGTAAACTGAAACCCACCCTATACATCAGTAATGATCATAACCAATCCCTAACTTCCACCCCTGCCTATTACCCCTCCCCTTCCCAAGAGTATATATGCTTTGTTCCCCTCAATAAAATTTGCAGCTTGATCCTCACCCTGTCTCGCTGTCATTCCTCGCGTCTCCTGTCTCATCATTCTCCTCCACGCAAACCACGAGCCCCCGTTTGCTGCCCCGCTGGCCGGGGCATTCACAATATTACATTAAAAATATATATGAGAGGTCCCATTCAACCCCACCCCCCCACCCCCCCTCTCCCCCCCCAACAACACTCGTTCCATCATCATGACACATCCATTGGATTTGGTAAGTACATCTTTGGGCATCTCTGCACCTCATAGACAATGGTCCACATCATGGCCCATACTCTCCTCCATTCCATCCAGTGGGCCCTGTGAGGATTTACAATGTCTGGTGATTACATCTGAGGCACCATCCAGGGCAGCTCCATGTCCCAAAGACGCCTCCACCTCTCATCTCTTCCTGCCTTTCCCCATACCCATTGTCCACCATGTCCACTTTTCCCAATCCAATGCCACCTCTTCTATGTGGACATTGGATTGGTTGTGTCCATTGCACCTCTATGTCAAGAGGAGGCTCAGATTCCACATGGATGCTGGATGCAATCCTCCCATTTTCAGTTGTAATCACTCTAGGCTCCATGGTGTGGTGATTGTCCTTCTTCAACTCCATCTTAGCTGAGTGTGGTAAGTCCAATAAATCAGATTGTAGGTGCTGGAGTCTGTTGAGGCTCAGGATCTGGCTATCACATTGTCAGTCCAGAGATTCAAATCCCCTAAATATATCTTAAACCCCAACGTTAACTGCACCTCCAGCACATTAGCATGAAAGTCTTATGAAGGGAGATCCCATCTGAGTCCAGATTCATCACACATAAACACCATTTCCAAAGAGGGGCCATCTGCCCTGGTAGTTAACCCCATCGGCCATGACCATAACTCTCATGGGTCTCTTTAGCCTTCAAAGGAACCAATATCTGGGGGTTGTATCTGCTTTATCTGTCTCTCTGACTCTGCTCAGTTGTGCATGAGGGCAATCCTTCTGCCAGCCTCCAGACTCTTTTTTAGAAACTCGTAGCCATATAAACTCATTTCTCCTTTCCATTTCCCCCTTACTTTAGGTCAAACAGCATTTTAAAGTCATGGTATTTTATGTAGACATGGATATTCTGCTGATCCGCATTGAACCTTCCGTATAAGGTCCTTTTCCAGTTGCATCATCAGTTGGTATTTGATAGTGGTCCCTCGTTGCCAGGGAGGCTCGTCCCCGGGTGTCATGTCCCACGCTGGAGGGAAGGCATTGCATTTACATGCTGAGTTTGGCTTTGAGACTGGCCACATTTGAGTAACATGAAGGCTGACAGGAGGAAATTCCCAGGCACAATGTTGCTCTAGGCCTTGTTCTTGTTTTAGGTTTATCAGCTCACAAGCATAGTCATTAGCATTAGGGGCTCACTGTTGAACCCTCACTCCCTCCCGGTCCCCGCCGCTGTACCTGGGAGACTGTCGCTGCTCCCCTAGGGACCACAACAGAGCACCACTGGCCAGGAACCCAGTACCCCCCCTGCTGTGGTTTTTAATTGTTGCCACTATGAGTATATCCAATCATTACCATGCACCCTGGACATATGTTCTGTACAGCTCCCTGTCAGCCATATATCACCTGTCATTGGTATCCCATACCAGTATCCCTCCATTGCCATTGTTGAAACACTCTGTGATCCAGAACTCCCCGAAATTTGAAGCCCAATATAATGTCATGGTCCCTTACTAGGGAATGGCATATAGCGATGGGTTTGAAGGACAGATAAAGAACTTGGATAAAGTTAGATAAAGAACTTAGATAAAGAATGTTGACTTGAAAAAATTCCACATCCTATCCTTTTTTTTTTTTTTTCCCCCCCTAATGATTCAACATTTCTTCACAGGAGTCCTAGACCACAGCAATGCATATATATAATATACAGCACTCCCATACATCCACCACAAAACCTTTTTCCTTCCACAGCGATACTCTTACACCCTATTCACATCATATTTACTTAAGGTGATGTACAGAGTCTGAGATATTAGCTTTCTAACAAGGTAATATCTGTGCTTACATTATGGTGCATACTTTAGGATACACAGTTCTTTACATTTTTAGTTATCCTATGTTTTACATTATGGTTTACATTATCAGTCTGTCATCTCCTATATGTTATGGTGTAATATTACATGTTTTATATCCATCCTTGTGTACTCTCAAGAAACTCCTCTCTTGCCCCCCATTTACTTTGGTTCCAAACATTTAACGTCCATTTTCCCTTCCACCTTGGTGCCCGCAGTGACAGCCAACCTCCGTTTCCTGAGGAACCACTTCCAGAGATAGATGGAATAGTGTTCAGGGCCTAACTTGCTCAACTGCCCCAATGCCCTGGGAGCCACCCTTTCTCTCGAGGGATACAGTTCCCTCTATTTGGTGGCATTAGTCCTCCCCAGGATGTGGGTCCACCCCCACTCTCACTCCTTGGGATTGTACCCCATGGTGTCACCCACTCTGGCAGTATGAGCATTTAGACATTCCCCAGGAGCCCGTCCTGCATCAGACCCTCCCCTCCGAGCATTCTAAACAGGTAACACTCTTTATTATATTGTAATATGATTTTCTCAGCATTTTACTCTTCACCACCTCCTGACTCTCTCCTGTATTCGTATGCTACCCCTCCCTCCCCCCACTTTTGGGCAACGTTACCCAACCGTCCCTCCCCAGCCACCCTCAAACTCGTAAAGCCCCAACCAAAGGCAACCCCTTGCCCCCATTTTATCTCTTCTTTGTGTTCATACTTACCACCATCTCGCCTTAAATTCCACCCCTGCAGACATCGGCTCATATCCTTCCTCCACCCTCCGATTTCCTGTAAGCCTATCGTTCAGTCTCTTGCTATCTAGGGCAGCTTGTTTATTTCATATCATTGAGGTCATGTAGTATTTGTCCTTCAATGTCTGGGTTGCTTCACTCAACATAAGGTTCTCAAGATTCATCCATGTTATCACATGTGTTTGTAGTGTGTTTGTTCTTACAGCCGAGTAGTATTCCATTGTGTGTATATACCACATTTTATTGATCCACTCATCTGTTGATGGGCATTTGGGTTGATTCCAACTTTTGGCAATAGTGAACAATGCTGCTATGAACATTGGTGTACATATATCGGTTTGTGTCCTTGTTTTCAGTTCTGCTGGGTATATACCCAGCAGTGGTATTGCTGGGTCATATGGCAAATCTATGGCTAGTTTTTTGAGAAACCGCCATACTGTCCTCCAGAATGGTTGGATCCTTCTGCATTCCCACCAGCAGTGGATGAGTGTTCCCCTTCCTTCACATCCTCTCCAGCACTTGTATTCTTCTGTTTTTTTCATAGCTGCCAATCTTATGGGTGTAAGATGGTATCTCATTGTAGTTTTGATTTGCATTTCCCTGATAGCTAGAGATTTGGAACATTTTTTCATGTGCTTTCTTGCCATTTGTATTTCTTCTTCGGAGAAGTGTCTGTTTAAGTCTTTTTCCCATTTTTTAAATGGGTTGTTTATCTTTTTATTTTCAAGATATAGGAGTTCTTTATATATGCAAGTTATAAGTTTCTTATCAGATATATGATTGCCAAATATTTTCTCCCACTGTGTGGGCTCCCTTTTTACTTTCTTGACAAACTCCTTTGAGGTGCAGAAGGCTTTAATTTTGAGGAAGTCCCATTTATCTATTAGTTCTTTTGCTGCTCATGCTTTTGGTGAGATATTCATAAATCCATTTCCTATTACAAGGTCCTGTAGATGTTTCCCTACACTGCTTTCTAAGGTTTTTATGGTCTTGGCTCTTATATTTAGGTCTTTTATCCATCTTGAGTTGATCTTTGTATAAGGTGTGAGATGGTAATCCTCTTTCATTCTTCTACATATGGCTATCCAGTTCTCCAGACACCATTTGTTGAATAGGCCACTCTCTCCCAATTGAGAGGGTTTGGTGGCTTTATCGAATATTATGTGGCTGTATATGTGAGATTCTATATCAGAGCTTTCAATTCGATTCCATTGGTCTTTGTGTCTCTCCTTATGCCAGTACCATGCTGTTTTCACCACCGTAGCTTTATAGTATGTTTTGAAGTCAGGTAGTGTGATTCCTCCAATTTCGTTTTTCTTTTTCAGTATGTCTTTGGCTATTCGGGGTCTCTTTCCTTTCCAAATAAATTTCATAGTTAGTTTTTCTAGTTCCTTAAAGAAGGCTGCGTTGATTTTTATTGGGATTGCATTGAATGTGTAGATCAGTTTTGGTAGGATAGACATCTTAATAATGTTCAGTCTTCCTATCCATGAACAAGGAATAGTCTTCCATTTATTTAGGTCTTCTTTGATTATCTTGAACAATCTTGTATAATTCTCGTTGTATAAGTTCTTTACCTCTTTAGTTAAATTTATTCCTAAGTATTTGATTTTTTAATTTATTATTGTGAATGGTATTTGTTTCTTGATTTCCTCCTGATCTTGCTCATTATTGGTGTACAGAAATGCTACTGATTTTTGCGCATTGATCTTATAACCTGCGACTTTACTAAACTCATTTATGAGTTCTAGAATCTTCGTTGTAGATCTCTCAGGGTTTTCTATGTATAGGATCATGTCATCTGCAAATAATGAAATTTTGACTTCTTCCTTTCCAATTTGAATGCTTTTTATTTCTGGTTCTTGCCTCAGTGCTTGTGCAAGTACTTCTAAGACAATGTTAAATAGGAGCAGAGACAGTGGGCATCCTTGTCTTGTTCCTGAGTTTAGAGGGAAGGAGTCTAGGATTTCTCCATTGTAAACAATATTGGCTTTAGGTTTTTCATATATACTCTTTATCATGTTCAAAAAATTCCCTTGTATTCCAATCTTTTGGAGTGTTTTTATCAAGAAAGGGTGCTGTATTTTGTCAAATGCTTTTTCTGCATCAATAGATATAATCATGTGATTTTTTTCCTTCAATCTGTTTATATGGTGTATTACGTTGATTGATTTTCTTATGTTGAACCATCCTTGCATACCTGGGATGAATCCCACTTGGTCGTGGTGTATAATACGTTTAATGTGTTGTTGAATACGATTAGCAAGTATTTTGTTAAGTATTTTTGCGTCTAGGTTCATTAGAGAAATTGGTCTGTAATTTTCCTTTCTTGTGATGTCTTTGTTTGGATTTGGTACTAGGGTAATGTTGGCATCATAGAAGGAGTTGGGTAATGTTCTTTCCGTTTCGATGTTTTGGAATAGTTTCAGCAGGATTGGTGTCAGTTCTTTCCGGAATGTTTTGTAGAATTCACCTGTGAAGCCATCTGGCCCTGGGCTCTTCTTTGTTGGGAGATTTTTGATAACTGATTCTATCTCTCTGCTTGTGATTGGTTTGTTAAGATCATCAATTTCTTCTTTCGTCAATATGGGCTGCTTATGTGTTTCTAGGAATTTGTCCTTTTCCTCTAGATTGTCATTTTTGTTGGAATATAGTTTTTCAAAATATCCTCTTATGATAGTCTTTATTTCTGTGGGGTCAGTGGTGATATCGCCTTTCTCATTTCTTATTTTGTGTATTTGCATCTTCTCTCTTTTTTTCTTTGTTAGTGTTGTTAAAGGTTTGTCAATTTTGTTAATCTTCTCAAAAAACCAGCTCTTGGTCTTGTTTATCTGTTCAAGTGCTTTCTTATTTTCTATTTCATTTAGTTCTGCTCTTATCTTTGTTATTTCCTTCCTTCTTCTTCCTGTTGGGCTACTTTGTTGTTGTTTTTCTAATTCCTTCAAATGTGCAGTTAGTTCTTCAATTTTTGCTCTTTCTTCTTTTTCGATATATGAATTTATGGCTATAAACTTCCCTCTCAGTACTGCTTTTGCTGCATCCCATAAATTTTGGTATGTTGTGTTATCATTATCATTTGTTTCAAGGTAGTCATTGATTTCTTTTGAGATTTCCTCTTTGACCCACTGTTTTTCTAAGAGTGTGCTGTTTAATTTCCAAATCGTGGTGTGAAATCTGGGCTTCTGTCCCTTGCAAATCTCCAGCTTGACTCCACTGTGGTCAGAGATAATGTTTTGTATGATTTCAATCTTTCTGAATTCGTTCAGCCTTTCTTTGTGGCCTAGCATATGATCTATCTTGGAGAATGATCCATGTGCGCTGGAGAAAAATGTATATCCTGCTGTGTTTGGGTGTAGCGATCTATATATGTCTATTAGATCGAGCTCCTCTAATATACTATTCAGATGTTTTGTTTCTTTGGTGATTCTCTTTCAAGATGTTCTGTCCAGAGTTGATAGTGGTGTATTAAAATCCCCCACTATAATTGTAGATGTATCTATTCTTTCACTTAGTTTTTCCAGCGTTTGCCTGACGTATTTAGAGGCACCCTTGTTAGGGGCATAGATATTTATGATTGTTCGATCTTCTTGACAGATTTTTCCTTTCACTAAAATGTAGTATCCTTCTTTGTCTCTCACAATTGTTTCACATTTAAAGTCTATTTTGTCTGATATTAATATAGCGACTCCTGCCTTTTTTTGGTTATTGTTAGCTTGTATGATTGTTTTCCAGCCATTCACTTTCAATCTCCATGCGTCTCTGGGTCTAAGATGTGTCTCTTGTAGACAGCATATGGATGGGTCATATTTCCTTATCCAATGTCCCAGTCTGAATCTTTTGATAGGTGAGTTTAATCCGTTGACATTCAGTGTTATTACTATCAAGGAATTATTTGTGTTAGCCATATTTTGATTGGATTTGTGTTTGTCATATTTTGTTTGTATATTTTTTTTGTCCTTTTTGTTGTTGTTGTTGGTCTTATACTCTCCTCCAACTTTGCCTTTCCTGTTTTTTCCTTTCTTCCTGCAGAACTCCCTTTAGAATTTCTTGAAGGGGAGGTTTATTGTTGGTATACTCTTTCAGTTTCTGTTTGTCTGTGAATATTTTGAACTCTCCATCATTTTTGAATGCTAGTTTAGCTGGATAGAGTATTCTTGGTTGGAAGTTTTTTTCCTTTAGTACCTTGACTATATCATACCACTGTCTTCTTGCCTCCATGGTTTCAGAAGAGAAATCAGCACTTAATCTAATTGAGCTTCCCTTGTATGTGATGGTTTTCTTTTCTCTTGCTGCTTTTAGGATTTTCTCTTTGTCTTGAGCCTTGGATAATTTGATAAGTATATGTCTTGGGGTGGGCCTGTTGGGGTTTATGACTTGTGGAGTGCGCTGTGCTTCTTGGATATGTACATCTGTCTCTTTCAGTAGATTTGGGAAGTTTTCAGCCATTATTTCCTGCAACACTCCTTCTGACCCCTTTCCCTGCTCTTCACCTTCTGGAATGCCTATAATACGTATGTTTGAGCATTTTGCATTGTCATTCAGGTCCCTAAATCCTAATTGGATTTTTTCTATCTTCTTATTGACCCCTTCTACTATCTGTTTGATTTCTGATGTACTGTCTTCCACATCACTAATTCTCTGCTCTGTCTCTTCTAGTCTGCTGATAATTGCTGCAAGTGTATTTTTGATTTCTTGAACTGTGGTGTTCATTCCCATCATATCTGTTATGTTTTTGCGTATGTCTGCAATTTCCCCTCCAAGTGATGTCTTCATGTTGTTAACCTCTTTCATTACTTCATCAAATTTGTCGGTGATAAATGTTCTGAGTTCTTTCATTGCTTGTGCCAAGTTTTGCTCCCCTTCATGATTATTGGTTTGTTGATTGGATTCAGTCATGTTTTCCTGATTATTGGTTTGGTTTGTAGATTTTTGTTGCTTTCTGGTCATCTCTTTATTTTGACGAATTTAATCAGTTCCTTAGCTTCTTTGTCTGCTTTTGGAGGTTAATTAGTTGTTATTTTTGCATAGGTGTTATATCTTCTCTTTGTCACTTTTTTCTTCTTACTCAAGTTTCTTGTTTTTGGTTAAGTTCACTTTAGAAGAAAGTATTAGTGTTGGGGAAAGGCAATTGTGTCAGCCAGGGAAAAGTGTAAAATAGTATTGGTAATGTATGTTAACAAAGCAAGAATATGAGATCTGGGAGGGTGGAGGTTAGATTCATGTAGATTGTATAGAGTTATAGCTGTAGGTAGAGTACCTTTTATGAAGTAGATGACTGAATATGGGTGGAATATGGTATGAACTACAAAGCTATTGTTTTCATGAGAGAGGGAAAAAGAAAAGAAAGGTAATAGTTTCAAGAGTGGATAACAGACAGAAAACAGAACAAAGGTATTAGAAATTAAGAGTTAGACACTTTGTGGATCAAAGAATGGGAGGTGGGGGGTGGAATATAGGAGAGACAGTAGATGATAGTGGATATCAAGATGCAGGGGAAGGGGGATAGTGTAGGTAGCCTAAATCAGTTCACACAGAAATGAGGCAGTGGAGGATGGGAAAACCCAGCAAATGTGAGGTGTTCCCTGTAGCACCTATTGTGTACTTGAATTAAAATAAAATAAGTGGAAAATGAGGGACAAGAGGGAAAGTGAAAACTGAAAAAAAAACTAATTATAATAAAAAAAAAGAGAAAGACAAGAAGAAAGGAAGAAAGAAAAAGAGGATAGGCAAACGGTGGGGAACAGATAGGGGGAAGAGAGATACAGGTATACACGTGTCACAATTGCAACTCTATCTAAAACAACAACCAAAAAAACCCCTAAATAACTGTATTTAAAAAAAAAAGGACTTTGGGGGACACGCTAGGAGAAAAGACTAGGGGATAATGCAATATTAGCAATCAGGTCATCAAAAAGAGTAAAAAATAAGATAAAGTGAAAATAAAAACAAAACAATATGAACCAATAAAGATAAAACGCAAACGTTAAGGTCCAGGGCACTCAAGGACCCCAGGTAGACCCCAGGGTGTGATGGATTCAGGGGTGGAAAGTCTGAGACACTGAAGACTCAAGAGGTGTGAGTCTGGGGTGTGGACCGCCAGAGTCCAGGGGACCCAGACCTGGCAACCTCAAATCTGGTCCACAGCAAGCTTAGGAGCCCCGCAGTGCAACACAGCCCTCAGGGATCCCCGTAGCTGGGTGCCAGCCCTGTGGGGGAAGCTAGATCCGCGAATTCTATATTGAATGTCTGATCCCTGAAATTCACCTAACTCCTCAGGGTATCAGCCTTTGGACAGCTCCCTCCCTGTGCTCCCACGCAACGGCCACTTGAGGGTGCCTCTACACCATGGCCAGTTCAATGACCCAGATCCCAAGCCCCGCCAGGTGGGGTGGGCTTCAGCTGGAAATGCCGAAAACAGACTCTAAGATCCGAAATCCCAAACTTCGCAAAATATTCCCCAATCAGCTTCCAGACGTGTCCTCCTCCCTCACTGCACCCTACAACAGTCTCCCAATTGTGTCCCCTTATTACCCAAAATCCAATTCCGTTGCAGATCGGCAGCCGGACCTGTGGGGATGGGGCTCCAGGCGGAAGCGTTACCCCCCCTGTCCGGCGATGAAAACGTCCCCCGCTTCACAAGAAAACACCGTCTGTCTCCCCAAATCAATCTGCAAAGGAGTCTTGTCCCAACAATCCCTCACCAGCCAGCCCAGTATCCGCGAATTTCTCAGCACCGCAAAGCCTCCAGAAAAAGGAAAAAAAAAACAAAAACCCTGGCCGCCGCGGCTCCGGAGCTGCAGGAGCGCCTGCTACCGCGGCTCCGCCCACCCAAGGAGGGACTCTCATTTTTCTAATCATTTCTGGACTAAGTTTAAGCTTTCTTTAATGATGCTGGAGTGGTTAGCATAAAAGCAACAAGTTTCTCTTAAAGCTAAACAGAGGCCTCCTTGTTTGAGAAAGGACCTGGTTCTGAAGGACTACCTTGGCTAAGGAATCAAGTAGCTCTTCTAAATGTGAAATTTGAAGTTCAAGGTTCTTGAGGTCCTGGGTAACTAGGGCTGACAATCGGCTGACATCAGAGTGACTCTTTACGAGAGCTGCTGCTTTTACCCTGGTCAACCCAGCAGTGCCCAGCCCAATTAGAAGGGGAACTAGGATTGAGGCCCTCTTGTACCAGTGGTGCTCAAGACTCAATGTTTCAAGATACTCTCCCCCAGTTTCTCCAGAGAAGGGCCACCATGCCTCAGTTTTTAACATTTCCCCCTTTTTGTTTTAGTCGAGGTGACTGTTTAGGTTGCCCTCCTTTTGAGAGTCTTACACATCATTGACTACCAGCCAAGCTCTCCAACTTGGGAAAGTTACTGAAGTGCTTTTGCTAGCACCAGATTATTTGCATGTCCCATGGCTGTTACACTTTGCAATTTTCTTTGAAAGCACTATCTGGCACAGGTGAAAATCATGAGCATCAGAACAAATATGATGAGCTCTATTCCTAAAGCTGACAGGAAATGCTGACAGGATTTCTACTAATTGACTGGGCTAAATTTTGTAATCTGTGAAATCATATCTGAGAAAATATCCTTACTATTGGCTACATGAATTTGATTTTGAGACATTTCTAATATTTTCTTTTTAATTCAATTATTTTCAGAGAGATATTACTTTTATGACCTAGCAAATGATTTTTAATATTTTTCCATTCTATATTGGATGAATTATAGGCAAGAGGAGTAATACAAAAGTTGTTTTCATTCCAATCACATTTCAATCCCCTTAACAAGCTTAAATTATACAATTGATCTCCAATATGCCAGACAGCTGATTCTAAATCATTAACCCAATTATCTAACTGCTCATCAATGTGCTCTTGGCTATGCCACAAAACACTAGCATTTTTATGCCAATCATGCATGTATTGTTGTTTATAATTTCATTTAAAGCTACCATAGCAGTAGCAGCAGCTGTAATGATTGCAATCAGTCCCAAATGCTTATAATAGCAGTCCAATAAAGTGTTTAGTCCATTTCAAGAATTCTTGTACCATATGTAGCAATAACTGACTTTCAGGAGATGATTGCCAAATCCACATCATTCTCACAGGTATCCGGGTGCCTTTTTATCTTCTGGCCATCGCTATTGTTTTTCTATCCTGCAACACACTTTCTGGTACACATGTATACAAGACACGTTTTCATAAAGCAATGAGTCATTCTTAATAGTTACCTTACCAGTTATGAAAACAAATGGATCTCTAAAACAGGCTTTAAGATGATATGTTTGATTAAGGGTCAAATACTGTTTTGTCTTATTTATATTTCCCAACCATTTGTAAGTAGGGGCAATTCTAAGAAATATTTTCCACAAATTCTTTTGTAGGTTATGAGTATGAGTAACATTAGCCGAAGGGGCCAGTATCCATTTTTCTTTGTAATGTTTACAATTCTTGTCACAATAGCATAAACAGAGGGCACACAGGCCCAAAGTCCATCGGCAGACACAAGCTGCAAGTTCACAGTTCCAGGATTTGTAAAGTTAATGTGATGCATGACAGCAATTGCCGCAGGTCTCAGTGAAGTATTTTAACCTTGGGCCATATTTCCATTTTTCCCCTTTTTTGTTTTTGTAAAGTAAGGAATACAGCTTGGGGAGATTTTTGTTGTATTGCTCCCCAGAGGATTTGAATTGTGCATTTGGGGGCTCATTCTTCTCAAGAGCAGAAGGGATCTGATGTGACAGTCATTGGAGTAAGCTTGAAGGAAGTTATGGGGGATGTCTATGAGCTGTTGGCAAGTAACGGGCAGCCAGAACTGCTGGGCTAGGCACCACAGGGTTTGGTACTCATGATGTTTGCCTTTTCAGTGGAGCCACCTTGCCTTTTCTCAGGTTCTAGTGGTAGGGCCCTGGATCTTCACAAAGGCATCTGCGTTAACAGTCCTAAAAGGGATGTTAGTGGGGTGGGCAGGGACATGACAGACAGTTACCTGTTACTACTAGCAGGTATCTCAGATGTTTTTTCATAGATCTGAGAGTGATTTATAACCATCCATTATTTCTGTCTTGCTTTCAGTATTTGCAATCTACCCCTAGATAGGGATGGCAGTCTTCAGAGTGACCAGACACTACTGGGTTAAATCTTTCACTTTTAGCAGGACCTCCTATGCTGCACACAATTGCTTTTTTATATTGTACTTTGGGCCTCCTTCCAGAATTGTGATTAAGACACAAGGGGTACTTGTGTAGATTTGTCTTTGCCACAAACTCCACCCAAAGCCAATATTGGTGCTTGCCACATCCAATTCATAGGCTAAGTTAATGTCCACAATTTACTTTCCTTTTATTATTATTTAAAGCAGCTTGCTGGAGGTTTTCCTACTTCTGTGAAGGACTTTCCTCAATTAATACAAACAATGGTTTTAATATTTGAGCTAAATGAGGGATGAAGGATTTTTAATATTTTAACAATATTACAAATTCATTAACATGAGAAAATATTGTACTTTATTAATTACAGCAGAAATTATAGTTTTATCTTACCCAACTAAACATTTAAAAATTTGGTAGAGCAGCAGGGACTTTGCAGCTTGTTACAATTGTTTGCCTGGTTTAGGCTTTTAAGATACTATTGTCTCTGATGTTTCTTTTATTTCTGAAAAAAAGGATTACTGGTTAACGTCATCAGTAGGGTTTCAGCTACTGATTTTTTCTACGCAGCCAGATTATTATCCCCATACCAGGAGAGATGGTTGGGCTATGCACATAGCCCTGAAACGCACTGCAAAAGACCATTGTTGGGTTTTCCACAGATAGAGGAATGCAGCTGGCTTGACCTGTCTAAGAAGACACTAAAGAAAGTCTTAGCAAGTTTTAAAACAAAGTGTTAGCAACACAGCTGGACATTAATTTCTTACATTAAACTAGCAGGGTTTGGGATTGCTGCATACTACAGTGTTGTTATTTTAATCTATGATAAGAGGTTGCTTCTGTGACATATATCTTTTTATAATAAAACCATAATTAACCACATTGTACTTCTGTTTAATATTATGCTGAGATTTTGGTAAATTTATACACTCTTAAGTATTCATAGGAACCTTTTACTCATACAACTTTAATTAACGGAAGTTAAAGAAAAAACATGTTAATTTTATAACACTTTTAAACACCTTCCATTTGACTTATAACATATTAAATGAACTTAACTATTACTTTAATTTTTCTTTCAACGTAAAAGAATAGATCTCTTGTAATTAGTTTGGAATAAAAGGCTACTTTTCAGGATTTGATTTTGAGAAAGCAGGTTTGAATATTATGTTCTTTTAAAAGAGATAAGACCTTTCCTTCTTGGAACACTGAGGAAATGATGAGGTTAAAGCACAAGAAGCTATGTTGATAAAACAGACTTTCTTTATACTGATTATTCAGGATAAAAACTTTCACCAAAACAGATTAATGACTTGAGAGACTTTGAGAAAGAACAAAATTTTAACTTTGCATTAGTATACTACTTGATACTAAACATTTTAAAATTTTATAGATAGACCCATCAAATTTTATTTAACTTTAATCATAAAAATTTCTTTTCCATGAACCTTCTACACTTTCAGTATTCACCTAGGTTTTGTTGCACACTCTACTCTTTCCCAATAGTCAATCATTTTATCTTAGGACAAAATCATCTCCCGTTTCCTTAATAATAAAAACACATTCCATATAGCCCACATACTAAGTTATCAGGCAAACTTCTTACAACATATAATACCATCAACACTAAACTAGCTTGTTAAAATAATGAACTTTACTTCAAATACTTAGTAGCATGCAGTAGAAGAAACAGTCTCCTAGAAGCAAGTTGTCAGGGCAGGCTGTCTGCTGCCAAGTTTTGCTGTTATAAAATAACCTTTTATTATTGTTGTTATTATTAATTCAGGTTTGTTTAATAATGACTTTTTGGAATTAGCCACTTAAACACTTTAATTTAAACAATGCTTCATTAAACTTCTTGTAATTATTTATAACCATATAGACTATAATTATATTATTTTAAGACAAATTTTACCTTCACAGAACACATTTACCTACTTAAACTTACCACAATACTTTCTACAACTTGCCACATGCATTTACATTCCAAGAATTTATGAAAATTAGCCATCCTATTTTAGGACAAAACATGCTTTTTTGAAAAAAACTTATTGAATTTGAGTCTGCATTCTCACAAAATTTTAGCCTTCTTTAATCATTTATGTTTTACATCTTTCATTTTATCCTGTGAAGAGAAAAATCTATTCATTTCAATCGAGGCAGGAACAACTTTTTATGAAAAGATTTATAGTAATTTTGTTAAGCAAGACTTACAATTTTTATCATTGTAGAGATCTTATTAACATTTAAACGTATGTATTAATATAAGCACTTATTTAATTTTTGGCCATTTGAATAGAGCTCTTTTAGAAATTTACTTATTAATTTATATCACCATCTGGAGGTATCATAATATACACGGACATTGAACAAACAGACAAACACAAAACAGTTACTATACATTAATAGAAACATACAGTTTACAGTTGACTCATAATTCTTACTTTTTTGGTGTAGCTGTTTTTAAGTCTTTTGTTATATCACATCTTAGATTTTACTTTTAAAAATTTCTTCTGGAATCCATGTTGTCTGTAACATGCAAGTTTGTGCTTGGAAACACTTTTATTAGTTATCAGCAGTCAGTTAAGATAACTTGAGCAGCATAAATGTAGTTAAGCTCTTATTTAGCAGTTTAGAAAGACTGTTAACACATTTTTGGATTACTACTCTGTAAGACTATACTGAGCACCTCAAGCTTTTGTTCTTGTTCCAATTTACTTTCTTTCATTTCAGATTTACTTATGGGCTTAGGAAATATAGTAATTTCATCTTTCTCTCCTTCTTCAGACTGTAAAGGATTTAAAGCTGCTGCTACCTGGTGGCATAAGGCCCATACTGATAATGGAATGAATTCCCTTTTTTCATATGCTCTTCGTAAAGTTTTCATTACACATCTCCACTGTTTCAAATTTAAAACATTACACCCCTGAGGCTGAAACCAACCACAATACTTTTGTATTAAAGCAAACAATTCTATTAACTCACAACTTTCTACAGGCATCCCACTAGCTTTCAATAAAGTTTTTAACACTTGCAAATATGCTTCCACATGTCCCATTTGATTACCCATTACCCTGATGGCTTCGCAGAAATGTTACTTACTTAATCTTGAAGACTCGAGTCACTCTGCTTTGGACATCTCACTTGACCCTCGATGAGATCTTTTCCATGGTTCCCGATACTGATTTGGAAGACTCTCTGCCTGCTTCAGGCCCCATGTTGGGCACCAGATGTTGGAGATTTGGACCCGAAGGATATTGGGAATGAAAGAAAGAAAGAGAGAGTGAAACAAAGAGAGAAAGGAAGAGAGAGAGCTGGGATCAGGGGGTCTGCGAGTAATGACTCCTCAGACAACTTTATTTTCTACATGTGGCATTATATATACTCCAGCTACTGAGGTAACAAGCAGTGTAAGTACACATTAACAAGACTCATGAATTAAAGAATTTATCTCAAAGTACAAAGATTTAGTATTCCTTTCAAACTATAAAGTGTGTTTGCTCATATTTCTCCCTGCCCTGGACAGCTCTATGCTGTTGACTCAAAAGGCTTAATTGCTGCATTCCTATTTTAAAAGCATAGCCATGGAAAGAGCACATCTCCCTTTGCAAGACCACCATGCCTCAGTTTCCAACACTGATGAGTGGGTATCTAAAGTGTGGTATATTTATACAATGAAATATTATTCAGCCATGAAATGGAATAAAGTATTGATCCATGCTACATCATGGATGAACCTTCAAATCATTATGCTATGTGAAAGAAATAAGGTATAAGAGACCACAAATTGTAGGATTCTATTTACAAGAAATGTCCTGAATAGTTCTAGGCAAATCCATAGAGACAGATAATGGTTACCAGGGGCTGGAGAGGGGGTAATTGGGAGAGACTGTGATGGACTATGGGATTTCCTTTTAGGATGTTGAAAATGTTCTGGAATTAGATAGTGGAGATGGTTGTACAACATTGTGACTATATTAAAAATGATTAAATTCTACATGTAAGGAGTGAATAGTTTGGTATGTGAATTATATCTTAATAACAAAAATTATATATTTTCTCTAATTTATCCCAACACCTCTGTCATATACTTGCTTTTTTCTTGGTTATTAAAAAGTTTTTAATCAAATTAATGCTTGCATGTTGTGTTGTGGTAGGAGGACATTTCAGAATAACTTGCTTTGTTAAACAGCTGGAAATGGAAACATAATAGATATCATTTATTAAATTAGATCTGTCTTATGATTACTTTTACACATAACCTCTGTCAAACACTTATTTTTTCTTCTAGGTTATTTCAAAATTATTTTAATCAGATTAACACATGTATTAATAAGTTAAACAGTAGTATGCCATGGAAGGAAAAACAGCTGCCTCCTATCTGCCAACTTCTTCTATTTCAAATCCTGCTTCCCAGAGGACACCACTTTAAACTCTTAGCTGTTTCTTATTTTTGCTTCCATATTTCAAAACAACATGCTTTTTTATCACTATTTCTTGGATTTATTTTATTCATTACATATTCATCTCTTAGTATGGAAGATGAGGATTTGCCTTTCACAACTACCTCCACTTTCTTCCCCCTCCTCTAAATATAGACATATCATAACTTCTGGATATGCAGTGTTCAGTTTCTACATTATTCTATGTAAATATTTTGCTAACTGTTCAATCAAGGAATGTATTCTAACTGTTTCCTTTCTTATACATCTTGTTATTTTTTTCTGTAGTCAATAATTAACTCATTATTTTCATTACTTGATTTTCTAATGTGCCTATAATCTTTCAAGTTTACTTATGACATTGACAAAATCATTAATCATTTGCATATTTTCCCTTTAGACTTCTCTTCTAGAATCCTACATCTTCCTATTCTTTTGTGGACTGGTGGTATTTCAGACCTTCTGTATAGCTGTCATTCAGGGACTTTCTTTTGCTGCTCTCCCCTTTTGAAACCCCATTTCCTATACTTGTATTTTGCTTTTTCTTTTGATTTCCCCTCAAGTATACTGGTGCAAAAATCTTCCAGTAGCTTCCTGAGAAAGAGTGCATGGGAGGTAAATCTTTTGAGATTTCCTTGTCTGAAAATATTTTTGATCCTCTCTCACAATTGATAAATACTCTGTTATGGTAGAGAATCCTAGATTGGTTATAATTTACTATTAAGATTTTGAAGGCATATTTCACTGTTTTTAGCTTCCAGTGATTGATAAGTCAGTGCCATTCTGATTTCCTCATTCTTCTTATATGTGTCATTTTTTTCTCTTGACACTTGAAGATTTTTCTTTTCATCCCTGATATTTTGAAATTTGCAATTGAAGTATTGTTATAGACCAGTGATATTGACCAGACTCAGACTTTGAATAAAGTTCCAGTTGATGGCTTTATTAGCTGCGTGGTGACTGTCTCATCCTACGCAGAGGAGAGAGCAGCCCCAAGTCTCAGGGAAGGGGTGACTTTATAGCCTTTTAGGAAGGGTGTGTTTGCGAGCAAGCAAGCAGGCACAGAAGCAGAACACTGCAGTTAGCTGAAGATAGCATATCTATTTTTTTTTTTTTAAAGCCCCTTCTTGTGAGCATCCCCATGTTATTTATTGACCCTTTCCTTGGGGACAGTCCTAAGTTATTTATTGGCACTCTCCTTGGTGGCAGCCCTAAGTTATTTATTGGCACTCTCATTGGAGACAGCCCTAAGTTACTTATTTATCTGAAGGCACTTGAAATTCCTGTTTCCTAATGTAGTTCTATTCCTATTTTCCCAATGTGGCCTTACCCTTACAGTATCTTACTATGTATCTTTCCATTCATTGTTCATGGCCCTTGGTGGGCCCTTTCAATTCAGACTCAGGCCTTCATTTCTGAGCAACATTATTGGCTATATTTTTAAAATATTTTCTCCTCCATTTCTTCTTTCTTTTTGGCAGATTGGATTCTTGGACCCCAAACCTCTAATTTTCTAAACATTTCTCTCCTTTTTACTCATTTTATTGAAAAGACACTTTCTTTTTTTCCTTGTTTCTATTTTTTGGGCGCTTTCTTCATCTTTATTTTCCAGTCATTCTTTTGGAGTTTTCAGTTTTGGAAAATAATTTTTCCCCATTTTTTAAAATTAAGGTGAGTTTGCACAAAGTAAAATCCACCCTTTTAAATATACAGCTCTGTGAGTTTTGGCAAATGTCATCAGTCATGTAACCACCACTACAATCAAAATATAAAGCAGTTCCATCACCCTCTTTTGTAGCTAACTTCCATATTCTGTCAACCACTCATCTGTTTTCTGTATTTCCTTTGCAAGACTGTTACATAAATGAAATCATGCAGTAATATAATCTTGTGAGTATGACCTCTTTTACTTAGCATAATGCATTTAAAATTCATCCACATTGTTGCATGTTTAATAGCTCAATCATTTGTCTTGCCAAATGGCATTCCATTATATAAATGTTTCACGGTATATTCATATACCCATTGCACAGATTAGGGAATTGGGTTGTTTCTGATTTTAGGCAATTATGAACAAAGATGTTACACATATTTCTGTATAGGTTTTTGTGTGAACATAGGTTTCATTTTATTTGGATAAATACTTAGAAGTGGGCTTGCCCAGTCATATGATAAGTATATCTGTACTTTATAAGAAATTTTATTTTCTCAACTAACTTTATCAGTTTGCATCGCTGCCAGCAGTGTTTCATATTTCCAGTTGCCTTACATCCTTACCAGTGCTTGGTATTGTTGGGCTGTTAGTTTGTTTGTTTGATTGTTTGCCATTCTCATAGGTGTATAGTGGTATCTAATTTGCAGTTCCATATTGAGCATTTTTTCATGTGCTTATTTGTCACCTGTATCTCTTCTTCAGTAAAGTGTCTTTTCAAATTTTTGCGATTTTTTTCTTTTTATTCTTTACTGAGCTTTTTTTTAAGTTTCCAAAACAATTAAAATACATGCTTTATTTACCACTATGTACTTATTATTAATTTTAAAGATATTTAGGCTACATATATGTTCCATGAAAAAATATAGAGGATTCCCATACGCCCTGCTCCCCAAACCTAACATTTTCCCACATTAACAACATCCTTCGTTAGTGTCTACATTCACTGCAATTGATGAACACTTTTTGGAGCATTGCCACTAAGTGTGGATTAATGTTTTCATTGTAGTTTACATTCTCTCCCACTCAATTCTGTAGGTTATGGTAAGATATATAATGACCTTTATCTGTCATTGCAGTGTCACTCAGGACAATTCTCAAGTCCCCAAAATGCCCCCATATGACACCTGTTTCTCCTTCTCTCTGCCCTCAGAACCTCCAGTGGCCACTGCCTCCACATCAATGATATAATTTCTTCCATTGTTCGAATCACAATAAGTCTATAGTAGAACACCAGTTAGTCTACTTTAGTCCGTAGTTCATCCCCCAATCCTGAAGATTCTGGAATGGTGATGCCTCTACCTCTAATTGATAGGAGACTATGATCCCTTAGGGCTGATGGATAGGGCTCTCTTGCTTACAACTGTAGACTCTCTTGGTTCCTTGGTGTGGTAGTTGTCCATCACCACCTCCTTTTTAGTTGTCCTGGGTGAGACCAATGAACTGGAGAGTAGGTGTTCCAACTCCGTTAAAATTCAGGGCAGAGCTGGCACAGGGACAACCCAAAGATTTAATTGTCTTAGATGTACACCTATCAACTCTAGTACTAATTATAGGTTCAAATAGAAGGGAAGAAGAGCCATGTGTAGGGAAACCACAACTGAGTGAAACTCTGTCACACAGGGGAGCATAGCACTGCCTATAGTATCTAGATGTCTCCAGAGTCCCTGGGAGCCCTGCTCTTTGGGGTAGTATTTTCCTTGGCAGTCAATGAGATCCTGCTGAGACGTGCATAAATGTAACCTCTGGAATGACCTCCCAACTCACTTTGAAGTCTCTTAGCCATATAAGGCATATATTGAGTTTTGAAAGTTCTTTATATATTCCAGATGCCAATTGTTGAAAATATTTTCTCTGAGTCTGTGACTTATCTTTTCATTCTCTTAACATTGTCTTTTAAAGAGTTTATTAATTTTAAGAATTATTAATTTTAATGGTTCAGTTCATTTAATTTTTCATGGATCATGCTTTTGGTGTTATATCTCTAGGAAATTTTTGCCCAATCCAAAGTTACAGATTTCTTCCATTGCTGTGAGCCTTCTTCCCTTCATGCACCACGTTGGGCACCAGTTGCTGCAATCAGCTCAGTGACAGGTTGGCTTGAAGGGAGGGCAATACAGAACTAAAGAAATAAAGGACAGAGAGAAAGACACGAGAGGCGATAAAGATGGGACCAGGACACTCACAGCTTCTGGAACTGAGAGCCTGGACCCTAGTTTCTGCATCATCTTTATTAGTAACTCCAAAGCACCTGTTCTTCATCAGTATGGCAAAGTTCATCAGTATGGGGACAAGTGCAACAAATAGGGAACAGGTAAGGCAGCTTCCCACAACAGTCATGTTTTCTTCTAGAATTGTTATACTTTAAAAATTTACATATAGGTCTACAATCCATTTGATTTCATTTTGTTTTGGTACAAGTTATGAGTCAGGGTTCATTCATTTTACAGATTGATCTCTACTTAACCCAGCACCATTAATTGATTTTGATTTCCTTTCTCTATTGGATTGCTTTTGCACCTTTGTGCAAAATAAATTTTTTTGTTTAAATATGAAACACACAATATATTTATATATTTATTTATTTTTGAAAATTGTCTCTTCCTTTGATCTATTCTTTTTCCAGTAGCAAGTCTGAAAACCAGATAGTATGAAAACAACTGTCTTACTTTTTCAAAATTGTTTCATATAAGCATTTTAGAATCAGTTTGTCAATTTCTATAGGGCAGCCTATGATTTTGTTAGGAATTGCATTGAATTTGTAAAAAGGTTTAAGGAGAATTGATCTCTCAACAATACAGTCTTCCAATCCATGAACATGATATGTCTCTTCATTTATTTAGATCTTGGATTACTTTCATTAATGTTTTGAAATTTTCAGCATGCAGATCTTGGAACTATTTGGTCTGCTTTATACCTAAGTATTTCATGTTTTTTTGGGAGTTATTATAAACAATCCATTAAAATTTCAATTTCCAATTTTTTCATTGTTAGTATATCGAAGTATGATTGATTCTTGTTGGGTTTGGGGTAAGTCACCAAGAACTTACCAATAGTGAATACCAGGAGCCATGCTCTCTAATTCAAAGTTACCTCACTCACAGAACTCTCCACACAGAGCACTTGCGTTAAAGTGCTCTGTCTTGCTGACTGGTCATTTATTCCCTTTATGCTCTTTTTACCAAAGAGATTGAGAGCGGTTAATACTGACTGGGAAGGGAATCACTGGTATCAACCCTGGATCCTGAGTTTGATACCTTGTAAGAGGAAGGTGTCCATTATGATGATAATATCATCGCTAGGTGGGAAAGGAACCTTGTAGCCTGGATAAAAGAAGCCCATGGGGAAAAATCTGTTTAATTCAGGAAAGAGGACTAAAACCAAAATACATTGTAAAGTTTCTAGTTCATGCTGCAAAAACAGAAGCTTCTCAAAGTATGATGGCCATAGGCCAGTCACATTTCTGTGCCTGGCTTATCTGGTACTTCATATCATTGTCCAAATGCAGACCTTAGGTTCATCTGGAGTTCTTGCCCATGAAACACATTGCTTAGTTTAACGCTAATGAGGACAACAGAATGCCTTACCAGTAGGGATGGATTTTCCCATTCTTATAGGGGCATGACTAATTTATCTGAAATCTGGGATTTAGATATATCATACCTGTGCCTCACTGTATTATCTTACTTATCCTCAATAGTTGAAGAGTCCCAGCATTTACATTCACCTATAAGGTGAAGCTACGAGCTTTTCTACTTCCTTGCAACTCTTGCAAAGCAAGAATAATTCCTAAGATGGTACCAAAGATGAAAGTTCTCCTTTCAGTGAATCTTTTATATTGGATGTGGATGGTGCTGAATTGATGATTAGATGAAAAAAGGGCTGTCCCCATTGTATTCTATTATTTTCAAAACAAGAATTAAGACCTTGAACTTAATTGGTGCTGCAACTTAACTTGCCCTTTATCCAACACAGGGCATATACCATGTACTGCTAATTTTCTCTGAGAACTCCCTAACTTTAAAGGTTTTCTTAATAATTTTTTGGCTTATGGACTTTGTGCTTGAAAGGAATAAGAAGTGAGAGCCTCCTTACAAATCTAGGAAGATATGAAAAAGTCTACAACCTATAACTTTAAAAATTTTATATAAATGTATATATTGCCCATTTAAATAATAAAGAGCACATAAAACTCAAATCAATGATGATGAAGATAGAGCTAAAATGGCTAACAAGTCAAATGTGATGGTGTTAATATAAATCTATACCTGTCTTAAGGGTCATAGAACTAAACATATAAATATATTAAATGAGTGTATGCAAAAATTGCTAAAGTCCGAACAAAGTTTGTAGTGTAGTTAAATGCATTGGATAATATGAATTTCTTGGTTTTGATCATGTACTATAGTTATGTAAGTTGTTACCTTGGGAGAAGTGAGGGTGAGGAGTGCACAAAAGCATTTTTGCAACATCTTGTAAGTCTATAATTATTTCAAAATTTAAAAATTTAAAAGGAAAAAATTTCCAAGAAACCAATGAAGTTTTCCATGCCTTTTTAGTAATAAAATTAAGTCAGTTTAATATGGCATAACTATATATTGTCAAATGAATCTAAATATATGTTTTTCAATATTGCTAATGATAATAGCATCAAGCAGTGAGGAATCAGCCATTCCCACATGGGCCAATTTTTAAATGTGTATATAGGTACAGTGTTTCTGTAGTGCAAGTTTTCTATGCACAGGAGATTTAAAATGTATGTTCTTACAATTTGAAAAATCCATTTATAAGACTTTATATTATGAGACTAAAAAATGTTTTAAAATGGGGAGCAGATATAGCTCAAGTGGTTGAGCACCTGCTTCCCATGTATGAAGTTCTTTGTTCAATCCCTGGTACCTACAAAAATAAAATGTGTTTTAAAATATATAGGCTAGGTTCCATTTTTTCTTTTAATTTTTCTTTGAATAACATATCTATGACCTATATTGCTCTCTCTAAACCACATTCACACTCATAATTCAGTGGTATTAATTACACTTACAGTGTTCTGTATGTCTGTCAGGTCCAGCTTATTTATCATGTTGTTCAAATTCTCTGTTTCCTTGTTGATCTTCTGATTGTGTTATCTATTGGTGTGAGTGGCATGTTGAAGTCTCCAATGATTATTGTAGAGACGTCTGTTTCTCCTTTCAGTTTTACGAGAGTTTGCCTAATGTATCTTGGGGCACCCTGGTTAAAGGAACAGATATTTATGACTGTTACTCCTTCCTGGTGGAGTGTTCCTTTTATTGCTATAGAATGGCTTTCTGTATCTCTTATCACTTTTTTGCATTTAAAGCCTGTTTTGTCTGACACCAGTATAGCTACTACTCCTCTCTTTTGGTTACTGTTTGTGTGAAATATCTTTTTCCAACATGTCACGCGCAGTCTGTTTGCATCCTCAGGTCTAAGGTGAGTCTCCTGTAGACAGCATATGAATGGCTCATGTTTTCTTATCCATTTCATCAGCCTGTGCCTTTTGATTGGGAAGTTTAATCCATTAACATTCAGTGTTATTATTGTAAAGGCATTACTTACTTCATCCATTTTATCCTTTGGCTTTCATATGTCATATCTTATTTTTGTCTATCTTTTAAACTTTTTGGTTACCCTTTCTGATAATCTTCACTTCTACTCTCTCCTCCAATCCTCTCTGTCTTCTCTTTATTGGTTGCAGAACTCCCTTTAGTGTTTCCTGCAGGGCTGGATTCTTGTTTATGAACTTTCTTAGTTTCTGTTGATCTGTGAATATTTTAAGCTCACCATCATATATGAAAAACTGTTTTGCTGGATAAAGAATTCTTGGCTGGCAGTTTATCTCTTTTAGTACCTTCATTATATCATATCACTGCCTTCTTTCCTCCATGGTCTCTGAAGAGAAATTCACACTAAGTCTTATTGGACAGCCTTTGTATGTGATGTTTTGCTTTTCCCTTGCTGCTTTCAGAATTTTTTCTTTATCTTTGGCATTTGCTATTCGGCATATTATGTTCTTGGAGTAGGTCTATTTGGGTCTATGCTAATTGGAGTATGCTATGCCTCCTGGGCATGTATATTCATGTCTTACATGAGACTTAGGAAATTTTCAGCTATTATTTCCTCAAATAATCTTTCTGCCCTTTTTCCATTCTTGTCTCCTTCTAGAACTCCCCTAACACATATGTTGACTTCACGTTACCATTCAATTCTCTGAGCCCCTGATCAATTTTTTCGCATTGTTTTCTCTCTTTGTCCTTCTCTCTCTTGATTTTCAATTGTTCATTCCTCTACATTGCTGACTCTTCTTCCATGATTTCAAGCCTGCTGTTTTGTGTGCCTCTGCTGTATTATTAATCTCACTTATTGTGTCTCATTCCCATAAGCTCTGTTGTTTTTCTGTCTGAGATTTCAAATTTTTCTTTGTGCTCACTCAGTTTCTTCTTGTTTTAATATAATAAACTTTATTTGTAAAGAGCCTTTCCCTCTGGGCTCTCTCTCTCAGGCTCAGCTGCTCTGCTTCTTCCTTCTTTCACCTGGAGGCTGGTGTAGAGCTTGTCTCTCAGGGTTTCCTGTATCAGTTTCATCTCTCCTCCCAAGGTCAGCAGTAATGTATTAGGTAAAATGATTCCTCTCTCCCTGGGGCTGTAGCTGTTTGAGCCTTCTCCTTTCTGTCACATGGCAGGACATGTGTGTGTCTTCTTGTGTGTCTGTATGTGTCAGTGCCCATTTATATCAGACCCATCAAGGAGGCAGAGACTCAACCTGAGTCACACCTTACTGATGTGGCCAAATCAAAAAGCCCTCAAATGAATCTTAACAGGTAATCTAATCAAAGACCTCTTAACTGAATTTAATATAATAAAGAGGCATCACACCCTGAGGAATAGATTAGTTTACAAACATAATCTTTCCTTTTTGGGATTCATAAATAATCTTAAACTGCCACAATAACTCTTAGTTACTATTAGGCTGAGTTTTAAATTTACAAGAGTAAGGTTCATAGTTACATGCATTAATATTGAGAGCTTGACATATTGGTCAGTTTTCTTTTATTAGGCACTGCCTATGTGCTTGAGAGATTCTTGCCCCTCTATTTGAGAACAGAGCAGGACCCCCCAGGATTGGAGTTAATATTTTGTTGTTTGTTGTGTGTGTTTCCACCCACTGAGAAAATACCCTAGGACAAGATGAACACATTCATGTACCATAGAAGCATACTCCAGGTGCATCTTTTCCCACACATCCCCCGCCCAGACACCCTGCAATTGTGACCCTCCCATGCCATATTTGCCAAAAGAACATTCCCACAATTGTATTTTTTTTATTGACTTTGTAATAATATTACATTAAAAATATATATATATGTGAGGTCCCATTCAACCCCACCCCCCCACCCCCCCTCCCCCCCCCAACAACACTCGTTCCCATCATCATGACACATCCATTGGATTTGGTAAGTACATCTTTGGGCACCTCTGCACCTCATAGACAATGGTCCACATCATGGCCCATACTCTCCTCCATTCCATCCAGTGGGCCCTGTGAGGATTTACAATGTCCGGTGATTACCTCTGAGGCACCATCCAGGGCAGCTCCATGTCCCAAAGATGCCTCCACCTCTCATCTCTTCCTGCCTTTCCCCATACCCATCGTCCACCATGTCCACTTTTCCCAATCCAATGCCACCTCTTCTATGTGGACATTGGATTGGTTGTGTCCATTGCACCTCTATGTCAAGAGGAGGCTCAGATTCCACATGGATGCTGGATGCAATCCTCCCATTTTCAGTTGTAATCACTCTAGGCTCCATGGTGTGGTGATTGTCCTTCTTCAACTCCATCTTAGCTGAGTGTGGTAAGTCCAATAAATCAGATTGTAGGTGCTGGAGTCCCACAATTGTATTTTAAACCCCAGTCTTCCACCTCTCCAGAGTTCACCTGTTCCTTCTTCCAGCCCTCCGGTTTCATGGATAGTCCAAACAACCCTCCCCACCCTGCTCACCCTCATACGCTGGCCCCATCAACCCTACTCTTCTGTGCACCACCATTACCCCCATTCACTGCCAAACAACCCCTTCCACCTTATCGTGGAATCTGTCCAGGTTGAGCATCAGCTCATCACTCTCTACTCCCTTTCTGTCTCCTGGTAACCTATCTTCCAGACTCTTATTTCTGTGAGTCTTTTCAAAATCCTTAGGTCATATCAGTGAGGCCATGCAATATTTGTGCTTTAATGACTGACTGACTTCACTCAACATAAGAACTTTGAGATTAATTCATGGAATTGAGTGTGCCAAAATATCATTCCTTCTAAAAGCTGAGTAACATTCCGTTGTATGTATATTCCACATTTTGCTTACCCATTCTTCTATTTATTTAGGTCTTGATTTCCTTTAACAATGTTGTGTAGATTTCTATGTACAAGTCCTTTGCATCCTAAGTTAAGTTTATTCCTAGATATTTGAATCTTTTAATTGCTATTGTAAATGGAAATTTTTCTTGATTTCCTTCTCAGATTGCTCTTTTTTTTTTTGCATGTGGATCTTATGTCCTTCCATTTTACTGAATTTGTTTATCAAAAGCTCTAGAAGCTTTGTTGTAGTTTTTCAGGGCTTTCTACATATAGGATCATGTCATGTGCATGTTATCTACAAATAGTGAAAGTTTTACTTCCTCCTTTACCATTTGGATTCCTTTTATTCTTTTTCTTGCCTAAGTGTTTGAATGATGCTTCTAAGACAATGTTAAATAAGAGCAGTGACAATGGGCATCCTTGTCTTGTTCCAGATCTTAGGGGGAAAGCCTTTAGCATTTCACCATTGAGTATGATATCAGCTTTAGGTTTTTCATCTACACCTTTTATCATGTTGAGGAAGTTTCCTTCTATTCCTGTCTTTCAAAGTGTTTTTATCAAGAAAGAATGCTGTATCTTGTCAAATAATTTTTTCTGCACCAGTGGAAATGATCATATGATTTTTTCTTTTGATCTGTTAATGTGGTATATTACACAGATTGATTTTCTTATGTTGAACCATCGCTGCATACCTTGATCATGGCGTATAATTCATTTGATGTGTTGTTGCACACAAGTAGGAGTATTTCATTGAGGGTTTTAGCATCTAAGTTGATTAGAGAGATTAGTCTGTAGTTTTCTTTTCTTGTGGCATCTTTATGTGACTTTGGTATTAGGGATGTTGGCATCATGGAATGAGTCAGGTAATGTTCCTCCATGTGGCAGTTTGAAATTATTTATGAATCCTTAAAAAGAAAGATTGTGTTTGTAAACTGGCCTGCTGCTCTTGGTGTGATAGTCTTTGTACTTAATTCAAAGGTTTTAAGTTTATGTAATAAAATCAATTTAGGGCCTTTGATTTGACTCAAGGTTGAGAGTTCCCTTCCCCTTGGTGGGCTGATATAAATAGACACTACTCAAGAAGACACACAGATAAAGGGAGAGCTCCATAGACATGACAGAGGAGAGAACTTTGATCCTGCAGCCCTGGGAAGAGGATGAGCCAATCACTTGATAGTTTGCATTTGAGCAGCTGAGAAAGCCCAGAAAGAAACAAGCCCTATGCCAGCCTGTAGTTAAAAGAGAGAAAGGTTGAACCCTCACAAGATAGCAAGCATCTTACTTCAATAAGACTTTGACTTACTTCAACTGACTTTGGTGAGAAAGTAGTCTTGAGTTGGACTCTTTTGGGCCTTGTAGCTGTAGACTTTTACCCCAAATAAATACCCTTTATAAAAGCTAACCGATTTCTAATACCTTGCATCAGCATCCCTTTGGCTGACTAATACACTTCACTTCTATTTTTTGGAAGAGTTTATGCAGGATTGGTGTTAGTTCTTTCTGGGATGATTGGTAGAATTCACCTATGAAGCATCTTGTCCTGGGCTCTCCTTGGTTGGGAGGTTTTTAATGACTAATTTGATCTCACTAGTTGTGATTGTTGAGTTCATCACTTTCTTTTTTGTTAATGTAGGTTGCTTGTGCATTTCTGGAAATTTGTCCATTTCATCTAAGTTATCCATCTTGTTGGCATACAGTTTTTCAAAGTATACTCTCATGATATTCTTTATTTCTGTGGGATCAGTGGTGATATCTCCTCTCTTGTTTTTTATTTTATTAATATGTATCTTTCTTTTTTCTTTCTTAGTCTAGCTAAGGGCTAGTCAATTTTATTAATCTCAATTGAATGGCTTTTTGTTAATTCTAGTGGTTTTTTTAATTCTCAATTTCATTTAGTTCTGCTCTAATCTTTTTTTTTAAAGATTTCTTTCCTTCTTTCTCTCTCCTTCCCCCCCCAACCCCAGTTGTCTGTTCTCTGTGTCTGTTTGCTGCTTAGTCTTCTTTATCTGCTTCTGTTGTTGTCAGCAGCATGGGAATCTGTGCCTCTTTTTGTTGCATCATCTTGTTGTGTCAGCTCTACATGAGTGCAGCGCCATTCCTGGGCAGGCTGCACTTTCTTTCGCACTGGGTGGCTCTCCTTACGGCGCGCACTCCATGCATGTGGGGCTCCCCTACATGGGGGACACCCCTGCGTGGCAGGGCACTCCTTGTGTGCATCAACACTGTGCATGGGCCAGCTCCACACGGGTCAAGGAGGCCCAGGGTTTGAATCTCGGACCTCCCATGTGGTAGACGGATGCCCTAACCACTGGGCCAAGTCCGCCACCTGCTCTAATCTTTATTTCCTTCTTTATGCTTACTTTGGAACTGGTTTGTTGTTCTTTTTCTAGTTCCTCTATGTGTGCACTTATATCTTTGATTTTAGCACTTTCTTCCTTTTTAAAATAGGTACTTATGGCTATTGATTTCCTTCTCAACACTGCTGCAGATGCATCCCTTAAGTTTTGATATATGTTCTCATTTTCATTCATTTCAAGGTAGTTACTGATTTCTTTTGCAAATTCCTCCTTGACCCATGGGTTATTTTAGAGTGTGTTTTTAGATTAAATATATTTGTGCCTATTCTGGTTCTCTGCTGCTTATTAATTTTCAGCTTCATTCCATTGTGGTCAGAGAATTACTTAGTAAAATTTTAGTCTTTCCAAGTTCAGTGAGACTTGTTTTGTGACCTAGCATGTGGTTTATCCTGGAGAGTGATCCATGTGCAATCGAGAAGAATGTATATCCCACTGTATTTGGGTGTAATGTTCTGTATATGTCTGTTTGGCCTAGTTCCTGTAACATATTATTCAAGTTCTCTGTTTTTTTATTAGCCATCTGTTGAGATGTTCTGTCTAATGATGATAATGGTGCATTAACGTACCACACTGTGTTTCGAGGCATCTGTTTCCCCTCTTAGTTTTTCCATTGTTTGACTCATGTATTTTGGGGAACCCTGGTTACGTGCATAAATATTCATGATTGTTCTTTCTTCTTGATAGATTTCCCCTTTTATTAATATAAAGTACCCTTCTTTGTCTCTTACAGTACTTCTGCATTTAAGGTTTATTTTGTGTGATATTAGTATAGCTACTCTTGTCCTTTTTTGGTTATTGTTCACATGTAAAATCGTTTGCCAACCTTCCACTTGCAATCTCCTGGCCTCACAGGGTCTAAGGTGAGTTTCTTTCAGTCAGCAGCATATAGATAGGTAGTATTTCTTTATCCATTCTGTCAATCTATTCTTTTTTAAATAAAGGAAAGATTTATTTTGCTATATAACAACATTTCTGGGATGGTGCACCATCTAAGAATCCTCAGGATTGAGTAATGAATGATGGACTAGAGTAGACCTACTGGTACTCTACTAGAGACTTATTGTGATTCCAACAATGGAAGAACTTTTATCATTGATGTGGAGGCAGTGGCCACGGGCAATCTGAGCAGAGGGAGAGAGTAATAGGTGTAATATGAGGGCAATCCTGGGACATGGGAACTGCCCTGGATGATGCTGCAATGACAGACACAGGCCATTATATATCTTGTCATAACATATACTATTGTGTGGGAGAGGAATTAAAACTATTATCTATGAGTAGTGCTCCAAAATGTGTCCACTGAGTGCAGTGAGTGTGCCACAATGATGGAGGAGGTTGCTGGTGTGAGGAATGGGGTGGGGGGGGTGAGAGGCACACAGGAACCTCTTGTATTCTTTATTTTTCTTTTGTTTTTTTGTCTTTATTTTTAATATTACATTAAAAATATGAGGTCCCCATATACCGTCCAACCCCCCATAACAACAACCTCCTCAATCATCATGAGACACCCACCGCACTTGGCGAACACATCTCTGAGCACCACTGCACCTCATGGTCAATGGTACACATCATAGCCCACACTCTCCCACAGTCCACCCAGTGGGCCATGGGAGGACACACAATGTCTGGGAACTGTCCCCACAGCAACACCCAGGACAACTCCAACCCCTGAAAATGCCCCCACACTCACATCTCCTCCCACTCTCCACCCCCAGAAGCCACCATGGCCACTTTCTCCACACCAATGCCACATTCTCTTCAATTACTAATCACAATAGTTCATGAATAGAATATCAGCAAGATCACTCCAATCCATACTACATTCCTCCATCCTGTGGGCCTCAGAATGATTGTGTCCACTCCACATCTATATCAAGAGGGGGCTTAGATTCCACATGTATGCTGGATACAATTCTTCTGCTTTCAGTTGTAGGCCCTCTTGCAATCTGTATCTTTTGATTGGAGAGTTTAATCCATTAATGTTCAATGTTATTACTGTCAAGGCAGTACTTACATCAGCCATTTTTTCTTCAGGTTTATATATGTCATATTTTGTTTTGATTTCTCTTTTTATCCTTTTAGTTACTCTTACCAATAATCCTTTTTACACTCTTCTCCACCTCTCTATCCTGTTTTTCTGTTTCTACCTGCAGAACTCTCTTTAGTATTTCTTGAAGGGGAGGACTTATGTTAACAAACTCTCTCAGTTTCTGTTGATCTATAAATATTTTGAACTCTCCCTCATTTTTGAATGCCAGCTTTGCTGGATACAGAATTCTTGGTTGGCAGTTTTTCCTTTTAGCACCTTACTATATAATACCACTGCTTTCTCATCTCTGTGGTTTCAGATGAGAAATCAGCACTTAATCTTACCAAGCTTCCCTTATACATGATGGATGTCTTTCCTCTTGCTGCTTTCATAATTCTCCCTTTGTCTTGAATGTTTGACAATTTGATAAGTATGTATCTTGGGGCAGACCTGTTAGGACATGTACTCTTTGGAGTGGGCTGCACTTTCTGGACATGTACATTGATGTCCTTCATAAGAGGAAAGTTTCAGCCATTACTTCCTCTAATACTCCTCCTGTCCCCTTTCTCTTCCTTCTCCCTCTGGGATGCCTATAATGCACATGTTTATGCATTTCATATTGTCATTCAATTCCTAAAATCTTACTATTTAAAAAAATTCTATCTGTGTGATTTCAGGTGTTCTAGTAGGTTGGTGCAAAAGTAATTGCGGTTTTGCATTGTTGGAATTTCCCATTTGATATTGGCATACATTCCTAAATAAAAGTGGTTATGTTATACCTCATTTTAATGTGCATTTCTCACTTTATTTTTTTACTAATGACTTATTACTTGTTATTTATTTTATATTTATTTTAGGCTATGAATATGATGTTAGACAAAAAGCAAATCTAAGCGATTTTCTTATTTGAGTCAAAATGGGTTGTAAAGCAGCAGATAGAGCTCACAACATTTGGCCCAGGAACTTCTAACAAATGCACAGTGCAGTGGTGGTTCAAGAAGTTTTGAAAAGGAGACAAGAGCCTTGAAAATGAGGAGTGTAGTGGCCAGCCATCAGAAGTTGACAACAACCAATTGAGAGCAATCATTGAAGCCAATCCTCTTACAAGTACAGGAGAAGTTGCTGAAGAACTCAGTATTGATGATTTTATGGTCATTTGGCATTTGAAGCAAATTGGAAAGGTGAAAAAGCTCAATAAGCGGGTTCCTCATGAGCTGACTGAAAATTTAAAAAATTGCCATTTTGAAGTGTTCTCTTCTCTGTTGTCTTCTCTTATCCTACACAACAACAGCAAACCATTTCTTGATTGGATTGTGACATGTGACAAAAAGTGGATTTTGTACAATAACTGGTGATGACCAGCTCAGTGGTTGTACCGAGAAGAAGCTCCAAAGCACTTCCCAAAGCCAGACTTCAACCACAAAAAGGTCATGGTCACTGGTGGTCTGCTGATGGTCTGATCTACTACAGCTTTCTGAATCCCAGCAAAACCATTACATCTGAGAAGTGTTGCTCAGCAAATTGACGAGATGCACCAAAACTGCAATGCCTGCAGCTGATACTGGCCAACAGAAAGGGCCCAATTTTTCTCTATGACAACATCTGACCACATGTCACACAAGCAACACTTCAAAAGTTGAACGAATTGGGCTACAAAGTTTTGCCTAATCTGCCATATTCACTTGACCTCTTGCCAACCTACTATACCACTTCTCAAGCATCTTGACAACTTTTTGCAGGGAAAATGCTTCCATAACCAACAGAATGCAGAAAATCCTTTCTAAGAGTTCTTTGAATCACAAAGCATGGATTTTTATGCTATAGGAATAAGCAAACCCATTTCTCATTGGCAAAGATATGTTGATTATAATGGTTCCTATTTTGATTAACGAAGATGTGTTTGAGCCTAGTTAAAATATTTAAAATTCATGGCCTGAAACTGCAATTCCTCTTGCACCAGACTTCTTCAACATCACTAATTCTTTCTTCTGCCTCTTCAAATCTGCTGGTATGTGCTTCCTGGGTACTTTTATTTTCTTGCATAGTGCCTTTTATCACTAACAGATCTGTTATCTTTATGTATGTTTACAATTTCTTCTAAATGTATTCCCAGTGTCTTTTTTTTTAAGATTTATTTTTTATTTATTTCTCCCCCCCCCCCAGTTGTCTGTTGTCTGTGTCCATTCACTGTGTGTTCTCTTGTGTCTGCTTCTATTCTTGTCAGCAGTCTGGGAATCTGTGTTTCTTTTTGTTGTGTCATCTTGCTGCATCAGCTCTGTGTCTGTGTGGCACCACTCCTGGGCAGGCTGGACTTTCTTTCATACTGGGCGGCTCTCCTTATGGGGTGCACTCCTTGTGCATGAGGCTCCCCTACACGGGGGACACCCCTGAATGGCATGGCACACCTTGTACACATCAGCACGTGCATGGGCCAGCTCCACATGGGTCAAGGGGGTCCTGGGTTTGAACCCCCATATGGTAGGCAGATGCTCTATCCATTGAGCCAAGTCCACTTCCCCCCAGTGTCTTCTTAATATCCTTTATCTCTTCCTTCACTTCATTAAGTTAATTCATATTTGTTTGGACATCATTGATTAGTTGTTCTGTGTTCTGCATCTTCTGCTTTTTAGTTCGTTCATTAGTCAGGGCCATGTCTTCTTTTTCAGTCTGGCTTGCAATTATTTGCTGGTGTCTAGACATCTCTTTAGCCTGATGGTCTTATTCAGTTGGTTAGTTTCTCTTTCTACTCTAGGGTTTTATTTTATTTGGTTTTGTGCTGTGGGACCTCTTTGACAATTGAGTCTACTTATTCCATATCTTTGTAGTTGTGTTTCCCCAAAGAAATATTAAGACCATAAAAAAGGAAAGAAAGAAGAAGAGAAAAAGAATCTTAAAAAGGATAGAAAAGGAACCATAAAAGAGCCAGGGAAAAAGTAATGAGTGACAAATCATAAAAAATAAAAAGGAATAAGAATAAAAGAGATGGAAGAAAAAAATAATAAATGGGAAAAATAAAGACCAGGAAGATGAGAAGAAAGAAAATGAAGACCAAATAAGAGAAAGTAGGATGAAAGAAAAGCAAAGGAAGAGGGGAAAATGAAAGAAAGAAAAGCAATGAAGAAAATAAGGAGTAAAAAGAAAAAACGAAGGGAAAAAAACAAAAACAAGAAACAGGTCTTTCTTTCAGGCTACTAGAAATCATTTCAGTCTGCCAGTGCTCACCAATCAATCACACTGTAGCCTGTCCTCGGCAAGTACCCATATGTAGAGAAAAAAATAAGGAAAGAAGAAAAACTAAATTAAAAAAAAACCCTGCAGTCTGATTTCCCTGTCTTGACCCATACTTCCTCTCCCCCAGGGTGCCTGACAATCTGCTGGATTGCTCTCTGGCTCCCTTCTCTTCTGGGCTGTTTGGGCAACTGACAGCCCACTATCTTCCTCTCTCCACTCTCCTTTCCCTCAGGTTGATTTGGGCATCTGAAGCTCACCTGATTCCTCTTCCAGCTACCCTTTCACCCAGACTGTTGGGTGCCTTTCATCTCACCCCCACACTCACCCAGTTCCTCTTTCTCCCAGGGTGGATAGGTGTGACAGCCTGCCTGGTCAGCTACCCCTCCCCTCTTCCCAGAGTCCATTCAGAGTTGGCTGGCATCTTTCCTTTTTCCGGAACCAGCTAAGATCCAGTCTACCTGCCCTATCTCCCCTCCCCCTGAGCTGGCTGGGTGCCAATCCCCACACCTGTTTGCCCTGCAGCTCCCCCACCTCGATAACCTGCTGGGCACTGGTATGTACTCTTGGTCGCCTGGTGGCTTTCCTCACTCTCAGAGCTCCCTGAGCACTGACCTTCCAGCCAAATCCCTCCCTCAGCCTCCCTCTCCCTCTGAGATGGCTGGGTGCTGGCTTCCTGCTCTGTCTTCCCTCTCTCCTGGCCAGCTAGGTCTCGCTTCACAGGCTGCCCTTTCCATTGCCCCTGTAGTCCTTTGGCCCACCTTCTGCCAGGTAATCCTGCCTGCCTTCCTGCATTTTCTGGAGGAATGCAGCTGCTGTTCCCTACTCTGCCATCTTGGATCTCCCCACTCGGTGTCTTCTTCTTCTTCTTTTTTAAAGATTTATTTATTTATTTATTTCTCTGCCCTTCCCCCCCCCAGTTGTCTGTTCTCTGTGTCTATTTGCTGTGTGTTCTTCTTTGTCTGCTTCTGTTGTCAGCGGCATGGGAATCTGTGTCTCTTTTTGTTGTGTCATCTTGCTGCATCAGCTCTCCCTGTGTGTGTGATGCCATTCCTGGGCAGGTTGCACTTTCTTTCGCACTGGGTGGCTCTCCTTACATGGTGCACTCCTTGCCCATGGGGCTCCCCTACACGGGGGACACCCCTGTGTGACATGGCACTCCTTGTGTGCATCAGCACTGCACGTGGGACAGCTCCACATGGGTCAAGGAGGCCCAGGGTTTGAACCGAAGACCTCCCATGTGGTAGATGGATGCCCTAACCACTGGGCCAAGTCCACTTCCCTCAGTGTCTTAATGTTTTTTATTTCTGTAGCCATGCTGTCCTTCAACTCAGTGATTAAATTTCAGGGGTTGTGTGAATCTCATTTATTAGCTGTTTTATATCCTGTGTCTCATCTGGAGCTTTGATTTGTCCTTTTCCTGAGTTATAACTTCCTTTTACTTTGTATGGCTTGTAATTTTTTCTAGATGTCCAGGCATCTGATTCTTTTTAAAATATATATATATTTATTAAATTGTCTTTTTTTAAAGATACATAAATCACAAAAAAAGTTACATTAAAAATATAAGAGGGTCCCACATACCTCCCTACTCCTCACACATCAACAGCCTTCCTCATCATTGTGGCACATTCATTGCTACATTTTGGAGCACTGCTGAACTGCATGGATTATAGTTTACATTGTAGTTTACACTCTCCCCAGTCCATCCAGTGGATTATGGCAGGATACATAATGTCCAGCATCTGTCCCTGCAATATCATTTAGGACAACTCCAAGTCCCAAAAATAGGCATCTGATTCTGGTGCTGTATTTATTCTGAAGTTAAGTTTCTCTCTTTTACCTAGGAATTTACTGCAAAGTAGCTGTGTGCTGCCACTGTTCTTTAACTCTTGGTTCAGCTTGTTCTAGATATTTAGGATTGCCTCTGTTTAACTGCTCAAACCAGGGCTTGAGGACCCAGTAATGGGGTGCAGGCCATTTTCCAAGGGCCTTGGAGACAGTGGCAGTACAGACACCTGCCGGCCTCTTTTATTATTTTTCTTTTTTCATGCATTTTTGTGGTCTGGTCAGCAGGTGGCACGCTTTGCCAAATCACTCGACTCCAGGTGTTAGTGGGGAGTGCATTCAGAGTAATTCCTCAGATGGGTGGTCAGTGCAGAAGCAATGTCCTCAGAGCTGGCCAAGCTTCACAAACAAACTTTCTCAGAGGCTGTTCTTCACCCCTGGTTCCCTCTGCCTCCTCAGCAACCAATCCAAGACAGTAAGAAGGATGTCTGAGAAGGCAAATTATCTTTAGCTCCCTGCCAGCTCTCAGTGCAAAGTGTTTCCATATTTAGCAGTTGTGAATAATGTTGCTATGAACCTTACTGTGCAAATGTCAGTTAGCATCCTTATTTTTAGTTCTTCTGAATATATTCCTAGTAACGGTACTGCTGGATCATACAGCGGTTCTATATTCAGCATCTTGAGGTATCACCTCCACTACTAGGGATGTGAACTCATACACGAACAGGATCATCAAGAATCTTATTAATGAAGGGAATGCCAATGTGCTACCCCTTAAGGGTGGCCTTAATTCAATATGCATGGAGGCCTTATAAAGAGAGGAAGTGTAGACAAATTCATGAGCCAGAACAGGAGACAGGTATAGACATATGATTAAATGAATGGTTGAGTAAGGGTTTGCTGGCAAGCTGCCACCAGCTTCAGGGAACATATCACCAGGCTAATACCTAGACTTTACTTCTAACCACCTAAACTTGAGACAATCAATTACTGCGTATGTACCAAGTAGCCAATGGTGTTATCAGCCCAGGCAAACTACCTCAATCTAACTCACCCTTTTCTAAGAGACCTAAATTGGTGGCACTCAAGGTCACTCAACAGTGTTCACTGAACTCAGTAACAAAGGAAGGTACTTGGTTGAGCTTAAGTGGATTGGAGGTCAAAATTTGGTCCTGAACAGGGCTAGAGCCCTCTCCTCCAAATTAAGGTGTCTTGGGGAGCTATAATTGAGCAATCTTAGGGATTATGTGGAAAGGGTTTCTAGTCCCTGAGGAGAGGTTCTCAGGACACCCTTCATTTGCCTGAACTTATTTTTACCTTCCAGTTCTTATCTCCACCTCCATGTTCACACACAAGTGAAGCCACTCCACTAAACTCTTCAGGAATGCTGAATTTCCTGTAGTGTCAAAGAGAAAGTTAAGAGTCATCTGAGGGAAGCAGACTTGGCCCAGCAGTTAGGGTGTCCATCTACCATATGGGAGGTCCGTGGTTTAAACCCCAGGCCTCCTTGACCTGTGTGGAGCTGGCCCATGGGCAGTGCTGATGCGCACAAGGAGTGCCGTGCCATGCAGGGGTGTCCCCCACATAGGGGAGTCCCACGCACAAGGAGTGCACCCTGTAAGGAGAGCCACCCAGTGTGAAAGAAAGTGCAGCCTGCCCAGGAATGGCACCACATGCACACAGAGAGCTGACACAACAAGATGATGCAACAAAAAGAAACACAGATTCCTGTGCTGCTGACAACAGAAGCAACCAAAGAAGATGCAGCAAATAGACACAGATAATAGATGGGGGAGGGGAGAGAAATAAATAAATAAATCTTTTAAAAAAGAGTCATCTGAGTGCATGTCAACTTGTTTTCCTTTCCCTCCTCATCCTACCACTCCACACTAACATTTCTTTTTCCTCTTTTTTTTTTTTTACATTTTGAATTCCTTCTGTGTATTCCCAGGAAAAAAAAACAATTGATATAAATATGCTCCTCCTCCTAAAAGAGTGAAGCCAACTCCAGGGAAGAGAACACACTTGCATTTCCAGAGTGACATGTGCAGGAAAAAACCTGTGAGGGGAGAGCCCAGCCTAGAAACAATTTTACAGGAGCCCCTCCATATAGTGTGGTTCAAGGCTTCTGCCTTCCAGCACAGCTGCTTGCCTGGGCAATTCAGAGTTACATGAGTTAATTCAAGATGCATGGTAGATTTGGAAATCTGTGCAAAGTTAAAATACAGTGGGTGAGGAAGTTGGGGAAATGTTTTTTGTTTTTTTTTTATAAAGAGGGGGAAAGGGAAGTGCTACAAAGAAATGCTTACAAATAGAAGCAGAGGGGAGGTGATACAAGATGGAGTCTGAATACGTGCACCATCATCATCTCTCCTGCAGAGGACCAGCTAAGCGGTGACGGAATCCTGCCAGAGTGGGCTGTTTCAGGAACCTACAAAGCAGGAGGTGTCCACACATCAATCTAGGGATACTGCAACAAAATTAGGGCTTCCTCAGGGTAAAGCTGTGGGTTTCTAACACTGAACTAGGAAGCTGTGGAAAGGTAAATCCCTTCCCCCTATGGCTAAGGGCCTCAGCGCTCCCTGAGAACTACCAGTCACACAGCAGCATTCCCAAGCCCCATGTTCCCCAAACACATGAACCCCAAGCCTGTGTTTCCTGAACCCCTGCAACCCACATTTCACACTTACATACCCCAAGTCCACATCCTCCTGGGCCTCTGTTTCTCAAGTCCAGCCCTCCCAGAAATCCAGCATTGCCCTAGTCCTCTTGTCATGGACTAACTCCAAGAGTGGGAGGGTTTAGGTGGGAGGTACAGAGGGGTCCAAGGAGTGTAGGTTCAATTGTCTGATCCCCCATTTTATTGAGTTTGGAGGAGCATATTAGCTGACTTGGGGAGAGGCTAGGAAGAGAGGAGAGGCAAATTCATTGAGAGAGCCTAATTTACCTAAATGCCCTGGGGAGATAGCAAACTTGGTCTGAGAGAAGGTAGAGTCAAAAAATTAACTAGTCCCCCTGTAGCACACCTGAGAGGGACAGTAAGATGGGCTTTGCAGGCTTCCAATAGTATATTTAAGGTCCCTGGCAAGAGGTGAGTGCTCTCAAGAAATTAAGAGACATTATTTTCTGAGGTGAATTGGTTCACCAGGGGCCCATTTGAACGTCCTACTGGAACCCTCACACAGCCTTCATATTACCCTGGGAGAGAGGGAAGTGAGGAAGGAAAAATCGGGGAAGGTCAGACTCCTAAGCAGTTTATTCAATTGCAAAGAGGATTCCTGGTCTTTTTTTTTTTTTTTTTGGTTTGTTTACTGTTTTTCTTCCTCTTTATCCCACCATGGCCCTTTTTTCTTTCTTTTTTTCTTCTTTTTTTCTTGCTTGCTTTTTCCCCCTTTTTCACTTTTATTCATTATCTTCTTTTTCTTTTTAATATTAGGTGTTGCAGGCAACACTTCTTATTTGCTGTGCTTCCTCATCCTCAATTTCCTCTTTTCTGTGTGTACTGACTTTGGCTACCAATGCTATTCCCTTTCCTTCACATCTTTCTATCCTCCACATTTATTGTTCCTCTTACATTCCACCTCTCTTTGGTTAGCCCTCAATATTTCTGACTTTTTATCTCTAATACCTCTATTCTGTTTTCTATCTTTTATTCACTCTTTATATTATTGTCCTTTCTTTTCTCTATCCCTCTCTCCTGACCACATTGGCCTTTTAACTCATACTATATTCCTTCCCATATTCAGTTTACGATCTCATTATAGGTATATCCATTCTCCTAGATCTCACATGGTTCTTTTGCGAACACTCACTATCAATACTACTATTATATTTTTCTTTTCTTACTCCTTTTGTTTTCTCTGATACAAATATTTTCCTTCAAGGGAACTTAGCCAACGACAAGGATAAACCCTGGCCCAAATACACAAAACAGTCCTGTCTCAGATCCCATCTCATTAGGCCACCCAGTACGCCCACACTTACCTGGAGACCTAGTTTGGGTAAAAGACTGGAAAAAGGAGCCCCTCCAGCCCACCTGGATGAGCCCACATACTGTTATCCTTGTAACCCCACTGCTCTTAAAGTTTCAGGTATTGCCCCTTGGATTCATCATACTAGCACTGAAAGGGCACACTTCAATAAAAAAAACAAACAAACAAGATGACTGGATAGCTTACCCTGTACCTGACTCTTCCTTGAAAATCCAGAGCCACCGAGAATCACCATCACCAAACTAGATGTACTCCTGTTCCCTGTGGTTCCTACTACTCTTTGGACTGCTCAGATTCCTGTTTTAGACTGGAAGCTACACCTCCCAGAGACTGGAGTGTAGCTGAAAGGATACTAATCTTAATAGTGTACTCGAGTCTTGTAGGATGCTTTGATATTTTAAGTTGTTTTTCTTCACTTGGCTTGGGGCCACTGCCAATGCCTACCCCCACTGTACTGGGTGCTACAAGGCCATAGCATCCACTGCTCTACAGAGGGTAAAGCAGCTCAAGAAAGAATGGTCTCCTGTGCCTGCCTTTAACTATCACACTTACATGCCAGCAAAATGTTACAATATCCAAACTTTTACCCTATGTTCAGAAAATGGGCAAAAGTTCTGGATGGGTGTAATGAAACACTGGGCCAACTGCAAAACCTGGGGTAAACCAGGGGAAACTGTAGGCTGGACCTACATGTCAGACACATGTCTGATGGGGGAGGAGTGCACAACCAAGCCCAGGAAAAAGTCCTAAAACAGGTCTGCACCAAACTCATCTGACTAGCCAAAGGTCCCAAATATCTATATCAGTGGGTGAACCTCAAAGGCCTCCACCAACTTACTCAGCTCATAGCCCCCATTCAGCAGGTGGAGCAGCCAGTCAACACCACTAATACCCTCCTCCTTAACGCTCACCTGGACACCAACATCTGTTGACTGTGCCTGCCCCTCTCGAGAAAAACCTTGTAGGCACCCCATCTACTCCAGGGTGGACCCCCAAACAAACCTTAGCTAAAATGAAAAATGAAGTTGCCCCTATTGGCCCCATGGCCCTCAACATCCAGCTAGTTCTCTCAGAAGGCAATCAAAACTATATAACCTGCTATCTGGGTAAAAACTCTGATTTAACATCAGAATTGGTTGGGACAATCCCTGCAAACTTATGTACTGCCAGTAAAACCCTAGCAAACAACTTGACCCAGTGTAATCTCCCAGGATTGTTCTTCCTATGTAGGAGCACTGCATATAGATGCTTAGAAGCCAATTGGACAGGGAATTGCATCATGGTGTTCTTAATACCAAAAGTGTCAGTATATACTGAAAATGAGGTAGAACAAGCCCTAAACCTGCACCAAGAGTGGGCCGAACAAACGCTGCTTGCCACCACTCTTATAGGAGCAGGTATAGTTGCAGAAATAGGAACTGGACTGGGAGGATTAGGTTCTTCCTTCAACTTTTATTACAAACTCTCCTGAGAATTAAATGAGGACATAGAACAGGTTGCTGACTCCATAGTCTCCTTCCAGAGCCAAGTCAACTCACCAGCTACAGTAGCCCACAAAACAGGAGAGCCTTAGACCTATTAACAGCAGAAAAAGGAGGAACATGCATCTTCCTCAGGGAAAAATGCTGTTACTACGTCAACCAATCAGGAATAGTTTATACCAAAGTAAAAGAGTTAAGAAACCGGATTCAGAGAAGTAAAAGGGAACTAGATGAGACATGGAGCTGGAATCTCAGACAATGGTCTTCTTGGTTCCTGCCCCTAGCAGATCCCCTAATCACTTTACTCACATTAGTCACATTTGGCCCCTGCACAGTCAATGCCCTTATCAGGTTCTTTGAAACAACAGAAACCTAGAGAGCAACAGCAAGAGTTCTGGCCACAAGAGAATATAAACCACTTAGCATGAGTGATGCCCTATTAAAAAAAACTTTTAGGGGCATCAAAGGGGGGGAAATGTTGAGAAATAAAAAGCCTAACAAAGACTACAAAAATATCTAGCAGATCACTTCTGCCCCTGCTTCTGTAAATCAGCCTGTAAAAATATGGCCTTGCAGGAAAATATCAAATGAATGACCCCTGCCCCCTGCTTCTGTAAATCAGTCTGTGAAAACATGGCCTAGCAGGAGAATATCTAACAAGTAATTTCTACCCCTGCATCTGTAAACCAGCCTTTAAAAGTGCAGCCTTGCACCTGCATTCTGCTTCTGTAACCCTGCCTGCAAAATTTTGCCTAGCAGTGCATTAGCCAATGAGCAAAAGTTATGCCGATCCCACCTGAAATCCTATATAAACCTATAGAAAATGAAAAATGGGGCTCAGAATTTGGAGATCAACTCTACTCTGGGCTCACATGTAATAAATCTGTTCCTCCATGTCTGACGGCTGAATTTGGGTTTCTCTCTTATTCAGTACTCCTGACTTTGCTGCAACAAAACAATGAAACATCTTAAATGTCTAATTTATGTTATTATGGAAAACATCTAAAAAATTAATTTGTGATGTAAAACACAAAGAAAAAATTAGATCAAGTTGATCATTATTGATGTTTGATAACCAGAAAATATAAAATAAAATAAAAGATAGGTAAAGGAAAGGTTTAGGGAAAATATGAAAAAGTTTCCTTATATTTCTAACTAAGGCATCTGAAGTGATTAGAAACATAATCTACAAATATGTAAATACTAAAATATGCATAATGACACTGTCCCATAACTCCACCTGGCTGCAAGCATAGCCTAACCTCCAATAGCTTCTTTACACCTTCCAAAACCACCTTACACAGATCCATTTATGCTGTCTCTGCTTTTGTCATCACTTAATGAAATTTTAAATTCAAGCGGAGGACCGGATTATTGAATTTTGGGCACAATATTTTATCATATTTAACCAGTAAACTATTACTATAAAGGTCATCAAATATTGAAAATTAAAATATTGAAATCCTAACATTTAAAAGTAACTGTTCTTTTTCATAACTATTTTCCTTCTTGGCTTCCTTTTTTATTACGTGTGTATGTTCATCAAATGATCTGGCACTCTTTCTACACTGGCAATAAGCACTCATTCAGGAGAGTAGGTGTAGGTTGAGCATAGAGGTTCTCTAATCCAGGTGAACAATACACTTCGAAAAGACTGACACAGGCAAAAAAAGAATTTTAGGGGACAAAATAACCCAGGGAGATTTTAATTTCTTACCTGCTGCTGTATATGAAGCACATGGCTTGTCAGATTGGAGCATTTCATCGGCTCATGAAAATAATGTTATGAAATATACTAAAGTATCCCTCCAATTATAATTAGATTCCAGTCAGGTAATAAAGAGTGACCCAACTCTAACAGATGTTGACTTTCTTAAGTGTTGACCTTGAACTCTTAGATCTATGGATGGCCAAAAGCATGGGAAATTTATAGTGAGATGCTTTGAGAAGGGCCCTGGGTTATGTTATACTGGCAGTATCTTGTAACAATGGGCATTGGTTTGGTACTCTGCAGGCTTGCAAAATTTCAAACACATGAACAGATGCTAATTTTGTCTAATATTCCCATATATGTTGTGTAATATTCCCATGTCTGAGTTTTAAGTGCATGTTTACAGTTTTAACATTCAGGCCACCTGCCTGGGTACACATATTGGCTCTAAGTCATAGAAGCTAGTAACATTGTTGACAGTTGTCTCTGTGCCTCTGTTTTCCATCTGATGTGTGTATATAGTAAACACAGACACCACATATGGCTTGATCAGAATTCAGTGAGTTACTATAGTAAATTTTGCTATGGTCAGAAGGAAGTATTTTGTTGTCAGAGTTGACAGTGACAATTTTCCTGTGTAAACACAACACAGTCTAGTATGAAGAAATACAAGCACACTCACATATATATACTCAGATATACAATAACATGATGTAGACTTGTTCATTGACATCCCTTAACTCCAATTCAAACAAGTCCATACTATGAAATGGAATGCAGTTGCTTCCAGGGACTGCAGAAATGTTCAAATTCTTACACTTGAGATCGGTTTCTCTCACCACACCCCAATTCTTACTCTCACATGGAATCAGGAATTACACCAGTTCTCCCCACTAAAACCATCAAGGAAAAACCAGTGGGATTCATTTAGATTTCCATCCTTTCCTATCCTCAGCCTGTGAGAGATCCCCAAATACACACCTTTTTCTCTTGTTCTTGAGGCCACCTGTAATGAAAGAAAGGAGAACATATGAGGATCAGATCATGCTGTATACTGTTTACACAGGTCTTTTGCTTCCTTAGTTACTCTAGAAAATCAGATGAGAAACCATGATTGAGTCAAAGAACACAAAAGCAAGAGTAGAGGACACCATTTGAAAAGATGCACAATTTCCTACAAGTTATTTCTTTCTCTTCCTTTTTGGTAGGCAATTCCAAAATTATTAATCCAAAGAGGAAAATTTGTCACTGAGGAAAAGGTCTTCTATCTTTGAGTCTCCCACCTGAAGCCACCAAAACTGAAGCCTCTCTGTCACCAGGTATCTGTTGGTTAGAGAGTCTACCCATGCCCACTACCCCCAATCAGACAGTACCTGAATTCTATTACCTACATAATCAGGTTTTCAAATCTGAACTTGATTGAAAAAGAAACCTAGAAAGCAACACATCAATTTCAAACAAAGAAAGGAAGCCTTACCTTGGTCTTATATGGATTCTACACATCTGCCCTGGAATTAGGAAGTTCCTCCAATGGATCACCTGTGGAAGATGGGAAAATACAGAGTAACTATCAGTATATTAGAGATGCACCTTGTGAATTACTCAGGTAACAATGCTTGACTCTTATAATGTGCTTCTGTTTATGGATGTTTATCAAACAAAAATTGACCTACTGGGCTATCCACTGTGCAAATTTTATTTCTCTTTTATCTATATATATTATGTTTTCTCATTGTGGAAACTGCCTAAGTACTTGGTTATCTATCAATTGCTATGAGTTAATTGAACTAATTTTCTGAATATCACTGTGTATTGAAAGACTATTCACTGCACAGTGGAGAAAATGTCCTCTATTTTCCCAATACTTACCATTATGGAGGACAATGGATAGGTGAAAGCATTGATATATAACTATATAAAAATGGAAATTTTAGATTAACCCACAAGGATAAAAGCAAATGTGCATGTTGGTTCATAAATTGATATTTAGAAATTCAAGTTTTTATAGTTTTGGAAAACTAATTATGTGAATGGAAGGAACAGACCCCACATCTACTGAGTTATATACACATTTCAAGATGAATAGAAGTTGAAAAGTATGTTAAAAACAAACTTTCAGACATCTCATCATGTGAAATGTCTCCCTTTTGATCACTACAATTCCAGATTTACTACATAATCTGAAATAAATAATTGACTAGATCCTTCCTTGGTAAAAAAAAATATTATCAGAATGGACATGGCCATGAGGTAGAGAGTGAAAGATACAGAAAATCATAAGAAATACTAAATTTCTCTAAAGGGAGATTCATTTTAAGGCAATAAGCTTGACAGAAGGACCTAATATATATATTCAAGAGTAAGAGAAAAGTATAAAACACATATAAAAGTCTGTAGAGCAAATTGGAGAAGATGAACTAAAAAAAGAAAAGAATATTTTGTGAAAAAAAAATAACCATATTTAGGGGGATTGGGTTAATTAAGTAGGTCAATGATCATATCTCTCAAGCAGCAATTGAGATTTCCCATCTCTGTGAACCATAGGAATGAATGTGGGAGCTTTTTCACCTGCTACCAACTTCAAATCTCACGGGCACAGAGTGACTGTTAGAACCATGAGCCATATATGTATCATAAGATAACCATGCCAACTGGTCATAGAATTTTCAGAGTGAATGTATTCTCCATATTGCGAGGTCCAACTGCTGCTCTGCGACCATTTTCCTTGCCACCAGCAATGAATGTGTACTACTGGTTTTCCACATCCTCTCCAATACTTGCTATTTTCAGTTTTGTTTTTTATAACAGTCATTCTAGTAGGTGTTAAATGGTATCTTATTTTGGTTTTGAGTAACATATCCTAATATTAATGATGGTGAACCTCTTTTCACCTGCTTTCTGGAAATTTATATGTCCTCTTTGAAGGACATATAAGTCTTTCTCCAATTTTTTAATTGGGTTGTTTTTCACTGCTTGTTGAGCTTTAGGGTTCTTTATAAATTCTAGATATAAAACCCTTATTGGATATATGGTTTACAAATATTTTCTACCCTGGAATTAGTTGACTTTTTGTCTTTGTGATAAAGTCATTTTAGGCACAAAAGTTTTAAAACTTGATGAGGTCTCATTCATCTATTTTCTGTTGCTATGTGTGCTTTTGGTATAAATTCTAAGAAACCATTTCCTAACACAAGATGGTGAAGGCCATCTTTATGTTTTCTTCTACAAGTTTAATGTTTCTAGCTCTTCTAAGACTTTATAGATTTTCAGTTAATTTGTGTATATGATATGAGATAGGGGTCTTCCATCACTCTTTTGCATATGGATATCCAGTTTTCCAGCATCATTATTGAGGCTATTCTTTCCACCATTGAGTGGACTTGCAAGACTTGTCAAAAATCAATATGACATACATGTGAGGATCTATTTCTGAAATCATGCAGTCCAATTGAAGAACCACATGCTCATAGGCATGTATTAGTTTAATTACTTGATCTTCTGAGATTCACAAAAGAACATCAAGCTCTTACAGATTTTAAGAGCACACAATTGCATGCCAACAAATTAGAAAACTAGATGGAATAGATACATTCCTAGAAACACATGAGCAACCTACAGTGACTCTAAAAAAGATAGTCTCAACAGAGCAGTTACAAGTAAAGAGGTGAAATCCACATCAAAAATCTCCAATCAGAGAATGATTTGAAAAAGCTCTCCACAGAAGACAAGCATAGGGCCAGAAGGACCTTGAAAAGATGCTCAACACCGTTTGCCTTTAGGAAAATGTGAATTGAAACCACAGTGAGATACCTTTTCACATCCACTAAAATGGTTGCTATTAAAAACAGAAAATAACATGTAGAGAGGATGAGGATAAATAGGAACACTCAAGGCCAGTGTCAATGTCAAATCGTGTAGTGGCTATGGAAGAGAGACTGGGGATTCCTGAGAGATCTAAGTATAGAACTACCATATGACCTGGCAATTCCACCACTAGATATATACCCTAAAGAAATGAAAGCAGGGTCATCTTTTCATGAGAAAAGATGTTTGTACACCAGTGTTCATAAGGCCATTATCCAGAATTGTGAAAAGATGGAAGGAACTCAAAGTATCAATCAACAATGAATAGATAAGCAAAACATGGTATACACACATACACACACACACACATGCATACAGACATACAATGCAATATTATTTAGTCATAAAAAGGAGTGGAATTATCCCCATTATGCAAGCGTGGTTCCAAAAAAAGAAAATCTGTTAATATAATACACCATATTGGCAAAAAGAAGGGAACAAAATGATCATCTCAATTTATGTGGAAAAGGCATGTGACAAAATCCTGTTTCTTTTCCTCATAAAATCACTTAGAAAAGTTAGAATAAAAGGAAATGCCCTCTACATGAGAATGAACACTGTGGCAGTTTGAAATAATCAATGGACCTCCCAAGTGTCATTATGTTTGTAAACCCCCGAAAGACATTATTTTGTAAATGGGCCTGTTCCTCTGAGTGTAACCCATGTTGATTGCCTTAGATTCACCACAGAGGTCTTTAACTAAATTACCTGTTAAGATTTGGAATTGTCCTGAATGACACTGCAACGACAGATACAGACCATTATATATCCTGCCAAAACCTACAGAATTGTGTGGGAGAGAATGTAACTTACAATGTAAACTCTAATCCATGCTTAGTGGCAATGCTCCAAAGTGTGTTCACCAATTGCAATGAATGTACCACACTAATGAAAGAAGTTCATGAGAGGAAAAGTGGGAGGGGTGGGGAGTCAGGCATATGGGAATCCCTTATTTTTTTTTAAGAAACATTTTATGTAATCTTACATATCTTTTAAAAATAAATATATATTTTTAAAACTTACCTGTGAAATGTGGGCTTTGATTCAACTAAGTCAGGAGGATGTGACTCATGTTTGAGTACCCACCCCCTTGATACAAAAGGACTCTTACTCAAGACAACACACAGGAAGAGAGAAGAAGACAAGGAAGAGAGAACTTTGTCTGTTCTGGAGCCCTGAGGAGAGATGAGTCATTTGCCTGGTTGTTTGCCCAGAGAGACAAGGCCTATGCCAGCATAAAGCTGAGATTGGAAGAAACTGGGCTGGCAGTCTTAAGAGGAAGAAAGAGGGAGGCAGAGAACACCCACCATCTTGTCTCAGTACATGGCAATTGACCTTGGTTGGAAAGCAGCCATGAGCTGGAATCGGTATGGCCTTATAAGTGTAAGTTTTTACCACAAATAATTACTCTTTATAAAAGCAAAAAGATTTTTGGTACTTTGCTTCAGCACCCCTTTGGCTGACTAATATAGGCATATAGGAAACAAACCACTGCAAACATCATACTGAATGGTGAAAGATCGAAAGCTTTCCTTCTAAGATCTGGAGCAAAACAAAGATGCCTGCTGTCATCACTGCTCTTCAGCATTGTACTGGACATTCTAGCTAGAGCAAGAAGAGAAGACAAATAAATAAAAGTTATCCATATTGGAAAGGAAGAAGTAACATTTTCACTATTTGCAAACCACAAGATTCCATGTATAGAAAGCCTCATAAATCTACAACAAAGATACTAACTAGAGCAAGAAAGAAATTGAGCAAAGTGATGTCCTATGAGATAAACACCCACAAATCTGTAATATTTATGAACAATTGTAATGAGCGTTTCAAGGAGGAAATGAAGAAAAATATCCATTTCCAATTACAATTAAATCAAATATCTCAGAATAAATATAGCTGCGGTTGTAAAGAATTTATGTATGGGAACTACAAAACTGTGCAAACAGAAATCGAAGACCTAATAAAGGGAAAGCCATTGCATGCTCACGGATTGGAAGGCTAAATATTGCCAAGATATCAACTCTACCAAAAACGAATGATAGATTCAATGCAATCCCAATGAAAATTGCAAAAAACAGCTTTGCAGAAATGGAAGACAATCATCAAATTTATTTGGAAGGATATGCTATCCTGAAAAGTCACAACCATCATGAAAGACCGAGTTGGAGGATACACCTTTCTTGACTTGAAACTTATTACAAAGCAGCAGTGGCCATAAAAATATGGTCCTGGCATAAGAATAAATATATAGATCAATGGAATCAAAGTTGCGGCGGCTTGCTCGCTCGGTAGAGGTGGGGTCTGGCTGCGGACGAGGGGTCGGTCCAGCTCTGGACGAGGGGTCGGTCCCGCTTGGGACGAGGGGTTGGTCCCACTTGGGACGAGGGGTCGGTCCGGCAGCAGACGAGGGATCGGTCTCACAAGGGGTTGCGCGGTTCGGCTGACGGGGTCGCCCGGCGAAGCCGGCGACGAAGGGGTCGCCCGGAGAAGCAGGCGATGAACTGGGGACAAGGGAGGCCAGGCCCTTGTCGGGGGCTCTCAGGACTGGAGGGCGCACGGCAGAAGAACTACCGCGGAGACAAGGTAAACATGCAAGTCCACTTTACTGAGGGAGAGGCAACAGTTTTATAGGGGCTGGGGAAGGCTGATTGGTCGAAGCCACGCCCTGTTCTGATTGGTTGCCGGCGAAAGGTCAGTGGGCGGTACTGGACGGGGGAGGGGTGGTGGTTAGGGATTGGCTGTCGCTGTTGCTGGGGGAAGGGGCAGGGTTTAGGGATTGGTGGCTGCTGTTGCTGGGGTGGAGGGCAGACTTGAGTTTCCCGCCCACGCCTGGCTGTTGCTGCTGTTGGGGGAGGGGAAAAGGGTGGGCTGGATTTTTCCGCCCACACCTGGCTGTTGCTGCTGTCGGGGGAGGGGAAAAGGGCGGGCTGGATTTTTCCGCCCACACCTGGCTGTTGCTGCTGTCGGGGGAGGGGAAAAGGGCGGGCTGGATTTTTCCGCCCACACCTGGCTGTTGCTGCTGTCGGGGGAGGGGAAAAGGGCAGACTGGAATTTTCTGCCCTGCGCCTGCGCAGGGAGAAGGAAGAAGAAGGGTGCCGCCCCACAAGGCATCGGGTGGCGCCATCTGGGAGGAGGGGTGGCCGCGGAAGCATGGCTGCCGAGAAGGGGAGACCCGAGGGCACTCTGCGCCCATGCCGAGCTTCCTTCAGGGGTGGCGGTGGGCCCGACCAACCACCCTATTATGGGGGCAGCGGAATTAGGCCTACCGCGGCCGCTCCCCTGCCAGGCCAGCAAACCACACTTCAGCCCGAGGGGTGACCGCATTTCCCCCTTCTTTTCAAATAAGGGCCAGGATGGCAGCAGCAACAAGTAGCCGAGGCCCAAGAGGCAGGAAGCAATGAGGGAAGCGGGGCTGAAGAGGGAGGTGAGTATGATGGGGATACAAATGTACAATTTGGGGGGCAGTATCTTGCCGTTGCAAGCAAGGGTGGCCAATGTCCAATTCTTGTTGATCTCGGTGGCTATAAGGTCCATCTGCTTGTTAAAAGTCCAGGATGACAGCGCGTTACAGGTAGTTGATCTCTTCTTGGCGGCGAAGAGCGGTAGAGGCAGACTGTGTGATGGTCTGGAGGATCGCAGCGGTGAGGACAAGTCGCGTCAGGGCACCAGCGATGGTGGTGGCGGCAGCGTCGGGAGTGGTGGAGACGTAGGCGAGGACAATAAGAAGGCCAAAGTCTTCACGGGCGCGAGAGAGGCCGATGTTAATGGGGCGGGGCCAACATGGGGCGGCCCAATCTGCAACGCAATAGGGGTTTTAAGCGAAAAAAGGAGGGGGGCGGGGGACGAGAAAGGACTCTTTGGATGGCTGAGAAGAGGAGTGAGGTTGAGACAGGAGGAAGCTCCGCAAGCTGCGGGCCGGGGAAAGCGGTTGCGGGCCGTTTAGCGGGGCTGGTGAGAGGGGTTAGCTTGGCCAGAGGTGGCGAGGGAGAGCATAAGGAGAAGGAGAGAGACTATGTTAATTGGCTCGGCAGCATGGCGAGGGTTGCGGCGTCTGCACTGACGGTAGAGTGCGAGCAGTGAACGGACTTCAGGGTTGGATGGTTGCCTCTCGGGGTGGAGGGTGAGCTGGCTCAGTTGGTGCTGGATCACTCGCATCTGGCGCCGTGCCCTGCGGGACATCCGCTGCTGAGGTGGCGGGTTTGACGTATCTCCCGGGGACCCAGATTGGCTGAGCGGCATCCTTGAGAGCGCGGCGATGGGAGCCGAGGTGCGCGGTGAGACGAGGGGGTCGGAGCCGGTGGGGCTCCGACGGTGGTCGCGGGCCAAGAGAAGGCCCCGACGAGGGGAGGGCGGGACGACGAGCAGTGGAGCAAGGCAAAGGGGAGCAAGCGTGAAGGGGAGGAGGCAGAGGTGAAGGCAGGGGTGGAGGTGCTCAGGCACGTGCTCCTGAGAGTTTTATTGGCGCCTCTTAATCATAGCGGGTCGGTATAAGCCCCCGACATGGAAGGAGAAAGCCATCCAGCGATTCTCCCAGACCGCCGTGGATCATATGAGGTCGCCAAGGTTCAGGAGCAGCAATGCAGAGTGAAAAGATAGGGGTGAGAAGAGAGGAGAGCGTAGGGCTATGGTAGGGTTACTTCAGACGTGCAAGCGCGCGCTCCCGAGAAATCCAAGGCTCCTCTTAATCATAGCGGGTCGGTATAAGCCCCCGACATGGAAGGAGAAAGCCATCCAGCGATTCTCCCAGACCGCCGTGGATCGTATGAGGTAGCCAAGGCTCAGGTAGCAGCAATGTTGCACGAGAGAAGTCCCACGGTGAGAAGAGAGGAGGGGGGGGCCGCCAGGTTATGGAGTGAGGCAGTGGTGGGGTTGCCTTGCCCCCACGTTGGGCGCCAGCTGCGGCGGCTTGCTCGGTCGGTAGAGGTGGGGTCTGGCTGCGGACGAGGGGTCGGTCCAGCTCTGGACGAGGGGTCGGTCCCGCTTGGGACGAGGGGTCGGTCCCACTTGGGACGAGGGGTCGGTCCGGCAGCAGACGAGGGATCGGTCTCACAAGGGGTTGCGCGGTTCGGCTGACGGGGTCGCCCGGCGAAGCCGGCGACGAAGGGGTCGCCCGGCGAAGCCGGCGACAAAGGGGTCGCCCGGAGAAGCAGGCGACGAAGGGGTCGCCCGGAGAAGCAGGCGACGAACTGGGGACAAGGGAGGCCAGGCCCCTTGTCGGGGGCTCTCAGGACTGGAGGGCGCACGGCAGAAGAACTACCGCGGAGACAAGGTAAACACGCAAGTCCACTTTACTGAGGGAGAGGCAACAGTTTTATAGGGGCTGGGGAAGGCTGATTAGTCGAAGCCACGCCCTGTTCTGATTGGTTGCCGGCGAAAGGTCAGTGGGCAGTACTGGACGGGGGGAGGGGTGGTGGTTAGGGATTGGCTGTCGCTGTTGCTGGGGGAAGGGGCAGGGTTTAGGGATTGGTGGCTGCTGTTGCTGGGGTGGAGGGCAGACTTGAGTTTCCCGCCCACGCCTGGCTGTTGCTGCTGTCGGGGAGGGGAAAAGGGGGTTGCCTTGCCCCACGTTGTGCTGTGGTGGGGTTGCTTTGCCCCACGTTGGGCGCCAGCTGCGGCGGCTTGCTCGGTCGGTAGAGGTGGGGTCTGGCTGCGGACGAGGGGTCGGTCCAGCTCTGGACGAGGGGTCGGTCCCGCTTGGGACGAGGGGTCGGTCCCACTTGGGACGAGGGGTCGGTCCGGCAGCAGACGAGGGATCGGTCTCACAAGGGGTTGCGCGGTTCGGCTGACGGGGTCGCCCGGCGAAGCCGGCGACGAAGGGGTCGCCGGCGAAGCCGGCGACGAAGGGGTCGCCCGGAGAAGCAGGCGACGAAGGGGTCGCCCGGAGAAGCAGGCGACGAACTGGGGACAAGGGAGGCCAGGCCCTTGTCGGGGGCTCTCAGGACTGGAGGGCGCACGGCAGAAGAACTACCGCGGAGACAAGGTAAACACGCAAGTCCACTTTACTGAGGGAGAGGCAACAGTTTTATAGGGGCTGGGGAAGGCTGATTGGTCAAAGCCACGCCCTGTTCTGATTGGTTGCCGGCGAAAGGTCAGTGGGCGGTACTGGACGGGGGAGGGGTGGTGGTTAGGGATTGGCTGTCGCTGTTGCTGGGGGAAGGGGCAGGGTTTAGGGATTGGTGGCTGCTGTTGCTGGGGTGGAGGGCAGACTTGAGTTTCCCGCCCACGCCTGGCTGTTGCTGCTGTCGGGGGAGGGGAAAAGGGCGGGCTGGATTTTTCCGCCCACACCTGGCTGTTGCTGCTGTCGGGGGAGGGGAAAAGGGCAGACTGGAGGAATTTTCTGCCCTGCGCCTGCGCAGGGAGAAGGAAGAAGAAGGGTGCCGCCCCACAAGGCATCGGGTGGCGCCATGTGGGAGGAGGGGTGGCCGCGGAAGCATGGCTACCGAGAAGGGGAGACCCGAGGGCACTCTGCGCCCATGCCGAGCTTCCTTCAGGGGTGGCGGTGGGCCCAACCAACCACCCTATTATGGGGGCAGCGGAATTAGGCCTACCGCGGCCGCTCCCCTGCCAGGCCAGCAAACCACACTTCAGCCCGAGGGGTGACCGCAAAAGTGAGAGTTCAGAAATTGACCTTCACTTTTATGGCCAAATGATTTTTCCCAAGGATGCCAGGTACCCTAAATAGGGAAATAATGGTCTCTTCAGAACTGGGCATCCATATGTAAAAGTATGATAGAAGACAACTATCTCATATCATACACAAAAATTAACTGAAATGTATAAAGACTTAAAAGAACTAGGAACATAAACTTTGTAGAAGAAAACTTAAGAAGATCTTCAGAACCATGTGTTGGGCAATATTTAGTTTTGTTTTTTAAAAATATTTTTTTATTATTATCATTCTTATTTTAAATATACATAGACCACACAAATTGTTGCATTAAAAAATATAAAGGTTCCCATATACTGCATTCCACACACACACACACCCCACTCCTTCCAATCGACAACTCCTTTCATTAGGGCGGGACATTCATTGCATTTGAAGAGCACATTCTGGAGCATTGCTACACTGCATGGATTATAGTTTATTTTGTAGTTTGCACTCACTCCCAGTCCATTCCGTGGGTTATGGCAGGTTATATTATGCTTGCGGTCACCCCTCGGGCTGAAGTGTGGTTTGCTGGCCTGGCGGGGGAGCAGCCGCGGCAGGCCAAGCCGCTGCCCCCATAATAGGGCAGCTGGTCGGACTCACCGCCACCCCTGAAGGGAGCTCGGCATGGGCGCAGAGTGCCCTCGGGTCTCCCCTTCTTGGCAGCCATGCTTCCGCGGCCGCCCCTCCTCCCAGATGGCGCCACCCGATGCCTTGTGGGGCAGCACCCTTCTTCGTCTTTCTCCCTGTGCAGGCGCAGGGCGGAAGGTTCCAGTCTGCCCTTTTCCCCTCCCCCGACAGCAGCAACAGCCAGGCGTGGGCGGAAAAATCCAGTCTGCCCTTTTCCCCTCCCCCGACAGCAGCAACAGCCAGGCGTGGGCGGAAAAATCCAGTCTGCCCTTTTCCCCTCCCCCGACAGCAGCAACAGCCAGGCATGGGCGGGAAACTCAAGTCTGCCCTCCACCCCAGCAACAGCAGCCACCAATCCCTAAACCCTGCCCCTTCCCCCAGCAACAGCGACAGCCAATCCCTAATCACCACCCCTCCCCCATCCAGTACCACCCAATGACCTTTCGCCGGCAACCAATCAGAACAGGGCATGGCTTCGACCAATCAACCTTCCCCAGCCCCTATAAAACTGTTGCCTCTCCCTCAATAAAGTGGACTTGCGTGTTTACCTTGTCTCCGCGGTAGTTCTTCTGCCATGTGCCCTCCAGTCCTGAGAGCCCCTGACAAGGGCCTGGCCTCCCTTCTCCCCAGTTCGTCGCCTGCTTCGCCGGGCGACCCCTTTGTCGCCGGCTTCGCCGGGCGACCCCGTCAGCCGAACCACGCAACCCTTGTGAGACCGATCCCTCGTCTGCTGCTGGACCGACCCCTTGTCCCAAGTGGGACCGACCCCTCGTCCCAAGCGGGACCGACCCCTCATCCAGAGCTGGACCGAGCCCTCGTCCGCAGCCAGACCCCACCTCTACCGACTGAGCAAGCCGCCGCAGTTGGCGCCCAAAGTGGGGCAAAGCACAATGTGGGGCAAGGCAACTCCACCACAGCCTCACTCCATAACCTGGCAGGCCCCCCCTCATTTCTTCTCACCGTGGGACTTCTCTCGTGCAACATTGCTGCTACCTGAGCCTTGGCTACCTCATACGATCCACGGCGGTCTGGGAGAATCGCTGGATGGCTTTCTCCTTCCATGTCGGGGGCTTATACTGACCCGCTATGATTAAGAGGAGCCTTGGATTTCTCGGAAGCACGCGCTTGCTCGTCTGAAGTAATCCTACCACAGCCCTACGCCCTCCTCTCTTCTCACCTTGGGACTTCTCTCGTGCAACATTGCCACTACCTGAGCCTTGGCTACCTCATACGATCCACGGCGGTCTGGGAGAATCGCTGGATGGCTTTCTCCTTCCATGTCGGGGGCTTATACCGACCCGCTATGATTAAGAGGAGCCTTGGATTTCTCAGGAGCGTGCGCTTGCACATCTGAAGTAACCCTCCCACAGCCCTACGCCCTCCTCTCTTCTCACCCCTATCTTTTCGCTCTGCATTGCTGCTCCTGAACCTTGGTGACCTCATACGATCCACGGCAGTCTGGGAGAATCGCTGGATGGCTTTCTCCTTCCATGTCGGGGCTTATACCGACCCGCTATGATTAAGAGGCACCAATAAAACTCTCAGGAGCGCGTGCCTGAGCACCTCCACCCCTGCCTTCACCTCTGCCTCCTCCCCCCCGCACTTGCTCCCCTTTGCCTTGCTCCACTGCTCGTCGTTCCGCCCTCCCCTCATCAGGGCCTTCTCTTGGCCTGCGACCACCGTCGGAGTCCCATCGGCTCCGACCCCTCGTCTCACCGCGCACCTCGGCTCCCATTGCCGCGCTCTCAAGGTAAGGGCCCCTTTTCTTATCGGCTCCAAAAGGCCATTAGCAATGGGTAACATCCTATCTGCTAAGCAAGCCTCACAAGTTCGGGCCCTCGCCGGTCTCCTAGACACTCACCAGTGTAAGATCTCTTTCAAACAGCTTCAAGTATATTGGGACCTTCTTCTCCCCTTTAATCCATGGCTTACCACGTGTCAGCTTTGGGACCTGGACACCTATACTCGCCTTATAGATAGGGTCACTTTTGCTGTGGAGCAGGAAGGTAAAAGATTCCCTCCTGGGTTATTACAGGCAACATGAAGTCCAGAAGAAATCTTGAAGGGTATAATCTATGATATACTATATAAAAAAGGATTTAAAAGCAGCTATACCAAGAAAGTAAGAATTATGAGTCAACTCTAAATAAATTATATATTTCTGTTAATGTGTTGTAATTGTTCTGTGTTTGTCTGTCTGTTCGTTCAATGTCAACATATATTGTGATACCTCCGGATGGTAAATATAAATTACTAGAAATCTTTAAAAGAGCTCTATTCAAATGGCCAAAAATTAAATAAGCGCTTATATTAATACTTAACTTTATTATATTAATACATAAGTTTAAATGTTAATAAGATATCTACAATTAAAAAAAATTGTAAGTCTTAATTAACAAAATTAACTGTACATCTTCATAAAAAGTTGTTCTTGCCTAGATTAAAATGAATAACTTATTTTTCTTCACAGGATAATATAAAGAATGTAAAACTTATATGAATATTAAAAAGGTTAAAAGTTTGTAAAAATGCTAATGGAAATGTAATAAGTTTTGCAAAAAGACGTATTTTGTCCTAAAGTAGGATGGCTAATTTTTCATAAACTCTTGAAACTTAATTTGCATGCGGCAAGTGTAAAAGGTATTGTGATAACTTTACGTAGGGGAATGTGTTCTGTAAAGATAAAATTTATCTTCAATAGTTTACATTAAGGTATTAAATGGCTAATTCCAAAAGGTCATTCTTAAATATATATATATAAAACTGAATTGATGATAATAATAATAAAAGGTAATTTTATAACAGGAAAGATTAACAGCAACCAAGCTCCCCTGCCAACTTGCTTTTAGGAAACGGTTTCTAATACTGCATGCTACTAAGTATTTAAAGAAAAGTTATTCTTAAGGAAACAGAAGATGATTTTGTCTTTGCAGCCATTGTCTATTTAGCAACACCCCTCGCTATCGGCCTAGCCACTGTTGCGCCGGACGATTGGAACCTTAAACAAAGACTCCTCCTCACTGTCATCTTCCTATCTATCGTTACTATATTTACTGCCCTCATTCTCCTTCGTTTATAAAGCAGTCTCCTACAAACCACAAAGCTTCTGTCTTAAACATACCATTCTCAACCCTATCCTCTAAATGATCTTCTCACTTCCCCCACAGCCTTTAATACTTTATTTCTTCCTCATAACCTTTGCTTTCTTGATAATATTTTCCGCCATCTGTCTAGCCGCTACCCGCCCCAGAAGATTGTAACCACGGCCCCCCATGCCGCCATCGCTCTCAAGCAGCTCCAGCCCTGCTAAACGGCCCGCAACCCGCTTTCCCTGGCCCGCGGCCTGCTTTCTAGCATCCAATAACGTTTCTGCTTTTGTCTCCCCATACTTCTGTGGAGCTTCCTCCTGTCTCGACCTCACTCCTCTTCTCAGCCATCCAAAGCGTCCTTTCTCGTCCCCTGCCCCCCTCCTTTTTTGCTTGAACCCCCATTGCGTTGCAGACTGGGCCACCCCATGTCGGCCTGCCCCGTTAACATCGGCCTCTCTCGCGCCCGTGGAGACTTTGGCCTTCTTATTGCCCTCGCCTACGTCTCCACCACTCCCGACGCTGCCGCCACCACCATCGCTGGTGCTCTGACGTGACTTGTCCTCACAACTGTGATCCTCCAGACCATCATACAGTCTGCCTCTGCCGCTCTTCACTGCCAAGGAGAGATCAACTACCTGTAGCGCGCTGTCATTCTGGACTTTTAACAGCAGATGGACCTTATAGCCACCGAGATCAATGAGAATTGGACATTGGCCACCTTTGCTTGCAACGGCAAGATACCGCCCCCTAAATTGTACATTTATATCCCTGTCATACTCACCTCCCTCTTCAGCCCCACTTCCCTCATTGCTTACTGCCTCTTGGGCCTCGGCTACTTGTTGCTGCTGCCATCCTGTCCCTTATTTGAAAAGAAGGGGGAAATGCGGTCACCCCTCGGGCTGAAGTGTGGTTTGCTGGCCTGGCGGGGGAGCAGCCGCGGCAGGCCAAGCCGCTGCCCCCATAATAGGGCGGCTGGTGGGACTCACCGCCACCCCTGAAGGGAGCTCGGCATGGGTGCAGAGTGCCCTCGGGTCTCCCCTTCTCGGCAGCCATGCTTCCGCGGCCACCCCTCCTCCCAGATGGCACCACACGATGCCTTGTGGGGCGGCACCCTTCTTCTTCTTTCTCCCTGCGCAGGCGCAGGGCGGAAGGTTCCAGTCTGCCCTTTTCCCCTCCCCCGACAGCAGCAACAGCCAGGCGTGGGCGGAAAAATCCAGTCTGCCCTTTTCCCCTTCCCCGACAGCAGCAACAGCCAGGCGTGGGCGGGAAACTCAAGTCTGCCCTCCACCCCAGCAACAGCAGCCACCAATCCCTAAACCCTGCCCCTTCCCCCAGCAACAGCGACAGCCAATTCCTAACCACCACCCCTCCCCCATCCAGTACCGCCCACTGACCTTTTGCCGGCAACCAATCAGAACAGGGCGTGGCTTTGACCAATCAGCCTTCCCCAGCCCCTATAAAACTGTTGCCTCTCCCTCAATAAAGTGGACTTGCGTGTTTATCTTGTCTCCACGGTAGTTCTTCTGCCGTGCGCCCTCCAGTCCTGAGAGCCCCCGACAAGGGCCTGGCCTCCCTTGTCCCCAGTTGGTCGCCTACTTCGCCGGGCGACCCCTTTGTCGCCGGCTTCGCCGGGCGACCCCGTCAGCCGAACCACGCAACCCCTTGTGAGACCGATCCCTCGTCTGCTGCTGGACCGACCCCTCGTCCCAAGTGGGACCGACCCTTCGTCCCAAGCGGGACCGACCCCTCGTCCAGAGCTGGACTGAGCCCTCGTCCGCAGCCAGACCCCACCTCTACCGACCGAGCAAGCCGCCGCAATGCCTGCATCTGTCCCTGCAATATTATTGAGGGGAACTCCCAAGTCCTGAAAATGCCCAATATCACACCACTTTTCCCCCCGCCCCTGCCTTTGGCAACTCCCATGGCCACTGTCTTCACATCAATGAAATAATTTAATTCTTCCAATGCTAGAGTCATGACAATTCTATAGGAGAATACCAGTAAATCCACTCTATTTTTTTCCTGCATCCTGAGGACCCTGGGATGGACATGTCCACTCCAACTTAAATCAAAAGGGGGCTTAGATCCCACATGGCTGATGGATGGAATTCTCCTGCTTGCATTTGTAGACCCTCTTGGTTCTCTGGTGCAGTGGTTGACTATCCTCACCTCCCTGTTAGTTGACATGGGCAAGTCCAATGAACAGGAGAGTAGGTGTTGCAACTCTTCTGAGGCTCATGACCCAGCTGGCATATAGACAGTCCAGAGATTCAAGTCTCCTGAGCATACACCAAACCCAGCACCTATCACAGGTAAGGGAAAAGTGACAGAAGAAGCATGCATAGAGAGGTCACATCTGAATCCAACTCCACGCTCAGGAGCACAAATTCCACTGACAAGGCAGTGAACTCCAGAGCCATCTGTCATGATCAGAGGACCTGGGTGTGTCTGTATCCCTCAGAAGGACCCTTCCCTGGGGTTGTACCTACTTTGCTGTCTCCAAGATTCTGCTGAGATGAGCATAAGTGCAACCCCTCTGAAGACCTCCCAACTCATTTTGAAGTCTCTTTGCCATATAAACGCATTTGTCTTTACCACTTACCCATTTTGTTCAAGGTTTTTTTCTAGGTGCATCACCAGCAGGTGTTGGTAGTAATACCTCAGCACCAGGGAGTCTCATGCCGAGAGTCATATCCCACACTGGGGGGAAGGTAATGCACTTACATGCTGAGTTTGGCTTAGAGAGTGGCCACATTTGAGCAATATGGAGGCTCTTGGGATGTAACTCTTAGGCCCCCTACAGTTTAGGCCTACTTGTAATTTAAAGCACTTAGGCCCATAAACATAGTCATCAGTTTCAAGGGTCTATCACTGGACCATCCTTCTTCACTGGTCTTTGCCCTTGTACTTGGGTTTTGTTGCTGCTCCAGTGGGGAGTGAGGCAGAGTTTCCCAGAATGAGAACTCAGCGCTCCCTCAGTTGTTGGAAACTCTGAAGTGAGGTATCATTGATTGGGAATGCAAGGGTGGGAGGGAGTTCTCCAGGGCAATGTCTTCTTAGGTTTTACACCCAAAGCAAAAGCAACAAAAGAAAAACAAATAAGTGAGACCTAATCAAAATTATAAACCTTTGTGCCTAAAATACCTTTATAATGAAAGCAAAAGCAATCTAATTCTATGGAAGACTCTATGGGGTACCATATATCCAATGAGGGTTTTCTATCTAGAAAATATAAAGAATCGTGAAGGTCAACATATATAGAATGAAAGACAACCCAATTAAAAAATGGACAAAGCTACTGTCAATTGCACAGTGGAGTGGGCATCGCCATGCCAGAGTCCTCAGGATTGGGAAATGAAATATGGCCTAGAGTGGACTTACTGGTATTCTACTACAGAATTATTGTGGCTCTAGCAATGGAAGAAATTATATCACTGATGTGGAGACAGTGGCCACTGGAGTTGCTGAAGGCAGTGACAGGGAAAAGGAGGCATATTATGGGGGCGTTTTGGAGACTTGGAGTTGACCTGAATGATATTACAGGCACAGATGCAGGGCATTATATACCCTGCCATAACCCACTGAATGGACTGGGAGAGAGTGAAAACTACAATGTAAACTATAATCCATGCTGTGTAGCAATGCTCCAAAAGGTAGTCATCAAATGCAATGAATGTACACAACTAATGAAAGAAGTTGTTGATGTGGGAAAGTGGGGGTTGTGGGCAGTGGGGCATATGGGAATCTCCTTCATTTTTTAATGGAATGTTTTGTGTGATGTACATATCTTTGAAAAATAAACAAAATATTGCATCTGAGGCTGTGTGGAATCTCTCCTGAGTTATTTATGGTAGACTGAATCAAAATAAATGTTTCTAACAGTAAAAAAAATGAAACTAAAAATACATTTTGAAACATGGGCAAAAGTCTTGGATATGTCTCCAAAGGGTAAAAAATGGCAAGAAAGCACATAAAAAGATGCTCACTGTCATTGCTATGATGGATATGCAATTCAAAACCAAAATGAGATATCATAACATACCCACTAGAATGGCTCTTATTAAGACATGGAAAATAACAAGTACTGGAGAGGATGTGGAGAAATAGAAACACCCAGTCATTGCTGGTGGCAAAGGAAAATGACCACACAGCAGCAGTTGGGCCTTGCAATATGGAGAAGGCATTCACTCTGAAAATTCTGTGATGACTGGTCACCATGGTTACTTCATGATGCACATCTGCCTCACAGTTCTGTCACTCTGTGCCCAGAGAGATTTGAAGTTGGTGGCAGATGGAAAAGCTCCCAGCTTCATTCATACAGCTCATAGAGATGGGAAATCTCAATTGCTGCTCAAGGGGTGTGAACATACTGACCTACTTAATCTAGTTAGTACCCCTCAAATTGGCTAGTTATTTTTCAACAAAGTATTCTCCTCATTCGTTTCTAATTTCCCCTCTCTAATTCATCCTACAACATTTCAGATGAGCTTTATAAACTTGTCTCTTACTACTTCATTCATATTTTAGATCCTTCTATCAAGCTGGTTGCCTTAAAATGAATCTCCCATTAGAAAAATTTAGTATTTCTTTTAATGTTCTGTACCCTTCCATCTTCTTAGCTCCATGTCTGTTTTGATGCTTTTTTTACTCAGCAAGGGCCAAGTAAATTATTTATTTCAGAATTTGGAGTTAAAATGGATGGCTAGACATTAGAAGTGAGGCATTTCATAAGACCAAGTGTCCTAAAGTTGGTTTTTAACATGCTTTACCATTTCTATGCATCCTGAAATGCATACATAACAGTATGTTTAAGGAACCCATTGCTTCCCTTCATATAACTAGTTTTCCAAAGCTAGTTATAAGAACTTGAGTTTCTACATGTCAGTTTATGAACCAATATGCACCTTTCCTTTTCTCCTTGGGGTTTATCCAAAATTTTCATTTGACAAACTTACTTATTGATGCTTTCACTTACCCACTGCCTTCCCTAATGGTAAGCATGGGGAAAATACTGTAATTTTTTTGTCCACCACCCAATGAGCAGCATATCTTTCAACACACAGCAACAGATAGAAAAATAGGAAAATTAATTCATAGACATTGATAGATAAGCAAGTGCTTTGACACTTCCCCACACAGAGAAAAAAGATAATGTATATAGATGAGAAGAGAAATAATATTTATGTAGTCAGTGGCCCAGTAGCAGCCCAGTTCAGGTTTGGTATAACCAACATCCATAAAGAGAAGCATCAAGAGTCAAGCAATCTTCCCAGAATAATTCATGAGATGTATTCCTGATATACTGAGAGTTACTCTGTGTCTTCCCACCTCCCACAGGTGACCCATCAGAGGAACTCCCTAATGCCAGGGCAGATGAAGAGAACCCATCTAACACAAAGGTAGGGTTGACTTTCTTTATTTAAAATAAATGTGTTGGTTTCTTGGTTTCTTTCTTTTGCAATCAAATTCAAATTTGAAAAATTCATCATGTAGAGTATAGAATTTAGGTACTGTCTGCTTGGGGTAAGCAGGAATGGGTAGACTCTCTTACCAACAGACAGCTGGTGCCAGAGGGCCTTCAACATTGGTGGTGTCAGTTGGGAGACTATGTATAAGACCCCCTGCCTTAGTGGCATTTTTTTTCTCCTTAGATCAATAATTTTGTAATTGTCTGCCAAAAAGGAATAGAAGGAAATACATTCTGGGAGGGTCCGCACCTTTTCTAATGGTGTCCTCTACTTTGCTTTTTTGTTCTTTGACTTAACAGTGGATTCCCATCTGGTTTTCTACAGCAACTAAGAGAGCAAAAGACCTGTGTAAACAATACCCAGCCTAATCCGATTCTCACATGCTTTCTTTTCCTTCATTACAGGTAGCCTCAAGAACAAGAGAACAAGGTGTGTATTCTGGAATCACTGAATGGTTGAGGATAGAAAATAATAGAAAGCTAGATGAGTAGGTGGGCTTTCCATGATGGCTTAGGTGGGGATAATTGGGATAATTCCCAATTCCTGGTGGGAGTGAGAATCGGGGATGGCATGAGAGAAACCGATCTCAAGGGAAAGAACCTTGATCATGTTTCTTCAACTTTGGTCATGTTTCTGGAAGCTGCTGGGTTGCCCTTGGGTAGTGTGGATCAGTATTGATTGTAGTTGAGGTATGTTGATGAGTAAGTCTGTGTTGTGTAACTGTGAATCTGAAGTGTGTATGTCTGTGTGCTTGTATTTATTCATACTAGACAGTGTTCCTGTTTACACAGGTAAATCAACATTGTCAACTCTACCAAGAAAATAATTCCTTCTGAGCAGTGCACAGTTTACATACAGTAACTTATTAAATCCTCATCACAGCCATATGTCATGCATGTATTTAAAATACCAACACCTCAGCTGGAATACAGAGGCACAGAGACACATGTCAACAATCTCACTAGAGCCTAGGACTTATTGCCACGTTCTGTGCCCAGGCATGAGGCTCCAATATTGAAACTGACCCTGCATTTAAAGCTCAGACATGGGGATATCAATGTACATGGGAAATTTGGACAACATTAGCATCTATGCATGTACTTGAAAGTTTTCAAGCCACCGAGTTTTCAACCACTGCTCATCATTATAAGATTTTGCCAGTGTCACATAACCCAGATTACCTCTCAAATTACCGTACTGCTAATTTCACATGCATTTGTCCAGTCACATATCTGAGAGTTCAAAGTCACTATGTAGGGAAACAAAGTCAATATCTCTTAGATTTGGGTCACTCATCATTACCTGGCCAGTATCTGATTAAAATCGGGAGATTCTTTTAGTGTATTTGCTAACATTATTGCCAGTAGCCCAAGAAATGTGCCAGTCTTGCAAGCCATGAGTTGTATGTACAGCAGAAGGTAAGAACTCAAAATTTCCCTTGGTTGTTAGCCCAGGTCACCCTTATTGAACTGTCTTGTGCGCCTGGTTAGAGATCCTCTGTGCTCAACCCATGCCTATCTCCTTAATGAAATCTCCAGTGTGGGCTGCTTAGTGCCATTGTAGATCAAGCACCAGCTCATTCATGAATACACACATGGAATAAAAGAGGAACTTGTTATTATGTAGTATTTACATAATCTACAATTTCTATAAATATAAAAAAAATTTTAAGTTGAGAAGGAAAACACAATAGCAAAAAGAGTAGTTATCTTAAATGTTAGGATTTCAACATTTTAAATTTCAAAAGTGGACTTCCTATATATCAACAGATCACTGAATAAATACACAAAATACTGTGCCCAGAATTCAATAATCTAGACCCTAAATAAACTGTAAACTTCCATAAAAGGGACAACAAATGGAGAGGCAGCATAAATGGGTCTGCAGAAGGTGAAATGGTTTTAAAGGTAGTTAAGCTGTGCTTCAAAACAGATGGTGTTATGGGCTGCAGGCTGTGTCAGAATGAACACATTACTATTTATGCATCTGTAGATTTACCATCTGTAAGACACTAGGAATCCTTAGCTGGAAATCCAAGGAATCTGCTTCTCATTTGTTCCTGAACCTTTCCATTATTTCCTTCCTTCCTTCCTTCCTTCCTTCCTTCCTTCCTTCCTTCCTTCCTTCCTTCCTTCCTTCCTTCCTTCCTTCCTTCCTTCCTTCCTTCCTTCCTTCCTTCCTTCCTTCCTTCCTTCCTTCCTTCCTTCCTTCCTTCCTTCCTTCCTTCCTTCCTTCCTTCCTTCCTTCCTTCCTTCCTTCCTTCCTTCCTTCCTTCCTTCCTTCCTTCCTCCCTCCCTCCCTTCCTTTCTTCCTGTCCCTCACTCCCTCCTTCCCCCCTTCCTTCCTGTCCCTTGCTCCCTCCCTCCTTCTTTCATTCCCTCCTGTAATCAACGTTGTCACTAATGACTCACTTTCTTCTTTCTGTTTTATATCAAATATTGATTTTCTTTGTTTTTTTTTATAGCAACTCACTTAAGACTTTTAAGGTACTTCAGTGGTTATGAAGCATGACTATATAAATAAAATAAATGCGTAACTTAAATGGAAGGATTCCTTTTAACAGCCTTTTGCATTAGTGAACTATCTTCACAGAAAACTTTTGCCAGATTTTGAAGTACATCACAGAAGTGATTTCTTTGCATGGTTTGTTTGTAGTATTACTTATAATACTATACCCTGTATGACAAAAATGTATTCAAAGTACAGATACATGTTATTTCATATTTTTGCCGGGAAACAAATGCAATGAAAACTTTAACTTGAATATCTCATTCTCCAAGATATTAAAAGGCAAAAAAAAGGGAGAACTAAAAGTTTTGATATTTGTCTCCTGTCAAATCATCCACAGTACAGATTCTTTTGCAGAAGGTGTCACCTATACAATATATGTCAATTGCATTGATGTACAGAAGGGATAATTGTATCCTGGATGCTCTGGGTGCCTCTTAAATGTGACAGAATGACCTGGGTCTAAAGATGAACACCAAGAATGGGTGCACACATGGAGAAACTCACCCATGATGCTGTGGGAAGGGCGCTGTTACAATTCACCTGGAAAACAGTGTTCTGGTATGGATTAGAGGCATGTGTACCTGGGACCCAGCAGTCCCTGTCCTTGCTCTATATAATCTAAGGGCCATGAGTGAGGCATGAATGTGATGTCCACACAAAGGCCTGCAAAGACTCATTTGCAACAGTTTGATCCTGAGTAGTCATTCAGGGAAGCAATACAGTGTATAAAATGTAGAAGGAATACACTTATTGTGCTATGTCCTAATGTGATATTAGTTGGCATTCCAAGTAGTGAACGTTGATTCACACAGCAACAGCTTGGAATTCCCACAATATTCAGATATAACATTCAACCATACTCAAAAGAGTCTATACTGTGTGCTTCCATTCATAGGGTGTGAAAAAGAGAGAACTCTAAATTATGGTGATCATGGTCAGAATAGTGGTAATTGCTGGGGGCTACTGACAGGAAGTAGCAAATGATAGGCTCCAGGGGCTGGACACGTTCTGAGTGTAGGTCAGGGTGTTCACAACACGTGTGTTTATATGAACCACCAAGCCCTGTGAAGTGCATTTGTGTACTTCACAATCATTACAACCCCTGCTTGAAGCATTGTTTTCTATGGCAGTCATTGAGATCGTCCTGAGATGTGCAGAACACTCATGTCCTTGCATGTATCAATTATTCGTTGAAAGAAACTGGCTGTGAATCAGCAGTGATGGTCATTTGTATGGAGCCTTCCATATCATGAAGGGTACTATATTCATTTTCCAGGGCTGCCATACAAAGTACCAAAATCTTGACCACATAATAACAAACTAAAAGAATAAGACCTAGAAATGTATTCTTCCACAGCTCTGGAGTGCAGAAGTCTGGAGTCAATGTGTCACAGCACCATGCTCCCTCTGGAGGCCCTAGGGGAAGAGTTCTCCTTTGGTTTTCCCTCTCTTTTGGTGGAGGATGGCAATCTTTGGTGATCCATGGCATGTAGCTGCATGAGTTCAGCCTCTGCCTGCACATTCATATAGCCTTCTCCCTTTGCTGTTTCTTTCTGTGTCCCTTCTCATTTTACAGGGACACAAGCCGACCAGATGAGAGCTTGGGAAAGGTATTACATGCCTTTTTCTACATCAATGTGCTCTCTGGCCAGGGAAATGTTTCATGTTTCTGGGGAGGTCTAATTTTATTTCTTTCCCCCTTTTGAGTTCCTGAAAACTTTGTTGCAAATGCTTTGGTATTTACATTTTTTTCTGATACCTTTTCATTTTTCTTTCTTTGAGAATTACTCAAAGAATTGGAACTTTATGATAAACACTTAGTGTCTTACACATAAAATTATTTTGTCATTTACTTCAAGTGTCATTTGAAAATTACCCATTTCCTAGATGCCTTAATCACTGTTCCAGTCATCGTGTGGGCACTGCACAGGAGCACTCCCTGATAAAATATTGGTCAGTGTCTTATTATACCTCTCCTAAACAGTCCTCTCCCAGTCCTTTCTCCATCCCTCCTTTCTCCACTCCACCCCACACAAACATACACTCCACCCCACAGCAAAGAAATATATTCCCATTTAGATGCTGCCAACATTGGGGTCACTGTAAAGGTCTCCTAATTCTTCACTCAGAACTCTGTTCAAAGTTAAGTTATGGTTCATTCCATGACTTGGCAAATATATCAATTGAGACACTTAAGGTAAAAAATAATCCAAAGTGATGTTTTTATGCATTTTGGGACAAAGGACTTCATAATAAATAAGACCACTGTCATTTGTAATTGCTGTTCCTCTCACTTGACTGGGTCTCTGTTAACAGTCAGGAAACTCTTTCATTCGGAAGAACAGTCATTCAGAAGAACAGTCATTCAGAACGAACAGTTCTTCATTCAGAAGAACAGTCTGCCAGCTTTGTCAGATTCATTCAAAAGGGAGATGATACATAAATAACATGGCTGTTGTTAAGCAAAGCAGGTAAACTTGGAGTGTGGACTCCTGGGTTGGAAAATAGCTGAGTCTTGAGTAGATGTATCTTGAAAGAATGTATGCAAATTGATAATAAGCACAAGAAATGATACTCAATATAATTAATCCTCAATGAAATACCAATCAAAACCACAATGAGGTGCCCCTTATATCCAGTAGGATAGCTAATGTTTTTAAGAGAAAATAAAATGAAAAATAAATATAAGTGAGGCTGTGAATCAACTGGAAGGCCCATACAATGGTGGAAGGAATGTAAAATGGATCAGCCACATTAGGAAATAGTTTGGCGATCCCTCATTGAGATAAACACAGGATTACCATGGGACCAGCAATCTAACAACTAGGTCTATATATAAAAAGAGTTTAACTTAAAAGAGGGACACAAATAGGTTTTGAAAACTCAGTGTTTGTTGCAGCATCATTCAGAATGGCCAAAAGTTTCAAACCACCCATGTGTCCATCAATATGGGAATCAGTAAAAAAAAAAAAAAAAAAGCATATCCACAGAATGGGCCACACAAAGTAAAGAAGTTCTGATGCACCTTACTATATGCATGATACTTAAAAACATTATACTGATGAAATAAGGAAGATATGAAAGAAAGATAGTGTATCGATGTACTTTTTTGAAATATAAGAAGAAAATTCAGAGAAAGAAAAGGAGATTAGACTTCATTACCAGGGGCTAGGGAGATAGGAGATTAGGCTTATTGGTTAATGGTTATAGAGTTTCTGTTTCAGGTAATGAGAAAATTTTGGAATTGAATGTTTGATGGGATGGTAACACAACATTGGACATGTAAATAATTGATGACAGTAAATTAACTGTATAGATAAAAATGGGTAAACTGGCAAATTTTACGTTATATAGATGTTAACTTGTTGAAAAATTTTAAAAACCCAGTAGAACAGATGAGAAATTCAAAGTCAACAAAGATCTGTGAGGGTGAAGCAGTATCTCATGATGTCAATGAAATTCTGGCAATTTTGCTAGATTTCAGAATGGGTCAGATAAAAGTTGAAGCCATGTCACTGTATCATATTGTACATTTTAGTACCACTTGTTCGTGAGCTATTTCACATTGATTTAGACTCTCTTTAGCTACAATACCAAGGATCCTATTTCTGATGCCCATGATTTCCTCTCTTTGGTCTCCTTCTTCCACGAAGTGTGTCTGGGTAACTCCACAGTCCATGTTTCCTGACCACCTGGACCTGCACTTTGTAAGCCCCTGTCTGAGTCAAGCAAAGATCCCTGAATAATATCAGCCATAGCCCACTGTACTGACTGTTACTCTGTGTCCCCCTAGCTCCCCTGGAAGACCTGGTGGAGGACCCTCTTCATGACAGGGAGGATGAAGTGGTTCCACCTAATGTTGAGGTAAGGTCATCTGTTTTGGTCTAAGATAGAACTATTCCTTTCTCTTATTTGTCCTTTTCAACTGAGTAAATATCATAATATATGATGGTGTGAATTATAGATATCACCCACTGGTCAGGGGAAAGGATATTTGGAAGGGTTCTCTTACCAAAAGAGCCCTGATAAAGAAGGCATTAGAAATTGAAGCACCAGGTGATATAGCATATGGTAGTGGGCTTTTGCCTCCGCACCAGTATTCTACTTGGACTTAAACTTTTGTAACTCCCATCAAAATGGTCTGGAAAGTCATATCCATCAGGCAATACTTGAGCCATTCCTAATGTATTTTCCATGTTTATTTATGGGACCTTTGACTTTATGAATGCTTTCCATCAGGCAACACTTGAGCCATTCCTACTATATTTTCCATGTTTATTTATGGGGCCTTTGACTTTACGAATGCTTTCCATCAGTTTTCATAAAATCACCAATACCTGAGAAGATGCTACTCAAACATCATAGGATCCTCATAGTGTTTTCTTTTTTGCAATTGCAGGGGAACCCCAGAGAAAGTGAAAATGGTAGGTATTCTCTGCTAATCCCACATCTGAGGGTAAAGTAGAGGTGAAATAAGGAACTTCCAGAAAACTTTCAGCTGGGGACATCCTGGACAAAGCATCATGGTGATGATGAAATGGTTTCTGTGAAGGGAATCTGCCCTTGTTACTACAGTCTGTGGTTTTGTCTGTGGTCTCTTTAGGTTGTGCAGGCTTTGCATGCATGGGGGTTTGGGGAGTCTAGTGTGAGTTTCTGTGGTGTAATTTTGACTTTGTGTGTGTGCATATGGGGGCAACCATGAGCAGTTTCCCAGATGTTATATCCCATTTAGACTGGACAACAGGGACAGTTTTCTCAAATACACCCCATCACCACTGCATGTTCTATGTACATGAACTTGTTCCACACTCATGAAAGCTGGATCTGGGGTTTGCTTTCTATGACCACAACACAGATGGAAAACTGAGGGCAAAGGTGAACATCCCAAGCTCTTGCACTGCTAAAGGGAAGGTCCTAAATGGGAACCTAGTCACATGTCATAATACTTTGAGTTACAGACCTGAACTTGCCACTCAGCCATATGCTTACTAGAAACCATACAAGGGAGTTACAGCACCTGTATATATGCATACACCAGAATTACATGAGCCTACAGAGACCAAAACTGCCCATCATTATAAAGTAGCCTCAGTGGTCACATGACCTAGGCCAACTACCTGTGCTGACTACCACAGACTTTGATATAGTTAGTAGTGCTCAAAGGACACGGTAATCATACATGCTAATGAGCAGCTCCAAATTCTGAGAGTCATGAGGCATCACATAGGATGACATGATCCATGATAACTGGATTGAGGTCACAGCTCAGGAACTTACCCAAAGCAGATAGGCAATGGGAGGACAATTTAGTACATATGACAGCATCATCCCAAAGGACACGATAGGCACTCAAATCATGAGTCCCACGAGATGGTCTTTGAAAAATAAGAATGCAGATACATCTTGGTTCTTAACCTGGTGTCCAAACCCCTTGTGGAAATATTCCTAAAGAGCTGCATTTGTGGGTGTTGACACTCAATCTGTATGTCCCTACATAATGGCTATCCCGTATTTGATGAATAATGGGTTAGTGAATAAATACAATAGAATGGATTACATGGAATGGAATCCAGACCACCAGAAAGCTTTGCTTCTAATCACGTGATAAATTTCTGTAGAACAAATGGTAAATGCAGTGTCTATATATGTGGTGTGGAGATTGAATTCATTTGGAGTTATCCAGAAGATACTGGCACTTAAGTTGAGATATACTATAAAGAGGAGGGATGGTGGGACTTAGGCATTGAATCATAGCATGTTTTTCAGTGCCATTTGTACACTGGGTATGGTCAGAAGGTTTAGGTGGATGTTAGTTTCAGAGCTAGGGATATATATTTTTGTTTCTTTCTGGCTGCTCTCTTTGCATCCTTCCTTCATGATGGAAGATGGTCCCACAGCAGTTCTCAGCATGCTTGATAAACTACCTCCTCTACACAGTTAAGAATCTTGTCCAAGGCTATAAATTTACTTTGAAATTTATAAGAAACACACCAATGTGATGAGTTATTCTGTGTCATCCTAGAAGACCAGGAACAACTGATGGGGACACTTCCAAGTGATCAAGAGGATGAAGAGGTCCCATTTAAAGCCAAGGTGAGCTTACTAGTCATTGATCTAAAGTTGCTTTTTTGGTCTCTTTCATTGTAATTGATTTCAGATGAGGATACCTAATCATGAACATATTAGATGAAACATTCCATTTCCTTGGGGTAGAAAACATCATGTGGGGGCTCTTCTAACTGATCTAACATTGAAGAGATCAACCACAAAGGGGAACAGAAGTTGATAAAGTAAGCTTCTGCTCAGCTACAATTTTTTTCTCCTTGGATTAAGAATTTGTAATCACCACCCAAATTGAATTTAACAAATATGCGTCCAGGAAAAGCTCATGCCTTTCTTGGTGTGTCTACTACACCTGCTCATCAGGTTTGCTTGACCCCTATTTCACATCTGAATTTCTAATGCTGCAAATCAAGCAAAAATCCTTTGCAAACAGCCAAAACATGATCTGATCCTCATAAGGTTGTCTCTAATTGCAGGTGGCCCCAGGAGAAAGGCAAACTGGTATGTACCTAGAATTACCGAAGTGGGGTAGTTTTGGATTAGACAAGCAGGGCATTGATCCTAGGTTTGCCTGGAAAGCCAAGGTGGTTCCAGTTACTGGTGGGATTTTTTGAGGTATGGTCAAACATTAAACATTAATTCCTCCTGATAAGGAATATGGTCCCGCTCTATTGTTCTCTCAGTAGATGTATTCACTTCACTTGTATGGATTTGTGTCTATGGCAGTCATGGAGTGTGTATGAGTGAGCCTATTGGAGGGATTGAGATGTGTGTTGGGGCATTGCTATGTGTTTCCCTAAGTGAAGGGTCCAACATACACAGGACAACTGTCATTGAAACCTTTCTAAAACATCATCACATCACCACAGCATATATTGCACATAATAACCTGTAAACATCTCACTAGAATCATTCCTAGAATTATGTAAACTCTCCCTGTCCCTTACTGCCAGGTTCTGAGGGGCATAAATTAATGACCTGAGATTTCAAATTCCTAAGTTGTAGAGACAAGATTTGGACTGAGGCATGTAACCCCTATACTATACTCTGAACTACTAATATTACCTAATCACAGGTATGGGTCACTGGTGCCAATGAAGGAATTTCCACTGCCTGTATATATGTATGTGCCCTAGGCATTTCTTAAACATGACACTCATGTGTTAGATATTCACAGGGGTCACATAATACAGGTTAGCAGGTGCATTTTACAAGATACTTATTCACAGTTAGTAGTGTGAAAAACACAGAGAGCCCCACGTTACTGGTAAACTCACAGACTCTTAGACTTGTGAGGTTTCAGTAGGATAAGCTTGCCAATCGCTGCCAGTACTGGGTCACAGCTCAGCACATGGCCCAAGCAGACAGACAAGGATTGGAGAGATATTTTCATCTATTTAATAACGTTATCACCATAAGCTATTAAAAAAAAAAAGATCATTCTGTGAGCTACTCTTTTGAGGAAGAGTAATGAGTAAGAACTCAAATTTCCTCTTAGCCATTAGGTTCATGTTCATCATTCTTATTTCAGGTTTCCCTTATAGCTAGCATAGAGATTCATGCTCACCCTCAATCGATCCTAACTAACTCCCACTGTGGGATGGATCATATAAGCATGGAGAGTCACATCACACAATGAATACAAAAGCATGGTAATGAAAAGGAAGATGAAGGAAAAATATCATATGGTGAACATCGGGTACTTTTAAATGGTAGTCCATGAGTATTATGACAAACCCTATAATTATTATCTTTATGACACGTTAGTGACTCAATACAAAAGAATACCTTGTCTAGAATTAAATCCAGTCAACCAATAAATGAAAAAATAAAACACTATACAACCATTAGTATTGTAGTAGAAGCACTTTGCATTAGTGGAGATGGAAATGACCTTGGAAAGTTCAAAAGGGCATTGACAACTTGTCTAGATTCAAAACAGGAAGGGGGAAGCAGATTTTGTCTCAATGGACAGAGTGTCCACCTACCACATGGGAGTTCCAGGGTTCACATCCAGGGCCTCCTGACCCGTGTGATGACACGGCCTCCTGGCCCATGTACAGTGCTGATGCACATAAGGAGTGCAGTGCCATGCAGGGTTGTCCCCCGCATAGGGGAGCCACACACACAAGGAGTGTGTCCCATAAGGAGAGCCACCCAGCATGAAAAAAGCACAGCCTGCCCAGGAGTGGTGCCACACACACGGACAGCTGATGCAATAAGATGACGCAACAAAAACAGACACGGTTTCCCAGTGCTGCTGACAAGAATATAAGTGGACACAGAGGAACACACAGCGAATGGACACAGAAAGCAGACAACTGGGGGGGGGGGGGTGGGGAGGAAGGGGAGAGAAATAAAAAGTAAATCTTAAAGAAAATAATAAAAACACATCTATTAAAAAACAGGAAGGAAAAGTGATGGAGTGATGGAGCTCTGTAAGTAATACCATCTGTTTAATACCATTTTTAGATTGAATATATCATGTTGAATTTGGATGCCTTTAGGTACACAGACAAAAAGTCTTCATTTCTCATTTTTTTCCTGTTCCTTCTCCTTTACCATCCTTCTTCCACCAAGGAGGACGGCCCAGCAATATATTTTTACAGACTTATTACCCCTCAGGTCCCTATTTTCTCACCCATTGCAGTGTCAGGGTAGGTCCCTGAGTAACCCATGAACACCACCCAATGTATTGACATTTACTGTGTCCTCCCAGGAACCCCTAAGGGCCTGCTGGGTGAGTCCCCCAGTGAGAGGGAAGATGAGGAGGTTCCATCAAATTCCAAGGTATGGTCACCCATTCTTTCTCTGCTGTCAAATTGCTGATTTTAAGTTTTTTGGTTTTTTTTCCTCTCTTTTATTTGCCAATTGAGTTCAGATATGAAAATCAGACCAAATAATTATAGATGATGTCTATGATTTCCTTAGTCAGGAGAGTGTTCGTTTGGAACCTTTTACTAACATCTCTGCTTCAAGAGGAACTTCAAGGAGTCCCCTCTACATTACAGGGCTAGGTTTCCTCCTCAATAGATGGGAGAGATGTATAAAACAGGAAATGCTGTGCCTTTCCACAAGTGTCTGTTACAATTACTTTTTGGTCCTTCATCTCAACCTGTTTCCCATCTAGTTTTCTAAAGGCAGCAACGGAGTAAACCAACTGTGCAAACACTATACAGCCTGCTCCAGTCCTCAGAGTGTTTTCATTTCTCTAATTGTAGGTGGCTTCAGGAGTAAGTGAAAATGGTATGTATTTTGGCATCACTTTACTTCTTTTTTAAAAACATCTAGATGATTTAAACTAGGGGTTTCATGCTTTCTTTACTGTGGAAAGCATCCTGATTTTACCTTCCATGTGGGCATAAGAAATAGAGGGGTCCTTCTGTTTTAGAGGAAGAAAAATGGCCACATTGTACAGTACTTCTAGCAGTTGTGTTCCCCTTGGGTGGATTGGGTTTTTGTTCATATCCCATGATACTTGCACACTTTACATGTATTTAAATGTTCAAAGTTCAACAACAACATTGGGCTTTAAAATGGGCAGGAGTGGTAAACTGTCATTGAAAAACACCCTCCTTTTTACTAGCTTTGCCGGTTCCTTTTATGGTGCTTTGGGATGTCATTAGCTACAGTGCCAAGGACTGCTTCCCTTTGTATTGCTGCTCCTCCCTGTTGCCCTCCTTCCACTCCTTAGCAGCTCACTTAGGCTTGTACCTGCCTCCTTGTTATTCTAATCCCTCATCCAAGTCAGGCAATGCTTCATGACTAAACCCAGAGCAACTACCCCAATGTACTGATGCTAACTGTCTTCCTAGCTCCCCCAGAGGGCCTCCTGGAGGAACTCCTAAGTGCCTAGGTCATAGAGCACACTCCATTTACTTACACCAAGGTAAGGCCAACTTTCTTTATCTGAGATAGAACCACTGCATTCTTGGTTTCTTTCATTTCTAATCCAATTCCGTTATGAAAATTTGACTACGTACAATATAGATGAGAGGTTCAAATGCTTGGTGCATCAGTGTTCAGTGGGCATGTATTAGGAGCTAATCCCAGTATGAAGGGGGCAATCATAAATAGCAGCATCAGGTTATAAACTATATGGCAGGAGGACATTCTTTAGCAGAAATTTTTTCATCTGGAATTAGAAGTTTGTACTTAGAATCAAAATGGACTTGAGAGATGCATCATCCAGGACTGTTCACGCTTTACACCTGCTTTTGGTTTTCCTTAACTTCATTCTTTCCCTCTTGTATTGTAAAGTCACCAAGAGGACACAAGCCTCTCATAGCACTATAGATTAAGTTCTGATCCTTACAGCATTATCTTCTCTGTAAAATTGCAGCCAGTCCCAAGAGCAAGCAACAATGGTAAAAGTATTCTGAAATCATACACTTGCTGAGAAAAAGTCCAGATATTAAAAAACATGAGTCTTCCTTGTCGATTGAGTTTAAAGAGGTTCCTGATGACAGCCTCCTTGAGGAAATAAGGATTTGGGTGTGGTGAATGAAATGGATATTCCAGGTAAGAACTACGGTTGTCTTTTTTAAGAAGTTGAGTACTGATTAGTTGGCATGTGTTTGTCTGCATGGAAGAGGTGTGTGTTTACATGTGTATGTTTGTGATGTGATTCTCAGAATACATGTTTTGATTCTCAATGGGCATGTGTACGAATGTGAGTCTTTAATGTGTTTTCTGGATTTTTCACACACCAAACAGCACAATGACTAGTGTCAACTTTCTTTGTAAAAAATCCCATCAATATCTCTTCTTGGATAAATATGTATGTCAAATATTATCAAATTGTGTACTAAATTAGCATGGCTTACAATATGTCAAGTATACCTCAATAACTCAAGAATAATCCATCAACATCAAAGAAAATTTTTACGAAGCTCTACAGGGATGGAAATGTGGTACAGGACCCTTCTTTCTGGGATGTAATAATATGTCTTGGCTTTATAATAAATCTCTCCTCTTTATAAGGCTTTACTTATACCTCATAGCATTTTGAATGGTCAGGATGAAAGAAAGGTAGACATACATGTCCATTCATTAACATATGAGAAAGGGAAGTTTCGAGAAGGTGAAAAAAAGTCTTCAGAACTGGACATTTAATGAATACAGACCAAAGAACTTGAGATTTTAGGTGCTTTGACTCCTAATCCACACATTTTCTTCAAGTCTCTTCTGCCTGACAGAGTCTCTAAAGTTCTGCTATGAATTTGTCAACATTTGTCATTTTAGTGCACACAGCCAGGGCATCTAGAGCAGATTCTAGTTTTTGCAGTTTTGCTAAAGCCCAATACCCATTTGTGCTGGTAGCTGTGGTAGTGATGATGCAGAAGGGAACATGTTCATCCTCACAAAATGCTCCCCAAGGTAGCAACCCAGAGTCTAGCACTAGGTTTGTGCTTTGAACTCATCTAAGACAGAGCATGTCCAAAGAGTCATAATTGCAGGGTGACAAGATTGGAGGTCAGTGCTCTATTTTCCAGCTAAATAAGGGAATGAGAAGTTGAGAGCTGATACCTCCCTCTCCTCTCCCTCACTTGCAAGCACTTTGCACTTCCTTGCTAAGGCCTCAGGCTCCAGAGGGGCCCAGGAAGGTCTTAGAACCCAGCAAAGAGAGCTGAGTTTTCCTATGGCACCCAATAAGGTCTCAAGGAAGAAGGGAGGGATGGGAGTGGCCCAATCCTTAATAACGTTCCTGCGGATCTTTGTTTTCCTAAAGACTGGCTTGCAGACCGCAAGTATGACTCCACTAGCAGCGATGACGACGACAATCCAGGTAGGTTACAATTCTCAAGGAAGGATCCAATGGAGAAGATACCAAGATCAGTGGTTATACCTGGTGCCTTGGATTCTATGGAAGGGGGCATGATATTAGAAAGTATAGGAAATATTTATGAGGGCCTGCTTTCATCTTTTCATTTTCAATAACATAAAAGTAGGAGATATAATGAGTGTGAGCTTTGTGTGTGTTTTGTGGTAAATGAACTTTCCATGTATTTTTCTTTTAAATTAACTTCCCATGGATTAGTTTTTTCATGTCTTCTCAACAGCCTGACAACAAAACTTTGGTTTCCTTTGCTTAGCATCCCATAGTAACTGATACAAGAGATTGTGGTTTGTATTTAAGTGTTGAACTTCAGTGGAGTGGGTCTGTTGGGACACAATCTCTCAGGTTTTCACCTGGACCTGGGACAAAGTGTTTTTAGCTAGTGCCAGATGGCACTTGAGAAGTAGAGCCTCATCCCTTGTAATTTTAGATCTAGTTTTACTTTCTTCATGTTCCATCCTTACTGTGGATTCTGTTTTAAAGGTTAACCATGGGTTGGAAGCCATGAAGAACATTTTCTCTGGGCTTAGCATGTACCTGTGTCCTTGAGAGGCATGGCTAAAGCACATTCTTGAGCTCAGTACCATTTTGCACTTCCAACCCAAATTCAAAATACCAGTGTAGTTTGGAAACCTAAATTTAATTACATCTGAGAATAGTTTGATTCCAATTGCCCCAGAAGAGCTTTCAAAGCTCAGCAGGCTTTCTGAGGACTTGTGTGAATAGGCCACTGACTTGTTTCACACACTGGCTCTCAGAGTCCTACTGAGCTGATGCTCTGGAATTGAATATGCCCAAATCAGAGCCTCTTGGCAGCAGGGCCACAGGTTTCCTCCTGCTCTTTGAATTCAGTGCTATGGTCAGCAGTTCCCTGTTTCTCAAGCAGTATTCCTTTCTCTCCCTGTGCCTTTCCACAGGCTTCTCAAAGCACCCAAGGTACCCAGGCCTAAGAAGGCTTGATGAAACCTAGGAGGCTCAATTCATTTAAATGGCCACACATTCTACGCAAGGCTATTAACACACTTGCAAGATAAGGGAATGTGGACAAGTTACTTTACATCTAATTTCATGTTAATCCTCTCTAAATTGCTTTTTTGGAACCTATGGAGATGTTGAGAGGACAGAATGTTTGCTTCACACCTAAAGCCATACCAGACACTTAATAAACCATTTGATTTTGGGGGTTGGTGGTAGCTATCTTCCACAAGATCTGATTCAACTCCAGATCCTGAGCGTTGCATCTGGAATTGGTTGAATTGGTAATTGGCCAATCCACTGATTGGAGAGGGTGGCATGATACATTTGATCATCCCTCTATGTTCTCATAAGGAAGAATAATGTTAATGGAAGACAAGAATAAAGGAAATAAGCAGTATTGAGAAAGAAGAGAGGCAGGGAGGTTCTGAGGCAAGATGATGGAAAGGAAATCAATATCATGCTTAGCAAGACATAAAGAATATGACTGCCTTCTTTGAGGACAAGGTGGAAATGGGCATTCCTCCCCAAAATTATAGTATGTGAGGTCTGGTAAATGGACCCTGTTGACATTAGGCCAACCACACAGGGCACAGGAGACACTATCGAGGCCCAAAGAAAGTTGGGAGTGATACAGACAGAATTGGGTGCCAAGCTCAGGTCACGGTATGACAAAGACAATAGGGGCTCTAATTCTCCCCTGAACCCTAATTTTCCCCTTTACTTTTGCAAGGTCATCCTATCACAGTCACCGCAATGATACACTCAGAGGCGTTTTTCTCGGACTCAGAAGAGTCAGACGTAGAGAATGGCAATATACATGTAATTTATTTCCTCGTCTTGCCTAATTTTAAAATCTTCCTGTTTCTTCTTTCTAAGCATTTCTTTGTAGCTCTTCTCTTTCCCTCTCCTTTTGCAATTGTCATCTCAAAGGTCCTGGTAGCCTCCAGGAAGGTGAGGTTATACAATTGACAATGTTTTAAAAATGTTCCTCCACCTTCTTCACCTACTGTATTTTAACATTTCATGGATTTCCAACCCTACTGTGCACCATAAATCAACTGGTGTGTCCCTGAATGGCCCAGGCAAGAAGTTGTGCTGAAGTCTGAAGCATTGGCCCACATCATGTGGGGTTGGCCCCTGGGAAGTTTGTTCTGGGATGAACTCTCCCTTCACTGCCGTGTCCCTCTACATATGGCTCCGGAAAAGTAAGTGTGTTCTCTACCTTGCAGCTGTCTACACTCTTTGAGGAGGAGGAGTCTGTTTACATCAACCTTCTTTTCTGGGAATGCACAGAAGAAATCAATGATGTAAAAAGAGAGGAAGAAGAGGAAGAAGAAATGTTAGTGTGGAGTGGGTGGGATGAAGAGGGAAGGGAAATGAGTTCACATGCACTAACTTTCTTTGCCACTTCAGGAAGTTCAGCATTCATGAGGAGCTTGCTGGAGTGCCTGCAACTGTGTGTGAATATGGACGTGGAGATAGGAATCTGATGGGGAAATGAGCACAGGCAAGTGAAGGGTGCCCTGAGAACCTCTCCCCGTGAGTAGAAGTGCTTTCCATGTTAACCCTAAAGCTGATCAGCTATGCCATCCCTTGGCTCCTTAATTTGTAGGAGAGGACTCTAGCCCTCTTCAGGACCAAAGTTTGCCCTCCCAATCCACCTAAGGCCTGCCAAATCCTCCTGTCTTTCTTACTGAGTGTGGTGCATACTATGGAGTAACCTAGAGTGCCACCAGTTTTCACAGGGAAAGGGTGAATTAGTCTGTGTTAGTTTGCCGGGGCTGCTTTATCTGATACCAGTAATTAACTGGGGTAAACACAGGAATTGACAATTAGTTTAGGAGATTAGAAGCAAAATCTAGGTGTCAGCATGATGATGCTTTCCCTGATGCTGCCAGCAACACATAACTCAACCTCTGCCTCCATCAACTGATCATCTGTCTTCATCTGTCTCCCGGTGCTCCTGCTCTGAATTTGTCTAGTCTTCCTCTCTTTGGAAGGACTCCAAGCATAAAGGATTAAGGTCACCCAGATGCAGGTCGGCCTCCCCTTCACTAGTAAGATCTCTGACAACCCTATTCACAGTTGTGCAGGTGAGGATGAAAGCATGAGTTTATGGCTTCCCATTATTCAATCCAGAACCCAGAACAGTGGGGTCACTCTCAGGCAAACAGGGTAGCTATTGAGGCCCTGTTTTCTATCTCAGTGGGACCTGAGTCACAGCTGCCCAAGCCTTGGGGTTCTAAGCCTCTGTAGTTTCCTTCTGCATCCCACTTCAGCTCACATTCATTTTCTCATGCTGTACTTCTTTAGAATTTATTCATGTATGTAGAATTCAAACAAACACAAAGCACAAAGGAAATCTCCCTGCAGGGCTTGCTAGGAATGAGAAAATCAGAGAGGATTACATGTTACTTAAGTCCCCTTATTTATTTTATAGTATTTAAGTAATAACTCTTATTAGATTATGATGAGTGTTTTCTAATATTTACATGTTGGAATATCTTAATGTAAGAAAATATATGATTTTGGCATCACAGTCACTTTATATTAACATGGATTGCACAGTAAACTCAGTGTTTGATTTAGAGTGAAACTGTTAATTAGGGAAAGAGGTCCAGGAATCTGCCCCTTTTTAATCTGAGGCTTTCACCACTGGGTGCTGTTGAGGACCAGGGTGGAGGGAGCAAGGTTATCACTTCCATGCCTCTCCCTTCAGAATTCCTGCCCCTCACCTGGCCCAGGGAGATGGGACTCTGCCTTTTCTTTCTAGAGGACTTGAGCCCTCCTTTTCCTCTGTATCAGTTTCATTTTCCAGAGGACATCCACTGGAAAGATGCCCAATCTGGCAATCAGGTCACAGCCCTTTGCCTGGAAATTTAGAGACACTCTTAGTCATAGACAGCACCCTATGCAGACAGCAGCAGTAGGAATTCAGTCCCTTTGGATCTGGCTCCTTGGATATCATGGACCAAAAGTCACCTCTCCAGGGTTGGTCTGAGGTAACTTTTGAGTCCTGCAAACCACCTCAGGGAAACCTAAGCTCCTACCACTTCTGTGCCTCCCCAGTGATTCCAGATCCCGTATTTGTGTTGCAGATCCTACAACTGACTGCTACAAGGATGCTGAGCTGGAGGCCTCAGCCTGAAGCTGAGTAGACCTGGAGATCTTACGGTGCTTGGAGACACTTATGTGCTCACCATTCTACTCCACTGTGAATGAACAACTAAGTGGCACTTTAGTTTTTAATCCAAAGAATTAAATCCAAAGAATTAATGAAGTCTTAGAAATAGGTTTTACTTTTAATTTTATATGTCATATTAAACAACTTTTGTACCTTTACTACTTATATTTCTTATTCTTTATGTAGTAAGTAAAGAAATATACTGATAAGTACCCTAAACAATGTTAGAGCTATATGAATTATAATATCTGGTCTCCGTATTGGCTCCCACCAAGGTGGTGCACTCACTCATGGAATCCTTATTTGTGGGAGGAAGGGCGCCCGGCTTGCCACAGTAGCAAACAGTGTGGCAAGAAGTGACACCACCTCTGCCCACTGGGCCTAGATAAGGTGACCACGCCTGACTAGGCCTTTGCTGCTAACGGCTGGCTGGCGCTGCCCTCCCCCTTTCTATCTCCCCCGCCTAGCCCAACATCCAGCCAGCTCTCACTCCCCCTTTCCCCTCCCCTATTCCAAACCTCTCAGCCAGCCCTCTGCCTAGCAACCGCTTACATTCACCTATCAGGAAGCAATACCCGCCCGCACCTATCAAATCTCTCCATGCCGTCCCTAACCCTATAAAGCTGTATCCCCTTCTGCAATAAACCAGACTTGTGCCATCAGCCTGTCTCCGCCTCTCGCTCTTCTGCTCTGCGCACCCTCCACGCCTTCAGAGCCCCCGAGGGAAGCCTCTGCGGCCGCACGAGGCTTTCTTCCCCCCGTCAGGGACCCCCGCGTCCCGCACTTATTGAGTGTTAGTTGAAAAAATAACTGGAAACTGACAGCTTATCATAAGTCCTCCTGTCAATGGGTTTTTGAAATTTCATTTACTGAACTATGTTCAGTCACCTGGAATGGGTCATGCCAAAAATACTCATCTTGGTCTAGCAGGACAACTTGAAGTTCAGGGCCTTTTTCACTTACATTTCAGTGTTGCTGTGTATAAAACCATGATTCACATTTCATTCCACAAATGTTACCCTATTTGCATCTGGCACAAAATCTTGTTCTCCAAAACACTGATGAGATTCTAATTCCTTCACATAATATGAGTGTAAATGTTTTCACATTTTTGTTAACCTGGTTAATTTTCCTAGAATATCCCTAGCTTTTAGTCCTTCCGAGTCAGTGCACAGCATGCACTTCTGACACGCAGCTTCGATGAATTTCCTTCCAGAGGAAAAAAAAAATTGTAATTTTTAGCATTTCTTTCAAGTCTTTGCTTTGGATTTCTGGTTCAGACACTCCAGTGTTCAGATATTAGACCAACTATGCCATTCTTCATTCTTTTACTTTTTTCCCCCAGATCTTTTACATTCTCCACAAAATTTCTTTTCAACACTATCTGCTTTTCCTTTTGCTTTCTACTTAACAATTTCTGGTCATTCTATTTATTATGCATTACATTTCAATTTTGCCCTGATATTTTTCTTATTTTCTGATGTCATCCCAATTGTTTTTTGATTTTCTATTTTTATTATTTTATATTTATTTTTAATATTTTTATTATCATGTATTGTCTCATTTTCTAAATGCCTTTTATCTACTTTTGAGAAAGCATTTTTCAGGACATAATATAAATAATGAAGCAGGCCTTTCATGCATTTGTTGTGGTTACTCTGTATTCTGTTTCTCCCTAAATTACTTTGTTACATGAAAATAATGTGATTTTTCTTCATATTCATATAATTAGAAAAAATTATAGAAGTGCAATTCAAATTAGCTTTCCCAGGAACAGAGATAAGTGTGTCTTCCTAGATTTTTTATGAAATTTTTCAAAGTACAAAATCTTTCTTCCTGGTATTTCCAGATGCTTCAATTCTACCACTCTTAAACATGGGACTTTACTTTCATCACCTGTATTGCACCTATCTTTTTCTTCTTCATCTCACTAGTGAATATTCCTTTTCATATATACTCTTTCCTTGAAGTGAAACATCTTTTACCACATTGCCAAAATCTAGTCATTTTCTATAAATGTCCATATAGGTTGAAAATTAATTATCTGTAAGGGATTTTCCATTAGATACCTTGCATTGTATTTCATTTCTGAATTATATTTGCCTATTTATCTGTGTTTTATTTCTATAATCATTTAGAGTTTTAGCTACTTATATTTATTTTACATGGAAATTTCTTTGTTTTTATACTTCATATTTGAGTCATTTGAATTCAGAATTATTAATTTCCTCCCCAGTTTTAAATTGGTATTCATATATATTTGGTGTTAGCAATGGCAGTTCATATTCAGTGAATTTTTTAAAAATTCTGTTGCTTTAGAGTCACAATGACATAGGTTCACTGTCATTCATATCAGGTCTGCAATATTACCACCATATGTCTGTATACTTATCATCAGACACATACATCAGCATCCCCCAATGTAATCGTTCTATTTCCCATGGTCTCCAAGGATGTCCTTAATACTTGTCTCTCCTCCATTAAAACTAATGTTTTAGAAATAACTTCTGGAAAGAAAAAATTCACTTAATATGGCTTACTGAATTTTAAAATTTAAGAATACATAAAAGACATTTCAGACATATTCTACCATGATCTTATTATGAAAGTTGGACACTTGTACATTAGTAAGAATTACGTTCTTCAAAACCATAAAAATGTAGGTCTCCTACAATTAACTCACATTCCAGGATGTCTGAAGTGCACTCACAGCCTTCCTATAAACTGGGGACTTTCTGCTGCTCACTGAGTGGAGGGTCATTTGTGGAAGTTATTCCATTCTCTGCACAGTTGCGTCTATATAATCCACTGTGAACATTATATTCAATTGTGAAATACTGAACGTGTTTGTCATGACAACAAGATAAATGTGCTCACTTTCATCACTGCTATGCAGCATTGTACTGGAAGTTCTAGCCAGAGGAATTGGGCAAGAAAAACGGAACTGAAGAAGGAAGCTATCCTAATACACAGATGACATAATCTTTAAATAGATATTCCCAAAGAACCCACAAAAATACTACTGGAACAAATACAGACATTAAGAAAACTTGCATTGTATGAGATATACACACAAATGTCAGTTCTGTTTATATAGTATGGTAAAAAAAGTCTGAGATGGAATTTTTAAAAAAATCCATTCAATTACCCTCTAACAAATAAAATATCTAGGAATGAATTTATTGAAAGCGTAAAGCACTTGAACAAGAGCAGTCATACCTGAATGAAACTGAAGAAGACTTAAAACAAAAGGCAAGACATCCATTGTTCATGGGTGGTAAGACTAAATATTGTTCTAATACCAATACTACCCACAGGTATTATAAACATCCCAACCGACTTTTTTTTTTTTTTTTTTTGCAGAAATGGAAAAACAGATGGTCCAATTTATATGGCATCAGCAAGTGGCTAGACCATGCAAAACAACTTTGTCTATGGTGAGATTGGGATTGATTAATTTATAGAACAGGAGGAGGGCTTTGTTATGATCTGGCTGCTTTCAATATGTAGGAAGTTCTGGGATACTCTGAGGAATATTGGGGTTCACAGAAAAAGGGGTTCTAATTCTCCCTCTTAATGGACTGTCATCATTTTCCTGAAATTCTCATGGGAACTCAGAGGCAAAGATGTAGAATATCTCTGAGAACAGTACTGTGTCTTTCCTTTGGGCAATTTTCATTTAGGCTGGGTGCAGTCTTGGGTCCTCAGAAGGAAATAGAACTCTCTGGAAGAATAAATAACTCACCGTGTCCCCTCCTCTATATACCCTAAATCATAGGATCTACATTGAGTTAAGCATGAACAAGGGTATGACAATTTACTCAACATAACTAGTGACCAGTAAAATTCACATGAAAAAGAGAAAGTCTCATTGACACATCGTAAAGAATGGACACAACTTAGTTGAAGAAGGATTGGGGAAGGTGTATATACCAGGCTGCTCAAAGAGTGGTTCAGGTCTTCAGTCAGGCAGACAAATGTTGTCAACCTCTAGAGAAGTTCTCATATTGGTGACTGTACTTTTCAGTCCCAGAATTTCTATTTCAGTTGATTTTACACTTTTACCTCTTTACTGATATTCTCTGTTTACTGAGACATCATTCTCATATTCTCCTTTTATTCATTGAGCATATTAAAAATCTGTAATTTATAACTGTTTTATAATAAAGGATATTTTCAATTGAAGGATATTTTCCATTAATTGTCTTTTCTCTTGTGTGTGGGACATTCATTCTTGGTACACTCCATGCTCATAAAACTGGATCTTTTGAATATTTTAAGGTGGCCAGTCTGGAAATTAGATTTTCCTGAATCCAGGATTTGTTGTGACTGCTTGTTGTTTTTCTTTGTTTGGTCACATCTTGGCACTAATTGTGTGAAGTCAGTACAATTTGTCATGGATAGTCACTAAAATTTCTTGTCCCAGTAGCTTACTGGCCAGACAGTGAATGGACAGAAATTTCCACATATGCTTAAAACCAACAATAAATTTAAAAGTCCTTGCAGATATGTTGTATGTATACACTGGAACATGGCTTCAACACTCAGTTTATGACTCCACAACTCCACATGTCCTGTTTGTACAAATCTTAATAGTAAACCAGAAATGAGTGCTTAGGTCATTCTCAGGTCCTTTTCATACATGCGCCCAGTCCTTCTATATACACAGTTTGTACATAACCAGGAATATATTGCAGCTTTTCAAAGATCTTATTAGCCAAAGCACCTCATTCCTCAGCCTTCCTCCAAAACATTCGTCTTAGTGTTTTGCTGCCCCAATGTATTCCTGTGAGCCATGTGGCATCAACTAGTCTATCTGTCTTAAATGTTTTGGGTGAACCTCCCGGGTAACCACCTGAGCACTGAGAGTTCCCTTAGGAGAAATATATGCAGGTCCTTGAGAAGGACCTCCATGGATCTGCCATCCAAGTAAAACAGTCAACCAGAAGCCTCTGTGAATAAGGTCCTTTCTGCTCCCTCTGGTATAGATTATTGTAACAGATATGCAGGCTGTTGTCTTCAAAGCCATACCAAGGTGGTGAGCAGAATGGGACCAGGGTAAAGGAAAATAACCCAAACCTCTCTGACAAGTTTCACCTGTTTTATTTATTTTTTCTTTCCCTCGCCTGATTCAAAGTTCCCCTTCTTGATGTAGGATTTTGGTTAGATTGCAGAGTTCATAACAATTTTATTCTGTGATTTTTGTCATTTTCTTTGTTGCTTTTGTGGGTGGCTTGACTCCAGGACTCCCCAAATCCACTACTTTTGCTGTTGACATTCTGTTCCTTTATAACTAACCAGCCCTTAAAATTTGTACATAGTGTGAAATACTTTCCCAATAATCCATGATGTGAAATTCCAGATACATATTTTATTATTTCACTCTGCTCGGGGTTATTCTTTAAGCAGAAGCATTAGAACATCCTAATGACTGTTTACCATCTTCCTTCTTCCTTTTCTCCCACAGTTATTCTCAAATTGCCTTTGCTTGCCACACATCTTGAACTAGTATGGGGATAGCAGGAATGGTGAGAGTGCCTCTATGGGTATTTTTTGTTTTTCCATTTAAAAAAATTTATATATATATATATATATATATATATATATATATATATATATATATGTATACACATTTAAAGAAGCTTTAGAATACAAAAATGGTACATCCAAGGGATTCTCATATGCCCCACTCCCTATCCCTCTGACACTTTCACACAGTATCAACATCCTTCATTACTATGTTACATTTGTTAAAATTGACAAACCCATGTTGAAGCACAGCTATTAACCATGGACTACATTTTACAATATAGTCTATATTCTGTCCTGCACAATTTTGTAGATTATGCCAAACTATCCAATGGCCTGTATCTGTCATTGCAATGTAATGCAAGACAACTCCAATGTCCTGAAAATGCCCTTACATTACTCCTATTCATTCCTCTCCCATCCCTCAGTACCTCTTGTGGTCACTGCCTTCACATCAATGATGAGTTCTGCCAGTACTAGAGTAATAATAAGTCTATTATGTCTACTTTAATAATGTCCACTTTAATAATGTCTACTTTAGTCCATTGTTCATGCCCCAATCTTGAGGATTTTGGGATGGTGATGCCCCAAAAATATACAAATTTTACAAATAAACACAATTTAAAACTTGATGGGGCTGAGGGGTGGGGTGTGGGGTATATGGGAACCTCTTATGTTTTTTAAGGTAACATTTTGTGTGATCTATTAACTTTAAAAAAGATAATAAAAAATAAAAATAAAAATTGAAAAACTAATAATAATGTCTACATTAGTCCATTTTTCATGCCCCAATATTGAGGATTTGGGAATGGTGATGCCCACTCTACTTCTAACTGAGAGGTAGCTTAGATCCCATGGAGCAGATGGATGGAACTTTCTTGCTTGCAATTGCAGGCACTCCCTGTTACTTGTAATGGGTGTCCTCAATCATCATCTCCCTGTTAGTTGTCCTGGGCTCATCCAAAGAAGTGGAGTGTAGGTGTAGGAACTCTGCTGAAACTCAGGGCTCAAATGGCCCATGGATGGACCAATGATTTAAGTCTCTGGGACATATATTTAACAAGTATATTGCTAATTAGAGGATCAAATAAAAGGGGCAGGATAGCCATGTGTAGACAACCTAATGAATGAGTATAACTCTGTTACATGGGGGGGCATATATACCAAAGTAAGGCAGGGAATGGAATTCCTGAGCTGTCCGCCCTCCTTATAGTGTCTAGATGTCTCCAGAGCCCTCAGAAGCCCCACTATTTGAGGCACTGTTTACTGTGGCAGTCAAAGAGATCCTGGTAATACTTGCAAAAACATAAGTTCAGGAATGGCCTCCCAACTCACTTTGAAATGTCTTAATATAAAAACTCATTTGTATTTAATATGTCCCCCTTTTGATCAAGCTGTTTTTCTAGATGCATTGCTAGTTGGTGCTTGGTAACAATCCCCTAGTGCCAGGGAGGATCATCCCTGTGAGTCATGTTCCATGGAGAGGGGGAGGTAGTGTATTTATATCCTTAGGGAGAAGACACATTTAAGCAATAAGGAGGCTTTCAGGAGGTAACACTTAGGCAATATATAATACTAGGATAAGTTTCAATTTCACAAGGAAAGGCTCATAAGCACAGTCATCAATATCAAGGGTCTGGCTTAATATTCTGCCTTTCTTCAATAGGCACTGCAGCACTCTGGGATTCTTGCTGTTCTATTAGAGAATGTAGCAGAACCCCCCAGAATGGGAGTTCAATATCCTTTTCATTATTGTGTGATTTGTGAATGGAACTGGCCCTTCCATAGACAATTTATTGTGCGAACCCTTGGTCTGTTTCCTTCTATTCAGGATTGCACTCACTGTCTGTTCTCTGCTGCTGTCCTCTCTGCTAATAATGGGTGAAGCCTTTCTCTTTTGTGAGACTGTGATGGTTTAAAATGTATCACATAGTGTGGTCTTTGGTTGCAATCTGGCTGACCTAGATATATAGTTATTGGAGGGATTTCTTGAGGGAAATATGTGCTCACTGAGTATGGGCATGTAATTCTCCCACTTCACAGGAGGACAAAATTCCCCCATATGTCTTGTTGGGACTCTCAGGGAAGGACAAAATCTATCTCTAGGAAAAGGACTGGCTGTCTCCCTTGGGGTTTAGGGATCAGGCTGCAAGCAGGCTAGAATTATCAACAGGATATGGAGGACTGTGACAGAACAAATAATCCACTAAGTCTCTATTCAGTGTACAATAAATCATAGGATCTGTAGTGAGTTCCTGAACTGAAAAAGGGTGTAGAGAGGCATTTAATATCTCTTGTGATCAGTAAAATTGATATGAACTGCCAGATTTCAGAGCAATAGCTTCCTGAATCAACTTGATTTGGTGAACTGCCAGATTTCAGAGCAATAGCTTCCTGAATTGACTCGATTTGGTGAGAAAGGGTCCAAGCAGGGAAGATACATACTCAGTGCTTGTGTACTCACTACCCACTCTCAGTCTAGACTCCTCAGGAAGGTGTGCAGATGGTAGTCAGGGAGATAATTGGGGCCTGCAGACTTTATACATAAAACAAACAATCCCCAATGCAGCAGGTGACTTTTGCAGTTGATGATCATCAACTGGTCATCTAGGGTTGGTCAATGGAAGGTGACTCTAATCCTTTGATGATCTGTTACATGGTAGTTGGTCTGGAATGCCTACAGTTTAGAGACAGCTTGTGAGCCATGCAGACCACTAGTCATTCAAGATAGTCACTTGACTCAGAGAAGGTCTCACAGCAGGAAAGAAAAGCACTGATGATGCAGGGAAGGAAAGCCACAAGTTTGGAGTTTATCTAGACCATCAGTGGACTTTACGTAAGGGAAATAACACTGTCATTTGGGTCAGGGTTTGTAATGTAGTATTAGGAGGTTGAGTCAGCATTTGGGCCCTCTTGTGGCTCAGGAATATCCTCGGGGGCTTTGATTCTCACCCCCAGTAACTTTGCAGCAGGAACGTTTTTAAAAGGGAGGGTCCTAATATGCCACGGCTCATCTGGCAAAACAACAAGTAAAAAAATATGCAGAAAAGAAATTAGGAAATATTTTGAGATGAATGAAAACAAATACACTACAATCAAACTTTTGGGATGCAGCAAAGGCAGTATTGAGAGGGATATTTATACCCCTAAATGATTATCCTACAAAAGAAGAAAAGAGGAAAAATCAAAGACCTAACTGCACACCAGGAGAAACTAGCAGAACAGCAGACTAAATCCAAAACTAGCAGAAAGAAATTACAAACATTACATAATAAATAATGAGATAGAGAATAAAAAGCAAAAACAATAGAGAAGTATTGAGAAAACCAGATGTTGGTTCTTTGGAAAGATCAATAAAGTTGACAAACCTTTAGCTAGACAGACAAAGGAAGAAAGGGAGAGGATCCAAATAAATAACTTCAGAAATGAGCAGGGAACATTACTACTGATCCCAAAGGAGTAAAAAAGATCTTGTTCTCCTTTGTCAAAGATAGCCAATGCAGCATACCAGAAATGCATCAGCTTTTTATAAAGGGAATTTATTAGGGTAAAAGCTTACAGTTCTGAGGCTGCAAAAATGTCCAGACTGAGACACCATCAGAGATGCTTTCTCATCAAAGGTTGGCTGCTAGCAGACCTGTAGCCCTGCCACATGGCAAGGCAAACCGGTGGCCTGTGTGTGCCCTCTCCTCCAGGCTGCATTACCCTTAAGCTAGCTGTGGGCAATGAAGCATATGGCAGGGCTGGTCTCTTCATCTTGGAGCTACATTCTGTGCTTAGCCTGTTAGGTATCACATTTCTTCAGCTATGGCAGCTAAAGATCCTCAGGTCTCTCTCACATGGCAGCTTAAAAATGACACCTATCTTTGCGTTTTGATTCACTTCTTGCTATATAGTATAAAAGACACCAGCAAGAGGGTGGAGGCCCAATCCGTGTCACCCCTCACTGATACAGTCCAGTCAAAGGATCACACACTCACAGGCATGTATTAGTTTAAGTACTTGATCTTCTGGGATTCACAAAAAAACTTTAAACTGTTACAGATCTTAAGAGCACACTAAGAACAACTGTATGCCAACAATGTAGATGCCTAGATGAAATAGAAACATTCCTAGAAACTCTAAAGCAACCTCTGCGACTCTAGAAAATATAGAAAATCTCAACAGAGCAGTTAAATATAAAGGGATGAAATCAACATCAAAAACCTACAAACAATCAGAGAAAGACTTGAAAAGATGACTCTCCAAAGAAGATATACAAAGGGCCAGAAGGACCTTAAAAAGATGCTGAACACCATTAGCCTTTAGGAAAATGCAAATTGAAACCACAATGAGGAAAGAGGATTTGGCTCAACTGATAGAGCATCTGCCTACTATATAGGATGTTCAGGTTTCAAATCCAGGGCCTCCTGACCTGTGGTGAGTTGGCCCACGCAGAGTGCTGACACGCTTAAGGAGTGCTGTGCCACACAGGGTTGTCCCCCACATAGGGGAACCCCAAGCACAAGGTGTGCACCCCAAGAGGAGAGCTGCACCATGTGAAAAAAGCACAGCCTGCCCAGGAGTGGAACCACACACACAGAGAGCTGATACAACAAGATGATGCAACAAAAAGACACAGATCCTGGTGCCACTGACAAGAATGCAAGCGGACACAGAAGAACACAAAGTGAATGGACACAAGAGAGCAGACAATGGGGAGGGGGGAGGGGATGTGGAGAGGAATAAATAAAAAATAAACCTTAAAAAAAAAAGGAAACCGCAAGGAGATACCTTTTCACATCCACTAAAATGGTTGCTCTTAAAAACAGGAAATAACATGGGCTTCAAAATGGGCAGAAGTGTTGAATCATAGGCTATAAATTTCTATCATTTATAGATGAAATATTTCACATTAATTTAGATTGCCTTTAGCTACAAAGCCAAGGACTCTATTTCTGTTTGCTTTCCTATTCCTCACCTTAGTCTTTCTTCTGCCAAGGAAGGCCAAATAGTGCAAGTCTACGCTTGCTAACCAACCAGCTCTATATATTGGAGCCCGTTGTCCTTATAAAGCAAATGTCCCTGAATAATGCATGAGCTGCTCCCCCAATGTATTAGTTGTTATTCTATATCCCACTAGAGCTCCTGGAAGACATGGTGGAGGAGGCTCCTAGTGACAGGGCGGATGAGGAGGCCCCATCTAATGCCGAGGTAGTCACATTTTCACTTAAGATAGAAATGTTCCTTTCTCAGATTTATTCTTTTTCAACTAAGCACAGATCTTAATATATGATGATGTACATTACAGATAATGGGTGCTGTTTGGGGGAAGGAATATTTGCAGAGGGATTTCTACTAATAGATCACTGATAAAAGAAGGCATTAAAAATGGCAACACCAGGTCATAACCCATAGAGTTGGAGGTTTTTGCCTCAGCACCTCTTTTCTTACTTGGATTAAGACTTTTGTAATTCCTGCCAAAATGGACTTGAGAGACAAAGCCCCCAGTTAAAGTTTGAGCCTTTCCCACAGGAGCCCACCATATGTATTCACGGGGTCTTTGAGTTTATCAGTGTCCCATTCATTTTTATAAAATCACAAAGATCTTAGAAAAAACAACAGAGCATAGCCTGATTCTCATTACTTTCTGCAATTGCAGATGAACTCAAGAGACAACAAAAATGGTAGTTATTCTGGTTCATGCAACTGTTGTGGGAAAAATCAAAATAAAATAGGGGGTTTCCTCTAAGCTTTAGGCTGTGGACCCAGGCTGATCCTAGTTTCATTGGGAAATGAGGGTTGGAGTGTGATGAAAGGCTTCCATTAGGGTGTTCTGTCCTTGTTTCTACAGTTCCAAGTAGCAGCTGTGTTCTCTCGAGGTGGTAGAGATTTTAGTGTACAGGGGCTAATGGGAGTTCATGTGTGAGTCTCTGGGGTCTGATTTTGAGTCTGTGTGCTTCTAACCAGGTGATATGTACCATTTACAAAGGAAAATTGCTAGGACCAACTTTCTCAAATAAACCCTATCACCACTGAACATTTTATGCACATTTACTTCATCCAGCTGCACCTAGGGTGTGCTTTTTATCCCCACAACATAGGTGGAGAAACTGAGTTGGAGAAATGAACAACAGCCTGAACTGTCTGCTCCTCAGGGGAAGGGCCTCAATGTGAACCTAGGCTTTTGGCCCCAATGCTGATGCTCTGATCTACAGACCTGCGCTTTATACTCAGCCATGGGAGTTTCACAGGATTGGGGGTATGAGGAAAGGTTTTTTGTTAAGGTATTCTGTCCTTGTTTCTAAAGTCCCCAGTAGAAGCTGTGTTCCCTTTAGGTAACTGTAGGATTATCATGTGAAATTCCCCGAGGTGTTATGTCCCACTTACACAGGAGAATTGCCAGTGTCAACTTTTTCAAATACATTGCATCATTCAGCCATTGGATCATTAGACATCAGACAAAGGAGTTCTAGCATCTGCCTATGTCTTGGAATTACCTGAGTCTACAGAGAAACCAAACTGCCCACCAATTTAAGATAGCCTCAGTAATCACACAGCCTAGGGCAGCAGAATGTGCAGATTATCACAGACTTTGGTATAGTTATTAGTGTCAAAAACGCATAGAAAGCCCACATGCTTCTGATCACCCCAAAATTCTGTTGTGATGGTGACTTGGTCAACCCTGCCAGGGTTGAGGTGTCAGCTCAGCAGGAAAGCAGATAGACATTGGAAGACAATTTAGTGCATTTGATGTCATCACCATAATGGACCCTATAGATGCTCAAGTTCTATGAGTCCTTGATAAAATAGAACCCAAAGACATTTGGCATTCAAACATTCTTAACCTGGTGTTCAACACCCTTGTTGAAATGCTCTTGGAGATTTGGCTTAGAGGTAGTCAATACTAAATTCATGTGTCCCTCATAATGACTGTCAGAGTGTTGAAAGGGTAGTGATGGAGAGCCACTAATGCAATGAATACACACACGTGGCATAGAAAAGGAAGACTGGAAGGAAAATTGTATGATTAATAAGTAATGATTATTAAATGATCTCAGTATATTCAAATCTACAACTACCTTTACAACAAAGCACTAGTGAATAGATGCAATAGAATGACTTGCCCAGGATTCAATGTAGTCCACCAAAAGGTTGCTTCTAATCAAGTGGAAATTCCTAAGAACATATAGTAAATGCTTTGTCAGTTTATGTATATCCATGGAGGTTGAATTTGTCTGGAGATGTCCCATGCTACTGGCAACTTAGGCTAAATATGGAATAATCAGGAGGCATTTTGGGAATATCAATGAATAATAATATATTTTAGTATTATTTATAGACTATGGTCAGTTGTTATAGACTGACAATAGCTACAAAGCTAAGGATTTTGATTCCTGCTTCTTCCCTGCTACACTCCTGGCCAACCTGCTTTCAATACAGAAGATAGCCCCTACAGCAGGTCATACTGGGCTTGTTACACTACAAACTCTACACCTTTAGTATCTTTCCCAAGACTAGAATCCTCCCTGAGAAATTTACATGTAATACACCAATATACTTAGAATTACTCTGTATCCTTCTGGCTCCCCAGGAACAACTGAAGGTGGTGCTTCCAGGACTGAGAGGATGAGGAAGCCTCACCCAATTCCAAGGTGAGGATGCTATTCTTTGTCTAAGGGAGAGAGGTTGCTTTTTGTATTCTATCTTTTGCAACTGATTTCAGGTAAGGACGCCTAATAGTATGCATTATAGAAGGTATATACAGTTTTTTAGGAATGCAGAGTGTTTCATGGGAGCATGATCCAACGGATCCATGATTCAGCAGAGTATCCAGAAATGGCAGGAGTAGATTATAAACTATGTGGTAAAGGTCCTTCTCCTCAGCTGCAATTTTTATTGCTTGGAATAAGAATTTGTAATCACATACCAAAATGGACCTGAAAGATTTTCTAGGAAAACTTGTGCCTTAATAGATGTGTCCTGCTATACTTTCTTATGGGGCTTTGCCTTCACCACTGTTTCCTATCTGCTTTCTTAATGGTATCAAGCAAGCAAAAGTCCTGTTCAAACATATGTAATATGTTGTATATGTATATGATGTATATATGTATACAATGTAATACTCATAGATTTTTCTCTAATTGCAGGTGGCTCTAGGAATAAGTGAAATGGTTATGTATCTAGAATTACTGACATCTGGAAAAACATGGAAGATAAGATAACCAGGGTATTGTTAGTATGTTTGTCTGCAGTGATAGTGGTTCCAATTATTGGGAGAAATGAGGATTGGGGGTGTGGTTAAAAAAGTGATTTTCAAAGGGAAGCATTATGGGACATGCTCTAAAGTCCTGAAAGCAGCTGTGTTCCCTTTAGGTGGCACAGATTTGTGCATATAGGGGTTAGTGAGTGTCTACAAGTGAGCCTATGTGGCATGATTGTGAATGTGTGACTGTGGGGATGTTAGTATTTGCTTTCCCAAGAGATGTGTCCAACTCACCCTGTACAATTGCCATTGCAAACTTGCTAAAAAACCAAACCATTAATATTGCACATGTAGCATATATTCACTCATAAAATCTTCATCACAAAATTCTGGTTATGTTTACTCTCCCCACCTCTTATATACAGACTGAGAGGCACAGATTAATAACCTAAGATATTGAGTTTCTAAGAGGTAGAGTCAAAATGTGAACATAGGCATGAGGCCCATATGCTGATACTCAGAATAACACACTCTCACTTATCTCACAGACATGGTTCATTAGTGGCCATGCAAAGGATTTCCATCATCCATGTATAGACATTTTCCTAGAGGGCTCCTAAACACTGATCTTATATATTAGGAAGCCTGAGGGTCACATAACCCAGGCTACCATTAGGGGCATTTTACTAGATACTTAGACATAGCTGTTTGTGTCAAAAGCAACAGAAGTCCTCATGTTTCTGTCAAGCTCACAGATTCTCAGAATTGTGAGGCATCTGAGGACAAGCTTGACAATCCTTGCCAGTGCTGGGTCACTGCTAAGTGCCTGGCCCAACCAGATAATAATCAGGGACTTGTTTTCATCTATTTGATAACTTTATCACCTTGAGCCCTTCAAATGATCAAATCTAAACTACACACTCAAGGGACAATAACCAATAAGATCATAAAGTCCCACTTAGTCATTAGCCTACTTTCCATCGCCCTTCTTGCAACTCTCTTGTAGAGTTAGTATAGAGCCTCTGTGCTCAACCTGTGCCTCCCTCCTCATGAACTGGCCCACTGTGGCTGGTTAGTGTGAGCACGGAGAGTCACATCACTCAACAAATGTGCATAAGTGACAAAGAAAAGGAAGATGGAGGAAAAATATTATGTAGTCACAATTGCTTATTTTTAAATGGTAGGGTATCAGTATTATCAAAACCACTGTAATTATCTTTATAAGAAAGAACTAATGATTCAATACAATAGAATACCTTGCCTAGAATTAAATCCAGTCCACCAATAAAAGTTTGCTTATTATAAAGAGAAAAATACTTCATAAGAGATGAGAATTCTATCAGGAGCACTTTGAATGTGTGGAATTTGAAATGATCTTGGAAAGTTCAACAGGACAGTGACAATTAGTTTAGCTTCAAAATGGTCAGGAGGAGTGGTGGGACTCTGTCAATGAATCATAGTGTCTGTTTTAGTATCATTTATAAATTATTTCACGTTACAACGGGATGACTTTACATACACAACCAAAGAAACTGATTTCTCATTTGTTTTCTGCTCCTCCTCTTTACAATCCTTCCACGTAAAGGAGGTTGGTCCAGCAACAGATAATTCCAGGCTTATTTTCCATCTACCCCCTTGCTCTCTTGCCTGCTACCACATCATGTGCAGCTCCCTTAATAACCCATGAGGAACATCCCAATGTACTGACAGTTACTCTATCCTTCTAGCTCTCCCTGAGGACCTGGTAGAGGAGATTCCTAGTGATAGGACAGAGGAGGAGGTCCCATCTAATTCCAAGGTAAGGTTGCCTTTCTTTGTGTGAGGTAAAATTGTAACTTTATTATTTTTTAAATGAGTTCAGATATGAAAATCTGACCATGTCATTATAGATGATGTATGAGTCCTTTGTTTGGGGGAGGCATCAATGGGAACCTATAATTAACTGACCCTGGATTCAAGAGGGTGGCAGCAACCAAGTGTTCAGTACAGTGACTTTTCCTCACTGGCAGTTTTTCCTCCTAGGATTAAAAATATTTTAACACCCAACCTAAATTCTCAACCTAAATATACTTGAGAGAAGCATCGTTCAGGAAAAGCTTGTGCCATTGCACACATCTGCTGCAATTATTTATGGAGACTGACTTGACCTGATTCCCATTTGCTTTTCTGAAGGTACACAGAGAACAAACACTATACAGCGTGGTCGAACCCTCAGAGTACTGTGGTTTTTTTGCTTGTTTTTTGCCTAATTGTAGGTGGCCTCAGGAACAAGAAAAAATGGTATGTATTGTGGAATCACTCACTTATTGAGAATGAAGCTAAGATTAAAACCCTGGCTTTTGTGCTTCCTGTGGTGTGGGAACCCTAAAACCACTTTCCAGATGGGAATGAGTTATGGGGACTGTTTATGTTCTAGGTAAAAAAAAAAATGGCTATGTTCTACAGTCCTTGTAAACAGCTGTGTTCCCTTTAGGTGGTGTGGGTTTGCATATGGCAGTTGAGTGGGAACTGCATTTAAGAATAGGTTGTGATTGTGAAGGTTAGGTGAAGGTGAGTGTGTTTCCCTATCAGGTATGTCCCTACTATGCAGGACAAATATTGTTGTCAACTTTCTCAAATTTATCCCTTCATGACTGCACACTTTACATATATTTATTCAATCAATCCACAGAACTACAATACTAGGGCTTTGTTTAATATTTCCACACCTTGGGTGGTAAAACTGTGGTGCAGAGATGAATAGTCTAGGATTTCAAGCTCCTACATATAGAAGCCTCTTTGTGAAATCAGGCACGCACCCCCAATGCTGATGCCCCAAGCCACTATCTTCATTCACTGCTCAGCCATGGGGTCAGTGTACACCATGAAAGGGAGGCTGAACTTCCATTTGTATTCCTGGAAGTATCCAAACTGCAGAGACCCCAATCCCTATTCCTCATTGTAAGTAGTCTCAGTGGTGTCATTAGACAAAGAGGTGACAGATGCCTTTACCCACTACGGCCTTGACACAATACCGCACAGAGAAAGCCCCCATTCTTGTGGTCAGTTCAGAGATTCTGAGAGGTGTTTACTGTAGTAAACCTGGCCCCAACCAGATAAGTATGAGGGATATATTTTAGTGTATTAGATAACATCATCAACATGAGCTTTAGAAGTGTTCAAATCCTGTAGCTCCACAACTAAGGGACAGTGACCATAAGAACTCAAGTTACCACTTCATGACCAGCCTGGTGCACATAGTCCTTATTTCAAGTTTTACAGCTGAGTTGGGAGTCTAAATGCTAACCCCACACTTCCCCTTAGCCATGGGGAGTGTAAACATGGACAAAAAACACAGTCAATGAACGCACATGGGGTATAGAAAAGGAAGACTGGAAGAAAAAATATTACATGATATATAACTGTCAATTTTAAATGGTAGTATTTAGTAGTTTCCAACCTTATTTAATTGATTATATTTGTGACAAATGATTAGTGAATAAATGCAATAGAATGTTCTCTCTAGAACTGAATACAGTCCCACAACAAAAGGTTATGAATAAAAATGTCTTTAAAATAATTATTCTATTTTTACATTTTGGGAAGAAAATACATTGTTGGCATTCAATCAAGTACAAAATCCTATACAACAGCTAATAAATGCAGTGTAGTATAGGTGTAACTGTGGAGGCTAAAACGTTTTTAGAATATGTCAAGAAGATAGTCGCTTTTGAGTTTGGCTTCAAAATGGCAGGAGGAGTAATGGATTGCACAAGATATGGAGCAGTTTAAAAGTGAACCCTATGGTGGATGATGGAATTTTGTTAACAGTACGAATATGAGGACATTCTTAATGTGAATTATAGCAACTATATAATACAAACACATGGTGCTGATAATAGGGTGGTTTATGGGGAAATTTTTCTCCATAAATTATACCTAATACAAGCTTTAGACATACTTTGTAGTAATATTTGGATGTTATTTTATCAATTATAACAAACATTTGACAACAATGAAGGATGTTTGTGGTAGGGTAGTATTACCCAAAGGGGTGCTGATGCAAAGTACCAGAAATATTCTGGTTTTTGTAAAGGGTATTTATTTGGGGTAGAAGCTTATAGTTACAAGGCCCTAAAGAGTCCAACTCAAGGTACCCGAAGTGGTATTTTCTCACCAAATGTCTGTTACTACATGTTGAACAAGATGGCTGCTGATCTCTTCAGGGTTCAGCCTTCCTCTTTCCTCTTAAGACTCCATGGGTCTAGCTTCTTCTGATCTTAGCATAGGCTGGCATAAGGCTCATCTCTCTTCAGGGCTCATTTCTTTCCAGGCTCAGTTCTAGTCTCTTCACAAGGTCAGCTGTTTACTATCAGGGCAACAGCTCTTCTCTCTTCCCGGGGCCTCTGCCAAGTCTATGGAGCTGTCTCTCTCCCTCTGTGAATATTCTCTGTGTGCCTGCCTTTGTCTGAGAGTCTGTTTTATCAGCCCACCAAGGCAGTGGGGAACTCAACCCTGCACACCCTAATGATGTAGTCGAATCAAAGCCCTAATCTTGATTTAACCAAGTAAATGCAAAGTCTTTGAATTTAAGTCAGTCAAAGGGTATCACGCCCAGAAGAACAGGCCAGTTTACAAATGTAATCAATATCCCTTTCTGGAATTTATAAATAATATCAAACTGCCCCAGGTGTTGTATGGGAATTCTGTATGTTACACATGATTCTCTTGTAAACTCCCAACTTCTTTTAAAAAATACAAATGAGAGAAACTATATTATCAATTATTATTAACTACTTTCTATTATTGTTTTAGTATTATTCTTTTGTTAAAGATGGTGATGAGCTAATAAATGTCAAGCTAAACAAATTTTTCTTTCTTGTACATTAAATATATTTGTTTTAATGATCTGAATATTTTTGTTTCTGCTACTTTATCATCACAATAAATAATGAAGCTTTTTTATTATTGCTACTTTACATTATAATCAGTAATGAAGCCGTCATTTCTTAGAGTTACTAAAAGAGGCAGTAGAGCATTATGATTAAGATTCCATACTCTGGAACTAAACCACATAAACTGAAATCCCACCTCTGCCACTTAATTAGTTGCATGACATTGGGTAACACACTTAACCCTCTCCTCAGTAAATTAAGACCCAATGTTATTGCCCATTTATCTTACTCATTGGCTCTTTTGCAGTTGTTTTAGCATCTGGCCTTTATATGCTTACTTACTCCAGGAAGGGACGGCATAGTCAAAAGAGAAAAAAAGGACCAAAACAGTGCTTTTGAATTTCAAAACAGGTTTTTAAAGCAAATGACAGAATAGTATTGAAAGAAAAGGGTTTTGAGTTAACATAGACTGTTTATTTTTTGTTTTGCTTTGTTTAGAAGTCTAAGCTCTAAAGGTCTCAGGGCTTCAAGAATTTTCTTCCCTTTGAACAAGATATTGAGAATAGAAAAGAGGCAGGCTGGCACACTTCCAGACTTGATGGAGTACCCATGTTTGTTTATGTGGAGGGAGAAAGAGAAAAAGAAGACAATTTGGGCAATATGTCCTATGTACCAGCCACTTGCCTCCCAGGATAAGGGCTGGTAGGAGAGATAGAATGTCCAGTTACTGAAAACTCAGAGCCCTATTCCTGTCTTAGGAGGAAGAATCATGCTTTTCTTGGCATCCAGCATGGTGTTTGAGCATCAGGAAACATGTGACTGCTGCAGTCACAGGGGACCCTGTGCATGGTTTAATCCTTGTTGCCATCTTGAGATTCTTAATACATTTTAAACAAGGGACCTCACATTTTCATATTGAATGAGGCCCCACAAATTATGTATCTGATCCTGTCTATGCAAAGGGGCCTGAAACAATTCTCAGTGCCCAGCATATAATAGGAGACTAAAATATTATGATGATTTCCTCTACCCAGCAATGAGAGGAATGAAGTGGTTGACAGATATCTGACAGACCTGATGAATCTTTATACTGGGGACAAGTATGCAGAACTGGCCTCCACAGACTGAAAAGTAAAGATCAAGTGAAATAGGCAGATGCTCCAGCCTGATGCTTTGATATCCTGTAAGTCTCCTGGAACTCCTGGTCCCCCAGGGAAACATAGAAGGAGACCTGCAGTAGCCTGAGACTCTGTTTCCCATATGCTACCAAATAGGGGCTCAAAATAGAAATAGAAATATTTTTAAAATATGACATATTTGCATGCATGAGGTATGAGATATGGTTTTACCCTACAAATCCATAAATAAAAGTTTGACTTATTTTTTAAAAGGCAGAAGCGATAAGAATTCATCAGTGAACAATAGTATGTATTTTCCTACCCTTTGTAAATTGACTATTTCATGTTGCTTTGGAATGTCTTTAATGACAAAGCCAAGGACTGCTTCCTTTTATTCTCCTGCTCCTCCCTTTTGCTTCTTCCACTCCTGAGCAGCTCACTCTATACTAGTTGAAAACTGCCTCCATAATACTCTAATCCCTTGCCCAAGATAAACAAAGCACCATTAGTAATCCAGGAGAAACAGCCCCAAGCTACTGACTGTTATTCTCTGTCCTCCTAGTTCCCTGAGGGCCTGTTGGAGGAGCCTCTGAATGCCAGAGTAATATAGTAAGCTCCATCTGATTCCAAGGTAAGGTCACCTTTCTTTGTCTGAGATCAAGCTGTTGCTTTCTTGGTTTCCTTCTTTTTCAATCCAATTTGGATAATCTGACCATGTACATTATAGGTGATATGCACAAAATTATTGGGGAATGTCTTCAATGGGAGTCTATTACCAGCTGATTTCCTGTTTCAAGAGTAAAATCACAAAGGCAGCATCAACTTTAAAACTACATGGTATTAGGTCCATGCTAAGGAACAATATTTTTACCTTGGATTAAGAATTTTGTAACTGGCAACCAAAATGGATTTGAGAGATGCATCAATGAGGAAAAACTCATTCCTTTTCCACAGGTGTTGGTGTCCCCTCATGGGTTTTGACTTTCCTTTGTTTGACCATTCTTTCCTATCTGGTATTCTAAAGTCACCAAGAGGACAAAATCCTTCTGCTAGCATTACATAATAATTTATAATTCTTACAGTGTTTTCGTTTCTGTAATTGCAGCTGGCCCAAAAAGAAAGTGTCAATGATAGGTGTGCTGAGGAAAAAATCTACATGATAAGAAATGTGGATCTTTCTTGCTGGCTTCAGTCAAGAGCCCCCTGATTAAAACTCCCAGGTAGGAACAAGGATTTGGGTATGGGGAAGCAAATGGATATTTCAGGTAAGAACTAGAGTGATGTTTCTTGAATAGTTGGATTCTGTTTAGATGGCATGGCTTTGTGTTCATGTGAGTGTTGTGTGTGTATATGAGTATGTGCTGTGATTCTCAGTGTAATGAATGTGATTGCCAATGTGCATGTGTGAGATCCTAGATGTCTGCTGTGTGCCTTCCTAGATTTCTCTCCTATAACCAGCACAATTACCTGTGCAATCCCATAATAATTTCCTCAAGGACATATACATATGTCCATATTATCAAATTATATACTTCAAATAATATAGTTCATTGTAAGTCAAGTATGCCTCAATAAACCTGGAAAATATCCCATAATGCCCCAGCCCGCGGGACAGCAACGAGGGCTCGAAACCTGCCAAGAAAGAATGGTGGGACAAGAGACATGAAGAATGACAGCAAGACAGGGTTCTGATCAAGCTGCAACTTTATTAAAGGGGGCAAAGTATATATACCCTCAGGTGGGGGAGGAGCGGGGAGTGAGGTAGTAGAGGCTAAGGATTGGTTGTTGCTGTCGCGGGGGTGGGAGGCAGACCTTAGTTTTGAGCCTTGCCCCTGCACACTATCTTATCAGTCTGGGCAGTGGTGGGAAACAGAGAAAAAAGGAGCAGGGAGGGAGAAGAACAAGGAAGTGGGCTCTGCTCTGGTGGTCATGTTGCCGGCATTGCTGAACTCAGTGTATACTCGTATTGACCGCTCCCAACACCATAACAATCCAGAAAAATGTTCAAAGGACTCCAAGTGAAAATACTATGTTACAAAATCACTGTCATTAGGATTTAATGAGAAGAATTCATTTAATAGTGAATAGTATAGCCTATGTAGAGCACTTTACTTGTCCCTAATGGCACTTTCATTGATGATGATAAAAGAAAAGCAGCCATATCTGTCCTTTTTAACATAGGTGAAAAGAGAGGCTTAGAAGCTGAATTAATTTTGCAGAGATGCAAAGTACCAAACAGGAAACTAGGCACTGAGATATTAGGTGATTTGATACCAAAGCACAATTTCATCATGCCTCTTCTGCCTGGCAATCTCTAATCTTCTACTATGAATTTGGCAACATTTGTCATTTTCAATTCTTGTTACAGAGCACCACACCACCAGGGCATCTGCAGCACATGTACATGTCATCCATTTGTCAAAAGCCCAATTGCCATGTGTGTTAGTAACTACGATGTAGACAATGCAGAGTGAACATGTTCATCCTCACAAAACATCTCCTGGGAGGCTGCTCAGAGTCCGCCGCTGAACTCATCTAACCCATTGGGCTCGTCTAACGTAGACCACATCCACAATAGCCTCTGGCAAAAGAGTGAATTAGGCTGTCTTAGTTTGCCAGGGCTGCTTTAATCAATACTGGTAACCAGCTGGCTCAAACAGAGGAATTGATTGTCTCACAGTTTGAGAGGTTAGAAGTCCAAAATCATGGTTTGGGCTGCACAGTGCTTTCTCTGAAGGTGGTGGCAGCTTGCCAGCAATCCATAACTGAACCTCTGCCTCCATCTCTTGGCCACCTGCCTCCTATCTCCTGTGCCTGAATGTGCCTAATTTTCTTCTTATAAGGTCTCCAGTCGTATTAGATTAAGGCCCCCCTGATTAAAGTTGGACTCACATTCATTAGTATGATCTTTGATGTTCTTAGAAATGAGTTCACATTTGTTAAGAGCAGAGGTTAGGACAAAAACATGACTTTATGGGTGGACCTGATTCAATCTATAATAAGGACAATGGCACTCTGGGGTCCCTTGCAGGTAGGTAGGGTAGGTATTCTAGGCCAGTTTCCATCTTAGGGGGATATTTAAGTCCTGACTGGCAGTTGCCCAAGCCCTGAGGGTTCGCAGCCTCTGTAGGGTTCTGTTCAGATCCCTGGTCAGCCCATGCCACCTTTCTTCAAGCTATGGTTCTTGAGAATTTTTTTATGTATGTATAATTCAAAGAAACCTGAAAGAACAGTCAATGCAGAACTCACTTGGGATGAGTGAAATGGGTAGAATGGCAAGTTACTTATGTTCCTTTTATTTATTTTTTATGTTCATAATTAATTAAAGATAAACATAATGCTTATAGTATCTTGTTAAAAGGAGTGTCTTCTGTAATGTTTTCATGTTGAAATATACTAATGTAAGAAAACTTATGTTTTTAGTACTAGAGCCTAGCTGTTTTTTAACTGAGAAGCACAGGTAAGTTTTGGTGTGTTTTAAAATGAAACTAGTCTTTAGAGTGAAAAAAGAACCTGTCCAATAGTAATGTGATGATGCAGTCATGACTTGGACTGTGTAGGGGGCAGGGGTTGGGGAAGCAGGGTTATCACTTCCACACCTATCCTTCAGATGTCCTGCTTCTCACTGGTCAGATATATAGGACTCTGCCTTTTCTTTCTGGAGTCCTACAATCAGACTTACTCTTCAGGGAAGAGTTACTTCAAGGGTGCCTATCCAAGCAAACAGATTAAATCCCTTCAGTTGGACATTTACAGACACTGTGACACAAATGGTACCTTAAGCCAAGAGTAGCAATAGGAATTCAGTGTCATTTGGATCTGGTTCCTAGGTATTGGGGGCCAACCTTGCTTCTATAGGGTCTATTGTACCTTCTGAGTCCTGCAACCTTCACCAGCAAAACCCCTCCTCCATCCATCTCTATGTATCTGGTGATTCTATACCCTGTGCTTTTATTGCAGATCCCACCATTGACAGCTACAAAGGCCTTAAGCTGGAGGCCCTAGCCTGAGCTTAGAAGAGCTGTAGATCATATGGTGTTTAGAGATGCCTCTGTGCTTATCCTCTTCTACCCATACCCAAATAAATCAATTTCATGACAATTTAGAATTTAGTTAGATAAATTTAGATTGAGTTTTAGAGAAACATTTTACATTTAATGTTAGATATTACTATATTAATCAATATTTTCTCCTACTACTTATGTTTCTTAATTTGTCAAAAAAAATTAAACACATATTTAGATCAGCATGTTAAAGTTAGAGCCAAGTTAATTATAAAATTTGGTCTCCCTCCTGGCTCCCACCAAGGTCACTACTCTCTCATAGAATCCTCAATGTTTGATAGTTGAACAAGTAACTGAAATTTAGTGCTTAACTTCCATCCTCAGGACAATGACTTCCAGACATTTCATTTATTGAAATCTGTTTACTCACCTGGAAGGGATTATGACAATAATATCACCCTTGGCCTAGCAGGATAACTTTGAATTCACTCTTTTTTACTTTCTTTTCAGTCTTGCTGGGGATAAAACCATGATTCACATTTCCTTCCACAAAGATATTACCCCATTTTCACATAGCACAAAATATTGTTCTCAAAAATGTTGAAGAGATTCTAATATTCTTTCCATAATGCCACATGCTTTCCTCTAATAAATGGTTTTATGTTTTCTTTAAACCATAGTAATTTCACTAAAATTTCCCTTATCTTTAGACCTTCTGTATCAATGCTCAGTGTGTAATTTTAATATGGAGCTTCAAATAATTCTTTCCAGAAAAAATGGAGTAATAATTTTTAATACTTGCTACAAGTATTTGCTTTTAGTTTCTCATTCAAACACTGCAGTATTCATATACTGGCCTTTCTATGCTGATCTTAAACTTTTGACATTTTTTTTCTCAAATCTTTTACATTATATGAAATTTCTTCTTTTTAACTTCCCTTTCTATTTAGGTATTACCTTTTCACTGTTTCTTCTAGCTTATATGTAAATCATGAAATGATTTTTTCCCATTTTTTCTTATTCTTCCCTGATTTCTGTCGCTTCATTTTTGAGGTTTTTTTCCCTATCTCATTGATGATGTTCTCTCATATACTGTTTCCTTTCATAAATGCTTTTACCTTCTTTTTGAGATAGTACATTTCAGTACATAATGTACATCAAAATGAAGAGCATTCTTTCATGTGGTAGTGTTACTCTGCCTTTATACCTGTATTGGAAATAACATCAATATTTTTTCTGTAGGTATTTCACATGATTTTTAAAAAATTTTTGGATAGAAACAAGATTCAAAATAGCTCTCCCAACAACACAGATCTGTCTCTGTCCAAATTTTCTTTGAAATTAAAAATATATATAACAGCTTTCTTCCTGATATTTCTGGGTTCTGTACTTCTACCACTCTTAAATATGGGTCTTCAATATCATTACCTCTATTGCACCTGTTATTGTCTATTTGTTTCTGCATCTGATTAGTGAATATCTCCTTTGAATGTATGCTCCTGTCTTGATGTGGAACAGCTAAAACCACTTTGCCAAAATCTAGTCATTCCCTAAAAGATAATGGTCTATGTATTTCCAGAATCAATTATCTTTAAGGGTATTTTTAATTGTATGTCTTGAAATGTATTTCATTTCTGAATCACTTTGTTCATATATATTTATATGCATTTTATTTCCACAATTATTAGATTTTGGTTTCTTATACTTATTCTATATTGAATTTTCTTTGTTCTGTATACATTATAGTTGAGTCATTAATTTCAGTATTATTTTCTTTTTATTTTGTTTTAAATTAATCTATTTTCAAACATATTTGGCTTTAGCAATGGTGATTCATTTTTAAATAATATTTTAATTTATATTGTTTTGATTCCTAATCACATAAGAAAAATGTTATGTATATCTGGACTACATGTATAGCACCAAGTAGCTTTATAACTATCCTCAGGCACATACACCAACAACCCCCAAAGCAATCTATATATTTTCCATGGTCCCCAGGGATTGTCCTTAATACCTATCCTTGCTACATTAAAAGCACTATTTTAGAAATAACCTCTACAAACAAAAAAAAAGTCATTTAAAATGGTTTACAGAATATTAAAATTTAGGACCACATAAAAATATTTCAGCAATATCATATCATGATCTCATTATGAACACCTGAATACATACACATTAACAAGAAAGATGCCATTCAAAATGATTAGAATGTTGGCCTCCTAAAATTAGCTGAAACTCCAGGTCTTCAGAAATGCACTCCCAGACTTCCTATACCCTGGGGATGTTCTACTGCTCACTGAGTGGATGGTCATTGGTGGAAGTCATTCAACTCCATTAGCAGCTGCACTGCATCTACATAAATTATAGCAATATGTCTTTCCCTGAGATCAGGAACAAGATAAAGTAGTGAACTTTCATCACTGCTATTCCACATTGTACTGAAGTTCTTGTTAGAGCAATCAGGCCAGAAAAAGAAATGAAAGGCATCCAAACTGGAAAGGAAGAAGTAAAGCTATCTCTATAAACACAGATGGCCTAATCCTTTACAAGCAAAATCCCAAAGAATCCACAAGAATAGTAATGGCACTAATAAAGGCATTCAGCAAAATTGAAAGATACAAGATATACAATGCAAAAGTCATTTTTGTTTCTATAATCCAGCATAGAACAACCTTAAATGGAACTTTTAAAAATTCCAATCAAATAGCCTCTAATGAATAAAATATCTAAGAATTTAACCAAAGGTGAAGCATTTATGTACTGAAATTAGAAAACGCTGAGTGACACTGAAAACCTAATCAAATAGCAAGAAGTCCATTGCTCATTGACTAAATATTGTTCTGATATCAATACCATGCAAAGGAAACTATGGATTAAATTCAAAATCAAAATTGAGTAGACTATTTTACAGAAATGGAAAAGCTGGTCCTCAAATTCCCATGGAATCATTAAGTGGCTAAGCTAACCAAGACAGTCTTGAAATAGTTTCACAATGTAAACACACTTATCAAAATATCACTCAAATTTACCCTACGTAATATACAGAAAGCTAGGAAAACCTGACCTATTCTTAAGGGAAAACTCAATCAGTAGACACTGTCCTAAATTAACCACAGAAGGATTTATCAGACAAAATGGTTGTTCTGTCTATGCTCAATGAGATTAAGGTACATTCTCTTTAATTTTTTTGTCCTTTTTGTTTTTAAAGATACATAGATCAGACAAAGTGTTACATTAAAAAATATAAGAGGCTCCCAAATACACTACTCCCCACCACCCCTACTCCTCCCACATCGACAACCTCTTTCATCAGCATGGAACATTCACTGCATTTGCTGTAAACATTTTGGAGCACTGCTATGCCACAAAAGCTGCAGTTTACACTGTACAGTCTACAATCTCCCCCAGTCCATCCAGTTGGCCATGGCAGGACATGCAATGTCCTCCATCTGTCCCCATAATACCATTCAGGTCAACCCAAAATCCCAAAAATATCTGCATATCACAACTCTTCTTCCATCTCCCTGCCCTCAGCAACCCCTGTTGCCACTATATTGACATAAAGGATACAATTTCTTCCAATGCTAGAATTACAATAGTTCTATAGTAGAATACCAGCAAATCCACTCCATTCCATACTCTCTTCCTCCATCTTTTGGACCCCGGGATGGCAAATGTCCACTCTAAGTATAAATTGAGAGGGGGCTTACAGCCCACATGGCTGATGGATTGTATTATCCCATTTGCAGTTGTAGATTCTCTTGGTACCTTGGCATGGTGGTTGGCTATCCTCACCTCCCTCTTAGCTGACCTGGGTAAGTCCAATGAACTGGAAAGTAGGTATTGCTACTCTCCTGAGGCTCAGGGCCCAGCTAGCACATGGTCCAGAGATCCAAGCCTCCTGAGCACACACCAACCCCAGGCCCAACCACAGGTTCAGTGAAATTGACAGAAAAGGCATGTATAGAGAGGTCACATCTCCATCCAACTCCATCAAAAGGCATTCTCTTTAATTGAATGGGAAGATAGGAGTTCTCAGCAGAGAAAAAGAAACAAAGAAAAGATGTAAATGACAACTTTTGATCTAAACATAAAGTTATAGAAAATAAAAAAAATTCACTGAACAATCTCAATTAGAGAAGACAAATAAGGGATGAATGAATTGGTGAGATGGAATGTAGATGAGTAGAAATGATATAATCTGAGAATAGAGAGCAAGTGAGAAAGAGAGAATTGATCCCAAACTGAGCCTCATGATCTGTGGGGCAATACTAAAAGTTTTAATATTCATTCAAAAGACTGTGTTGAGCAGAAAGAGGCCAGTGCCAATAAAAAGGGAAAGGGGAAAAATGACTGGACACTACTCTATGAAATAGAGATCCAAGTGGCTCAAAATCTCACCCTGATACATTATAATCAAACTGCTGAAAACTAAAGATGAAGAAAAAGTCTTAAAAGGAGTCAGAGAATTTAACAATTTATTTGTAGAAGAATAACAATTTGAAGGTCTTTGATTTCTCTTCAGAAAATATAGAGGCCATAAGAGAGTGAAAAAACATCATTAAAGGGCTAAAAGAAAAAAATCCTCAACCAAGAATACTGCATTCATCAAAAGCTGCTTAAGGTTTAAAGGCAAAATAAAGACAGAAGAGGATGAAAAAACAAGTGAATTCATCACCTGATGACTTGCTCTACAAAAGGAACTTCAGGCTAACTGGAAATAATTTAAGAAGGAAACTTTCAACTTCAGGAATAAAAGATGTGGATCAGGAATTGTGGGAAACAAAGGTATGCTATTTCCATGGTAGCAAGTTACTTTCTGACCACTGGTTCATGCTGTCCCTAAAGATATACATGCAGGTGGCTAATCTCTCAGGGAAATATAACATTCCAGCAGAACCCAGACTTGATAGTACGAGTAACCTGGGCAGCAAGATTTATGAGTAACATCTTGAGCTTTAGTTACTATCTTATCCACTCTGCACTGTGTTTTCAAGAATGAGGTAATGGGAATAGTTAGCAAGAATAGTTGCTGGTTCTCATGACTGCTTGGGGTATATAAAGAAGCCCCTGATATTAATAAACTTGTCTGTGAGCTTGAGGCTTCAATGCTCTCAGATCCCCTGATCCCAATCTCTCTTTATCTTTCATTCCTGATATCCTTTGGGTCCACAACTCCAACATCTGGCGCCCAACATGGGGCCCGAAGAAGTTAGTGAGGCTTCCAAATCAGTATGGGGAACCATGGAAGAGACCTCATCGAGGGTTGCGTGTGAAGTCCAAAGCAGAGTGACTCGAGTCTTCAAGATTAAGAAAGTAAGTAACATTTCTGCAAAGTCATCAGGGTAATGGGTAATCAAATGGGACATGTGGAAGCATATTTGCAAGTGTTAAAAAATTTATTGAAAGCTAGTGGGGTGCCTGTAAAAAGTTGTGTTAATAGAATTGTTTGCTTTAATACAAAAGTATTGTGGTTGGTTTCAGCCTCAGGGGTGTAATGTTTTAAATTTAAAACAGTGGAAACTTGTAATGAAAGCTTTATGAAGAGCCTATCAAAAAAGAGAATTCATTCCATTATCAGTATGGGCCTTATGCCACCAGATAGTGGCAGCCTTAGATCCTTTACAGTCTGAAGAAGGAGAGAAAGATGAAATTATTATCTTTTCTAAGCCCGTAAGTAAATTTGAAATGAAAGAAAGTATATTTGAACAAGAACAGGAACTTAAGGCCAATGGGGAACCATCAGGTTTTTTCCGTCATCCTGATATTAACCCTTTCATCAATAAAAGCTCAGTGAAGTGTCCTAATGAAATATCTTCTGTGTATCCAGTACAACCCTCTGCACCTACTGAATTGCCTTCTGTTACTAAGCCTAAATTCAAAATGTTTTCAGATGTTGCTGTTGCTTTGTCTTGTGTTAAACAATTATTATCTGCTTTCCCAGTAACATTACATGCGATACCACCAGATACAAATAATCTGCAAGGGGGTGTCAAGTTTCATCCTGAGCCAAAAACTTTTAAACTACTGAAAGATTTAAAACAGGTAAAAATACTAAAGTCCTTGTTAGTGAAATCAGGCTTGTAAGAAAACTCTCTGTTAAAGTGTTCACTAAGATAAGGAAACTATTCTGGCAGCAACTCTGCAAACCCCCTGCTGTCTACATGACAATGTAGCTGTGAGTTAGTGGGGGTTAATAGAGTTAAGCCATGTTTCCATGCTAATTCTGATTGGGCCTAGTTAACCAAGATAATAAAATTAGTACAAAATTTTTATCAAGGTTTAAAAAGGAATTTTCAGTTTTAAATCAATAGTTTACTCCTGAATTTCAAGTCTCAGTATAGTCTTACAGAATAATAATACAAAAATGTGTGTTAACAGTCTGTCTAAACTGCTAAATAAGAGCTTAACTACATTTATGCTGCTCAAGTTATCTTAACTGATTGCTGATAACTAATAAAAATGTTTCCAAGTACAAGCTTGCATGTTACAGGCAACATGGATTCCAGAAGAAATCTTTAAAAAAGTAAACTCTAAAATGTGATATAATGGAGAACTTAAAAACAGTTATACCAAGAAAGTAAGAATTATGGGTTAATTGTAACCTGTATGTTTCTGTTAATGTGTTGTGATTGTTCTGTTTGTCTGTTCATTCAATGTCAGTGTATATTTTGATAACTCTGGATGGTAATATAAATTAATAAAAATTTTAAAAAGAGCTCTATTCAAATGGTCAAAAATTAAATAAGTGCTTATATTAATACTTAAGTTTAAATGTTAATAAGATCTTTACAATGATAAAAATTGTAAGTCTTGATTAACAAAATTATGTCTTTTTATAAAAGGTTGTTCTTGCCTAGATTGAAATGAATAGCTTATTTTTCTTCAGAAGATAATATAAAGGATGTAAAACTTAAATGAATATTAAAGAAGGTTAAAAGTTTGTGGGAATGCTGACTGAAATTTAACAAGTTTTTTCTTAAAAATGTGTTTTGTCCTAAAGTAGGACGGCTAATTTTCATAAACTCTTGGAACTTAAATGCATGTGGCAGGTTATAGAAAGTATTGTGGTAACTTTAAATAAGAAAATGTGTTCTGTGAAGGTAAAATTTGTCTTAAAATAATATAATTATAGCCTGTATGGTTATACATAATAATAAGAAATTTAATGAAGCATTGTTTAAATTAAAGTATTTAAATGGCTAATTCTAAAAAGTCATTTTTAAACAAACCTGAATTAATAATAATAATAATAAAAGGTAATTTTATAACAGGAAAACTTGGCAGCAGCCAGCCTCCCCTGACAACTTGCTTCTAGGAGACTGTTTCTGATATTGCATGCTACTAAGTATTTAAAGTAAAAAAAGGGAAACGGACTTTGGCCCAGTGGCTAGGGCATCCGTCTACCACATGGGAGGTCCGCGGTTCAAGCCCCGGGCCTCCTTGACCCGTGTGGAGCTGGCCCAAGCGCAGTGCTGATGCGCGCAAGGAGTGCCGTGCTACACAGCGGTGTCCCCCGCGTAGGGGAGCCCCACACGCAAGGAGTGCACCCATAAGGAAAGCCGCCCAGCGTGAAGGAGGGAGCAGCCTGCCGAGGAATGGCGCTGCCCACACTTCCCGTGCCGCTGACGACAACAGAAGCAGACAAAGAAACAAGATGCAGCAAAAAAGACACAGAAAACAGACAACCGGGGGAGGGGAGGGGAATTAAATAAATAAAAAAATAAAATAAAAATCTTTAAAAAAATAAATAAATAAAGTAAAAAAAGTTCATTATTTTAACAAGCTTGTTTAGTGTTGGTGGTATTAGAAGTAAGAAGTTTGCTTAATAACTTCGTATGTGGGCTATATGGAATGTGTTTTTATTTATTAAGGAAACAGGAGATGATTTTGTCCTAAGATAAAATGATTGATTATTGGGAAAGAGTTGAGGGTGGAACAAAACCTAGGTGAATACTAAAGTGTAGAAGGTTCATAGAAAAGAAATTTTTATGATTAAAGTTAAATAAAATTTAATGAGTCTATCTATAAAATTTTAAAAGGTTTAGTATCAAGTAGTATACTAATGCAAAGTTAAAATTTTGTTCTTTCTCAAAGCCTCTCAAGTCATTAATCTGTTTTGGTAAAAGTTTTTATCCTGAATAATCAGTATACAAAGAAAGTCTGTTTTATCAAAATAGCTTCTTGTGCTTTAACCTTATTATTTCCTCAGTGTTCAAAAAAGAAAATGTCTTATCTCTTTTAAAGGAACATAATGTTCAAAACTGCTTTCTCAAAACCAAATCCTGAAAAGTAGCCTTTTATTCCAAACTAATTATAAGAGATTTGTTCTTTTACCTTAAAAGAAAAATTAATATAATAGCTAAATTCATTTAATATGTTATAAGTCGATTAGAAGGTGTTTAAAAGTGTTATAAAATTAACAAGTTTTTTCTTTCCTTTAACCCTCTGTTAATTAAAGTTGTATGAGTAAAAGGTTTCTACAAATGCTTAAGAGTGTATAAATTTACCAATATTTCAGCATAATATTAAAAAAAAAGCAATGATTATTCATTATATGGATAATATATTGTTTGCTCATGCTTCAAATGACAAATTGCAAGTTATTTCAGTACGCTGAACAAATTCTTCCTGAGTATGGCTTGCTAATTGCCCCTGAAAAAATTCAAAGGACTGTTCCATATTGTTGAAATTGGCTAATGGACGTATTACACCACAAAAGGTGAAAATACACTGAGACAAGTTAAACACCTTGAATGATTTTCAAAAATTGCTAGGAGATATTAATTTGATTCGACCAACATTAGGAATCCCTAATTATATGTTAACTCATTTGTTTCAAACATTAACAGGAGATTCTGATCTATCTAGCCCTAGAATCTTGTCTAAAGAGGTTGAAAAAGAATTGGCATTAATAAAAAATCGAATCTCTTAATGGCAATTAACACAAATAAACCCTGATAAAAATGTTGATTTAATTATTTTTTCAACCCCTCAATCTCCTATGGCTTTATTTTGGCAAGAAGGCATATTGGAATGGATTCTTTTACCTAATAATAAATGAAAGAGATTGCAAACATATCTCCAAAAAATTATTTCCATACTAGCAAAATGTCGTGTGAGGTTGCTACAATTAAAGTGGTCTGATCCAGATAGAAGTATTTATAATCTTTCTCATGAAGAAATTCAACATTTATATATAACGAATCCTCAATGGCAAATAGCTATTAGTAATTTTCAAAGCATTATTGATAATCATTATCCTACTTCCAAACTGTTAACATTTTTTACATAGAACCAGTTGGATTTTACCAAAAATTGTGAAAACTGTTCCTATTGAAAATGCATGTACAGTGTTTACTGATGGTAGTAGTAATGGAAAAGCAGCATACGTTACCTCTCAAAAGGAACAGGTTTGGCAGACTCCTTATTCATCTGCTCAATGCACAGAGCTTTCAGCCATCATTAAGGTTTTACAAACGTTTCAAGAGCCCTTGAATATTGTCTCTGACTCCGAATATGTAAGTTTAACTGTAGGCCATATTGAAACAGCTCATATTTTTATTACTGATAAATTGTCTGAACTTTTTGCTAACCTTCAAGCCCTCATTCAGCAAAGAAATCAGCCCATATATATTACTCATATCCAGTCTCATTCTTCCCTTCCTGGTCCTCTAGCTATCCAAAATGCAAGAGTTGATTTATTAATAGGATGTTTGCAAGATGCCAATAAATATCATGCATTAACTCATATTAATACTAAGAGACTTGGACATAAATTTCCTCAATTAACAAAACATCAAGCTCAAAAAATTATTCACACACCTGTCCTGCCTGTGGACCCTTAATTACAGTGCCTTTTCAGGCTAAAACTAATCTCAGAGGCCTGGCTCCTAATCAACTGTGGCAGATGGATGTTACTCACATACCATCATTTGGTAAATTATGATATGTCCATGTCTGTATTGATACTTACTCTCATTTTTTGTGGGCTACTGCACAAAGTGGTGAATGTTTTCATCATGTTCATTCACAGTTATGGTCTGCTTTTGCTGTGATGGGATGCCCCTTGAAAATTAAAACTGATAATGGCCCTCCTTACACTAGTAAGTCTTTTACTTCTTTTTGTTCTGCATATGCTATTGAGCATATTACTGGTATTCCTTATAATACTACAAGTCAAGCCATAGTTTAACGCAGCCATCATACCCTAAAAACTATGCTATTAAAACAAAAAGGGGGAGATGATGGTATTATAACACCAAAAGATTAATTGGCAAAAGCTTTATTTACTTTAAATTTTCTTAATGTTTATAATTCATTGACACCTGCGGAATGTCACTTTAGAAAATGTCAAACATCTACAGTGGACATTAGAAATAAAGACCAACCAATATTCTAGAAAGATATTTTAAGTAATGAATGGAAAAAAGGCAGGATTAAAGTATGGGGGCGAGGCTATGCTCTTGCCATTTCAGAAAATGGAGAACAAATTTAGTTATCTGCAAAGAGGATTAAACCTCAGAATGAAGAGATGGGGTCTCCTACAACTTCTGATGATGGTGATCATAAGTAATGAGGAAGCTGCCAGTAATTACACTTATTGGGCCTATATACCTGCCCCCCATTACTTAGAGTGTTAACCTAGAAAGATCCATTCTTTCATATATATCTGAATAAGACCCATATATTCCCTGGACCAATTGATGATCAATTGCCAATTAAACCCTATGAGGAAGGACAAAGAATCTATAATCTCGTATTACCATTTGATTATCGACCCTTATGCATTGGTAACCATCCTTCCTGTATGTTTGCTAAAAATCGGGCCATAATTACCTTCAAAAATAATACTGTTTATTGTTACTTTATTTCCCTCTTACAATTTAATCATGACCAAAAAACCTACTTATAACTGTCCTCAAAAAGACAGTAGGGATAAAAAAGGATGGCAAGAGTGCCATATAGGAAGAAGATCTGTCATTTTTAATGATTGCTATGGAATAGTGTGGGAAAGTGCCCCTATGGGGAGTCCCATTGAATATAATAACAGATTTATTTCACATGGTCTAAATAGTAAAGGACAACAAAAGAATAATTTTTAATAAAAATAATAGTGTTTAGAAACAGAAAGGGAAATGGATCCCTTTTCCATGGTGTAATATTACATCTATACACAAGCAGAAGAATCTGTGGAAAGTTTTTCTAGAAATAGCTCCTACTATAGAATGGATTGGGAATAATAGTAAGAAGGGTCAATATTTGCATTTAAATTCATCATCTTCAGGTGTGTATAAGAGATCCTTATGTGTTTATAGTTGAAAAATTAACCATAACTGAGAATGCTCTATTTTATAAAAGTGGGGCCTTGCATAGTTTGTCTGAGAACATGATACAGAATGTAGATTTCATTACAATACCTCGAAGGCAGTGGGGAGTGTGGATCCCAGTGTGACTGAACCGAATTTGGCAATCATCACCTGAGAGTCAACTGCTGTTCCATATGACTCAAAAAATCCTGAAACGGTTGAAGCGATTTGTGGGACTAATAATAGCTGGCATATTAGGACTGATTGGTGTCATTGCAGCTACTACTACAGCTACAGTGGACTTGCATGAGACGGTGCAGACTCAACAATATGTGCATGATTGGCATAAGAATGCCAGTGACTTATGGCATAGTCAAGAACATATTGATGGAGAATTAATACAGTCAATGATTTAGAATCAGAGGTTTTACATCTTGGAGATCAAGTATATAACTTAAACTTAGGGGATTGAAATGTGATTGGAATGAAAGTAACTTTTGCTTTACTCCACTTGTTTGTAATAATTCAATGTTTGATTGGAAAAAGATTAAAAATCATTTCATAGGTCATAAAGGTAATATGTCATTAGAAATAGAATTACAAAAAATATTAGAAATGTCTCATAATCAAATTGATGTAGCTGATAAAGATATCTTTAATGATTTAATTTTTCATTTTAATAAGTTTAATCCAGTAGATTGGTGGAAGTCTCAACACTTTTTATCAGCATTAGCAATAGAATTTTGTGTATTAATCTTGTTGCTCATTGTTGCTTGCTTGGGATGAGAAGTCTGTCAAAGACTGCATCATGTTGATGCGATGGGGCAAGCTAATAATTTGGTACTCGCTAAAACCCTGATATAATTCCCCATGGTCAGAGTGCTTGGCTGGTAGCCAATGATGGGTAAGACTCTCAGAGGAGGGCAACCTAAGACAGGCACAGCCACCCTGACTAAAACAAAAAGGGGGAAATGTGGGAAACAAAGGCATGTTGTTTCCATGGTAGCAAGTTACTTTCTGACCACTGGGTCATGCTGTCCCTAGAGATATATGTGCAGGTGGCTAATCTCTCAGGGAAACATAACATTCCGGCAGAACCCACACTTGATAGTACGAGTAACCTGGGCAGCAAGATTTATGAGTAACATCATGAGCTTTAGTTACTGTCTTATCCACTCTGCACTGTGTTTTCAAGAATGAGGTAATGGGAATAGTTAGCTAGAATAGTCGCTGGTTCTCACGACTGCTTGGGGTGTATAAAGAAGCCCCTGATATTAATAAACTTGTCTGATGAGCTTGAGGCTTCAATGCTCTCAGATCCCCTGATGCCAATCTTTCTTTATCTTTCATTCCCAATACCCTTCAGGTCCGCAACTCTGACAAGGAATGGTGAGTATCTGGGGAGAAAGAATAACTTTTTTCCAACTGTTAAATTGTTAAATATAGGAATGAATTTTGAAAAATTATAAAAATACAAAATGTTTGCAGAAGTTATACCCTAGACTGGGAACTCAGAAGACCACTTCAGCAAAGAAGGGATTAAATGATTCCTATGGCAGTAAGGTGTCCACATTTTACTTGGATGGGTAAAACATTAATTCTTTTAGACTGTGATACCTGTATTATGCTCAGAGAAACCACTAAAAAAGAATTCCAAAGGAACTCCAGAAAAATTGTATAACCTAAATGGTCCTTTTTCTAAGAGAAAGGAATAAAGTAGCTAAAACACCAGTATACAAGTTATTAAGTGAAAAATAACTCTCTTGGACAAATACCTACAAGCAGGATTGCTGGGTCCGATGGTAACTCCATTTCTCCTAGCCTGTCCTTCCTCCCACCATAGTCACCTCTACCACAACAGGACTGGTGGCTTCTGCTCTTTAGATCTTAGTGGCTCTCCCCAGTCCCCCAGGGGATAAGGTAGGGGGTTCACAGGCCCTAACCCCAATGATGTAACCTTCAGCAGGCTCCAAAGCATCTGAGCCCAATGGTTCACTTGTTTCTGCTGTCAGTTCAAGGGAGCCCTATCCCATGTGGATGCCAACTTTGCTGATGCCAGAGTAGAGGATGGTGGCTCTGTCTCCCAATAAGTCCTGTCTCTCTTGTGACAAACTCCATCTTCCAGCATCAGAAAGTTCAGACTTGCCAGAGGAGCCAGGGGGCTGAACCACAGCTTTTGATATGCCTGCATCCTGCACATATTGGGCTAAGGAGCAGCTAAGGAGCAGTCAGAAGAGTCAGAGACAGGTTCCTATGGCACTGGGAGTGCATATACTCTGGGGGTCAGTGGATGACTCTCTTCCCTTCCTCCCCAGGCCTGGGCTCTGATGGGAAACCTCCATTCTAAAAGCTCAGAAGCACCTCCATCCATCCAGAACTTCCAGACCACTCCTATGACCTCATTCACCAAAGCAAGCACCAGCACAAGTTCATACACCTGTTTTCCTCAGCTGCAGAGGAAGTCGTGTTCAGCCCCTGCCCCCTCTAGGCTGCCCCAGAGGTCCACAAGGAAGGTAAGTCAGAATGGGCATTGGCCTAGTTTGTCAGCTTTTGTGGTACCCCAAAGGAAGATCCAGAGAGAAAAGGGTTTAGATGTGAACTCTGGGATAAAATAAATTCAAGGAATTCAAGGAATTGCTTAATCAAATCCAGTCACCATAAAGGCAATATTCCTCAGCTGCCACATAAGCAAGAGAACCCTCTCATGTTCCACCCTCAGGCAATGAAGTCACTATTCTGATTCTAGACTCGGAAAAGAAAGCAGCACTTCACAGAGTCAACAATGCATTGGGGGTGGAGGAAGACTGAGTCCATCTTAGGCAACAACATGCAAACTTCCAGTCTTAACTGCCTTGTAGTTAATACTGTATCTATTTATGGAATCAACATCATTAAGTCATACCAAAATATCCACTTCATCCGCCAGCCCACTTCAAAGGGGTTCACTGCAAATCTTGCAGTTTCACATCCCTAACTCTATCTTTTGAATACACAGAAGGTAGATAGGGTGAGATACAAAAAAGGACTGGATGGTCAGTTGAATCCCAAGGCTGTGGCGAGTTTACTGAATAGAACTGGTCATCTTTTGCATTTTATGTAGTGGGCTCTTGATGTGTTCATTTCTGAAAGTTCACTATTGTCCTCGTTGTCTACATACCTGCTGTTGTCATTTCTCCTAAAAGGAGATAAAGCCTTGTGAAAACTAAAGGTGAGAACATCATTCTCTCTTGTGAGACTGGGTTGGGTTAACTGATACAACATGAAGAGGGCTTTGGTTGAGATCTGGCTGACCTAGATATGTAAGAATTTCTGGGGTCCTCTGAGGGATACTGGCCTTCATGGAGTATGGGGGTGAAAACCCCCTCTTCATGGAGGGCCATCTTTCTTCTCTAAGTCTAGTGGGGACTCTTGATGCAGGAACATGCAGCATTTCTGAGAACAGGACAGTGTGTTTGTCTCCCTTGGGGATTTGAGATTACTCTGAGCAGGATTGGGTTCTCAAAGGATGTGGACATCTCAAAGAAAAAATGATTCACCATGTCCCCTCTTCTATAAGCCATAAATCATAATTTCTGCAGAGTTCAGAATGAGCAGGAGTATGAAAATGCATTCAACATCACTAGTGATCAACAAAATACATGTTAGAACCACAAAGTCTCACGCCCATATGTTCCAGAAATGGTACTCTTAGGATGAGAAAGACTTCAGCAGGGAAGGTACAGACTCCACACTAAGAGAGTTGTTCAAATATTTAGTCAGGGAGATAATTGGGAACAGGGAGACTTAATTCGTTAACTCACCAAACCTCAGTCAGGTGGGTGACTTTGCCAGTTGATGAGCATTAATTGTTCTTCCAGAGTAGTTCAGTTAAAGGTGAAGCTAATTCTTTGCATAGCTGTTATCTGGCAGTTGGTCTGGAATGTCTTAGGTTCTGAGCCAGTAGAGGAGCCAAGCAGACCACTGGTCACTTGGGGGTGGTAGTCCAACCCCCAGGAAGACTCACATGAGGCAGACGGTATTGTGAAGATGCCGGGGGAGGAGGGCCAAAAATGTGGACATCATTGGTACTTCAGAAGGCCTTTATGTGGGGGAAACTACCTCATATTTTGCATCAAGGATGGAAATGTAGAGGCAGGAGGCTGGGTCAGGATATATACTCTTCTCGTGGGTGAGTCACTTTCTCCAGGGCATCAATTCTTCCTCAGGAACTTTGGGGCAAGAGGATTTTTCAAAGGAACTCTTTCAGTACACCATGGTTGACATGGCATGTAACACATACTTGTTGGCTTAAAGGAGTTTATTGTCTCACAGTTTTGGAGGCAGTGATGCCAAGATTAGACTCAGTAAGGTCTGTGCCCTCAGTGCTTGCTTCTGCCTTTCCTCCCCACCATCCAGGGCAACATTGGGGTTATGGAGGTGAGGATTTCTGACCCCCCCTTTCCCCAGAATAGTCACACTAATATACAGACTCAGGCTCCAGGATAGGCCACCGTCTAGAATGCCTATCCTTTACTTCCTTGCTTTGACAACTTGGGGCCATCTGGCTCTCTAGCAGGCCTGTTTTCAAGTGTTTCAAGGTTTGGTTTCCTCATTATTTCTAATGCCCTCCTAAGGGGTTGGTAATAAGCTTTCCTAAAAACAGTAACAACAACAACAACAACACAACAACAACAACAAAAGACACCTTGGCTGCCTTTACTTCACAACTATTGTGAAATAGTTTCCAATATTCCATGCTCTGGTCTTCCAGACAGATTGTAGTATTTCACACTCAGTTTGGGCCTAGACCTTTGGCAGAAGTTTTAGCACAACATAAGAACAGTATGCCAACTTCACTATTATTTTGCCCCCAGTTTATCCAGTCTGCCTTTGTTGTCCATAAATATCTTCATATTTAGGGAGGGTAGCAAAAGGTCATAACTCCATGGTGGGTATTGCACTTGGAATTTAGGATGCCTTTTGTCTCACAATACTTATACATTACATTTATGAATTACCATATGAAGAAAAGCAACTGAGTAAACAGGTGAATAATAAGAAAAAGAACACTAGATAGATCAATAAATTAATACAGTTTGTGTCTCTAATTTGAGCCGGGACTATTACCCTAATTCTGAGGGCAGCCTATGAGGCCAATGGTACTAGCTCTGTATTTCATATCTGGAAATGAGATACAGACAATTTAGTGAATCTCCCAGGTGACATGAAGCAGAGTTAGGAATCAGCCCTGAACATGTAATTCCAATGTCCATGTTCCCAACCACATTCATCTTCTGGCCTTGAATGTAACAGTTGCTGTCAAAAACATGCTGAGTAAGGCATTAGAAAAGCATTTCAAGGCAAGTATTCAGAAGCACATTTGACCTTTTGAATTTTACAGGTGTCATTAGCACTCAAAATAGTTATTTCTCTAATGCAACTTATACATTTTTTTAAAATTTTATTTTATTTAATCAATTTTTTAAAATATCACATTAAAAAAAATGAGGTCCCCATTCAGCCCCAACACCCCCACCCCACCACTCCCCACACAGTAACACTCTCTGCCATCATCATGACACATCCATTGCATCTGGTGAGTACATCTCTGGACATCACTGCACCCCATGGCCTGTGGTCCACACCATAGCCCATACTCTCCCTCGTTCCATCCAGTGGGCCATGGGAGGACCTACAATGTCCGGCAATTGTCCCTGCAGCACCACTCAGGACAATTCCAAGTCCCGAAAATGCCTCCACATCTCATCTCTTCCTCCCATTCCCCACACCCAGCAGCCACCATGGCCACTTTTTCCACATCAATGCCACATTTTCTCGATTATTAACCACAATAGTTCATGAATAGAATATCATTAAGTCCACTCTAATCCTTACTGTATTCCTCCTTCCTGTGGACCTTGGCTTGGTTGTGTCCATTCCACATCTATGTCAAGAGGGGGCTTAGATTCCACATGGATACTGGATGCAATCCTCCTGCTTTCAGTTGTAGGCACTCTAGGCTCCATGGTGTAGTGGTTGACATTCTTCAACTCCATATTAGCTGACTTGGGTAAGTCCAATAAATCAGAGTGTAGGAGCTGAAGTCTGTTGAGGTTCAGGGCCTGGCTATCATATTGTCAGTCCAGAGATTCAAATCCCCTAGATATATCTTAAACCCCAGCACCAACTACAATTCCAGTAAAGTAGCATGAAAGGCTTGTAAAAAGAGATCACATCTAAGTCCAGCCCCATCACGCAGAAACAGCAGCTCCAAAGAAGGGCCAACAGACATGGCAGTGAACTCCATCTGCCATGACCATAGAACCTGTGGGTCTCTTTAGCCCTCAAAAGAACCAATACCTGGGGTTGTATCTACTTTATCTGTCTCTGAGACTCTGCTCAGGTGTGCATAAGGGCAATCCTTCTGACAACCTCCAGACTCTTTTTTAGAGACTCGTAGTTATATAAACTCATTTGTCCTTTCCATTTCCCCCTTACTTTAGGTCAAACAGCATTTTTAACTCCTGTTATTATATGTAGACAGGGATATTCTGCTGGTCCGCATTGAACCTTTAATTCAAGGTCATTTTCTAGTTATGTCATCAGCTGGTACTTGGTAGTGATCCCTCGGTGACAGGGAGGCTCATCCCCGGGTGTCATGTCCCACGCTGCGGGGAAGGCAGTGCATTTACATGCTGAGTTTGGCTTTGAGACTGGCCACATTTGAGTAACACGGAGGCTGTCGGGAGGGAACTCTTAGGCACAGTGCTGCTCTAGGCCTTGTTCTTATTTCAGGTGTATAGGCTCACAAGCATAGTCATTAGTATCAGGGGCTCACTGTTGGACCCTCATTCCTTCCTGGTCCTTCCCGTTGCAACTGGGGGACTGCCGCTGTTCCCCTAGGGTCCATGACAGAGCACCCCCCCCCGGCTAGGAACCCAGTACCCCCCCAGCTCTTGTTTTTAATTGCTTCCACTATGAGTATATCCAAACATTTCCATGCACCCTGGATATATGCCCTATATAACTCCCTGTCAACCATATGTCCCCTGTCAATAACATCCCATACCAGTATTCCTCCGCTGCCATTGTTGAACCACTCTGTGATCCAAAACTTCCTGAAAAGTGAAGCCCACTATAATGTCAGGTTCCCTTAAGAGTAAAATGGAATATAGCAATGAGTTTAAAGGTTAAATATAGAATACATATTGATTTGGAAAAATTCTACATCCTATGTTTTTTTTTTTTTCCTAATTATTGAGCTTCTCTTCACAAGAGCCTTAGATCACAGTAATTCATATATACAATATACAGTATTCCTGCATATCCATTATAAAACCTTTTCCCTTCCACAGCAATAATCTTTTAACTTATTCATATCATATTTACTGAAACTGATGTACAGATATTGAGACAATAGCTTTCAAACAAGGTAACATTTGTGTTTACATTGTGGTTTATACTTTAGGCTATACAGTTTTCTAAATTTTTTAGTTATCCTATGTTTTACATTATGGTTTACATGATTAGTCTGTCATCCACTATATGTTTTTGGTGTAAAGTACATGTTTTATATCCATCCTTGTGTACTCTTGTGAAACACTTCTTTTGCCCTCACATTTACTTTGGTTCCATCTATTCAATATCTATTTCCCCTCCCCTTGGGGCCCACAGTGACAGTCAATCTTCATTTCTTGAGGAGCCATGTTCAGAGATACTTGCAACAGTGTTGACAGCTTGACTTGCACAGCTGCCCTAATGCCCTGGGAGCGACCATTTCTCTTGAGAGATACAGTTCCCTCTATTTGATGGCATTAGTCCTCCCCAGGATGTGGGTCTACCTTCACTCTCATTATAAAGGTCTCTACCCAATGGTATAACCACTCTGGAAAAATGAGCATTCAGATATTCCCTAGGAGTCTGTCCTGTGTCAGATTATCCCCTTTGAGTATCTTAAACAGGTAACTTTCCTAATTATATTTTGAAAAGGTTTTCTCAGCATTATACTCTCAACCAACACCTGACAATATCGTATGTTTCTGTGTTGCCCCACCCTCACCCCATTTCTTGGGCAATATTACCCAACAGCCCATCCCTAGCCCCCCTCAAACCCCCAAAGCCCCACCCAAAGGTAACCCTATGCCCCCATTTTATCCCTTCCCTGTACACATACTTACCTCCAGCTTATCATAGATTTCACCCATGTAGATGTCCGCTTACATCCTTCCTCTACCCCCCGATTTCCTGTAAGCCTATCTTCCAGTCTCTAGCTCTCTATGGCAGCTTGCTTATTTCATATCATTGAGGTCATGCAGTATTTGTCCTTCAATGCCAGAGTTGCTTCACTCAACATCACGTTCTCAAGATTCATCCATGTTATCACGTGTGTTTGTAGTGTATTTGTTCTTAAAGTTCAGTAGTATTCCATTGTATGTATATACCACATTTTATTGATCCACTCATCTGTTGATGGGTATTTGGGTCGATTCCAACTTTTGGCGATAGTGAACAATGCTGCTATGAACATTGGTGTGCATGTATCAGTTTGTGTCCCTGCCCTCAGTTCTGCTGGGTATATACTCAACAGTGGAATTGCTGGGTCATATGGCAAATCTATGGTTAGTTTTTTGAGAAACTGCCAAACTGTCCTCCAGAATGGTTGGATCCTTCTGCATTCCCACCAGCAGTGGATGAGTGTTCCCCTTTCTTCACATCCTCTCCAGCATTTGTATTCTCCTGTTTTTTTCATAGCTGCCAATCTTATGGGAGTAAGATGGCATCTCATTGTAGTTTTGATTTGCATTTCCCTGATAGCTAGAGATTTGGAGCATTTTTTCATGTGCTTTTTAGCCATTAGTATTTCTTCTTTGGAGAAGTGTCTGTTTAAAACTTTTTCCCATTTTTTAAATGGGCTGTTTATCTTTTTATTTTCGAGATATAGGAGTTCTTTATATATGCAAGTTATAAGTCTCTTATCAGATATATGGTTGCCAAATATTTTCTCCCATTGTATAGGCTCACTTTTTTTTTTTTTTTAAAGATTTATTTATTTATTTAATTCCCCCCACTCCCCTGGTTGTCTGTTCACGGTGTCTATTTGCTGCGTCTTGTTTCTTTGTCCCCTTCTGTTGTCGTCAGCAGCACAGGAAGTGTGGGCGGTGCCATTCCTGGGCAGGCTGCTCTTTCTTTTCACGCTGGGCGGCTTTCCTCACTGGCGCACTCCTTACGCGTGGGGCTCCCCTACGCGGGGGACACCCTTGCATGGCACGGCACTCCTTGTGCGCATCAGCACTGCGCATGGCCAGCTCCACACGGGTCAAGGAGGTCCGGGGTTTGAACCGCGGACCTCCCATATGGTAGACGGCCGCCCTAACCACTGGGCCAAAGTCCGTTTCCCTATAGGCTCCCTTTTTACTTACTTACACTTCCATTGGTCTGTGTGTCTCTCCTTATGCCAATACCATGCTGTTTTCACTACTGTAGCTTTGTAGTATGTTTTGAACTCAGGTAGTGTGATTCCTCCAATTTCATTTTTCTTTCTCAATATGTCCTTGGCTATTCGGGGCCTCTTTCCTTTCCAAATAAATTTCATAGTTAGTTTTTCTAGTTCCTTAAAGAAGGCTGTGTTGATTTTTATTGGGATTGCATTGAATGTGTAGATCAGTTTTGGTAGGATAGACATCTTAATATTTAGTCTTCCTATCCATGAACAGGGAATATTCTTCTATTTATTTAGGTCTTCTTTGATTTCCTTGAGCAGTCCTGTATAGTTCTCGGTGTATAAGTTTTTTACATCTTCATTTAAATTTATTCCTAAATATTTGATTTTTTAATTTACTATTGTGAATGGTACTTGTTTCTTGATTTCCTCCTGATCTTGCTCATTATTGGTGTACAGAAATGCTACTGATTTTTGCGCATTGATCTTATAACCTGCAACTTTACTAAACTCATTTATGAGTTCTAGAAGCTTTGTTGGAGACCTCTCAGGGTTTTCTATGTATAGGATCATGTCATCTGCAAATAATGAAATTTTGACTTCTTCCTTTCCAATTTGAATGCCTTTTATATCTGGATCTTGCCTCAGTGCTCAAGCAAGTACTTCTAAGACAATGTCAAATAGAAGGGAAGAGAGTGGGCATCCTTGTCTTGTTCCTGACTTTAGAAGGAAGGATTTTAGGATTTCTCCATTGTAAACGAGGTTGGCTGTGGGTTTTTCATATATACTCTTTATCATGGTCAAAAAATTTCCTTGGGAAACGGACTTTGGCCCAGTGGTTAGGGCATCCGTCTACCATATGGGAGGTCTGCAGCTCAAACCCCGGGCCTCCTTGACCCATGTGGAGCTGGCCATGCGCAGTGCTGATGCGCGCAAGGAGTGCCGTGCCACGCAAGGGTGTCCCCCGTGTGGGGGAGCCCCCACGCGCAAGGAGTGCACCCATGAGGAAAGCCGCCCAGCGTGAAAAGAAAGTGCAGCCTGCCCAGGAATGGCACGACCCACACTTCCTGTGCCGCTGACGACAACAGAAGCGGACAAAGAAACAAAAGCAGACAAAGAAACAAGACGCAACAAATAGACACCAAGAACAGACAACCAGGGGAGGGGGGGAAATAAAATAAATAAATAAATCTTTAAAAAAAAAATTTCCTTGTATTCCGATCTTTTGGAGTGTTTATATCAAGAATGGGTGCTGTATTTTGTCAAATGCTTTTTCTGCATCTATAGATATAATCATGTGATTTTTTTCCTTCAATCTGTTTATATGGTGTATTACATTGATTAATTTTCTTATGTTGAACCATCCTTGCATACCTTGAATGAATCCCACTTGGTCATGGTGTATAATTTGTTTAAAGTGTTGTTGAATTCGATTAGCAAGTATTTTGTTAAGTATTTTTGTGTCTAGGTTCATTAGAGAAATTGGTCTGTAATTTTCCTTTCTTGTGGTGTCTTTGTTTGACTTTGGTACTAGGGTAATGTTGGCATCATAGAATGAGTTAGGCAATGTTCCTTCTCTTTCAATTTTTTGGAAGAGTTTCTGCAGGACTGGTGTTAGTTCTTTCTGGAGTGTTTTGTAGAATTCACCTGTGAACCTGTTTGGCCCTGGGCTCTTCTTAGTTGGGAGATTTTTAATGACTGATTCTATCTCTTTACTTGTGATTGGTTTGTTGAGATCATCAATTTCTTCTTTTGTCAATATAGGCTGCTTATGTGTTTCTAGGAATTTGTCCATTTCCTCTGAATTGTTGTTTTTGTTGGAATATAGTTTTTCCAAGTATCCTCTTATGATAGTCTTTATTTCTGTGGGGTCAGTGGTGATGTCTTCTTTCTCATTTCTTATTTTGTGTATTTGCATCTTCTCTCTTTTTTTCTTTGTTAGTCTTGCTAAAGGTTTGTCAATTTTATTGATCTTCTCAAAAAATCAGCTCTTGGTCTTGTTTATCTTTTCAAGTGCTTTCTTATTTTCTATTTCACTTAGTTCTGCTCTTATCTTTGTTATTTCCTTCCTTCTTCCTGTTGGATTACTTTGTGGTTGTTATCTAATTCCTCCAAATATGCAGTTAGTTCTTCAATTTTTGCTCTGTCTTCTTTTTTGATGTATGAATTTACGGGTATAAATTTCCCTTTCAGTAATGCTTTTGCTGCATCCCATAAAATTTGGTATGTTGTGTTATCATTATCATTTGTTTCAAGGTAGTCATTGATTTCTTTTGAGATTTCCTCTTTGACCCACTGTTTTTCTAAGAGTGTGCTGTTTAATTTCCATATCTTGGTGTGAAATCTGGGCGTCTGGCCCTTGCAGATTTCCAGCTTCACTCCACTGTGGTCAGAGATATTATTTTGTATGATTTCGATCCTTCTAGATTCATTAAGCCTTTCTTTGTGGCCTAGCATATGGGCTATCTTGGAGAATGATCCATGTGCACTTGAGAAAAATGTATATCTGCTGTGTTTGGGTGTAATGATCTGTATATGTCTATTAGATCCATCTCCTCTAATAAAGTGTTCAAATATTTTGTTTCTTTAGTGATTCTCTTTTAAGATGTTCTGTCCAGAGTTGATAGTGGTGTATTAAAATCCCCCACTACAATTGTAGATGCATCTATTCTTTCACTTAGTTTTTCCAGCGTTTGCCTCATGTATTTAGAGGCACCCTTTTTAGAAGCATAAATATTTATGATTGTTCGTTCTTCTTGGGAGATTGTCCCTTTCACTAATATGTAGTATCCTTCTTTGTCTCTCACAATTGTTTCGCATTTAAAGTCTATTTTGCCTGTTATTAATATAGCTATTCCTGCCTTTTTTTGCTTATTGTTTGCTTGTAAGATTGTTTTCCAACCATTCACTTTCAGCCTCCATGAGTCTCTGGGTCTAAGATGTGTCTCTTGTAGACAGCATATAGATGGGTCATATTTCCTTATTCAATGTCCCAGGCTGAATATTTTGATAGGTGAGTTTAATCCATTGACATTCAGTGTTATTACTTTCAAGGAATTACTTATGTTAGCCATATTTTGATTGGATTTGTGTTTGTCAAATTTTGTTTGTTTGTTTTTCTTCTCTTTTTGTCTTTTTTGTTGCTCTTACACTCTCCTCCAACTTGCCTGTCCTGTTTTTTCCTTTCTTCCTGCAGAACTCCCTTTAGAATTTCTTGAAGGAGAGGTTTCTTCTTGGCATACTCTTTCAATTTCTGTTTATCTGTGAATATTTTGAACTCTCCATCATTTTTGAATGCTAGTTTAGCTGGGTAGAGTATTCTTGGTTGGAAATTTTTTTCTTTTAGTACCTTGACTATATCATACCACTGCCTTCTCGCCTCCATGGTTTCTGATGAGAAATCAGCACTTAATCTTATGGAGCTTCCCTTGTATGTGATGGTTTTCTTTTCTTTTGCTGCTTTTAGAATTTTCTCTTTGTCTTGAGCATTGGATAATTTGACAAGTATATGTCTTGGGTGGGCCTGTTAGGGTTTATGTTTGGGGTGTGTTGTGCTTCTTGGATATGTACATCTGTCTCTTTCAGTAGATTTTGAAAGTTTTCAGCCATTATTTCCTGCAACACTCCTTCTGATCCCTTTCCCTTCTCTTCTCCTTCTGGGATGCCTATAATATGTATGTTTGTGCGTTTTGCATTGTTATTCAGGTCCCTAAGTCTTAGCTGGATTTTTTCTATCTTTCTCTCGATCAATTCTACTATCTGTTTGATTTCTGATGTACTGTCTTCTACATCGCTAATTCTCTCCTCTGCCTCTTCTAATCTGCTGCTATTTGCTGCGAGTGTATTTTTTTATTTCTTGAACTGTGGTGTTCATTCCCATCATATCTGTTATATTTTTGCGTATGTCTGCAATTTCCCCTCCAAGTTTTGTCTTCATATTGTTAACCTCTTCCTTTACTTCATTAAATTTGTCTGTGATATATGTTCTGAAATCTTTAATTACTTGTGCAAAGTTCTCCTCCCCATCCAGGTTTTTAGTTTGTTCATTGGATTCAGCCATGTTTTCCTGATTACTGGTTTGTTTTGTAGATATTTGTTGCTGTCTGGTCATCATGTTATCTTGACAGGTTTAATCAATTCCTTACATTCTTTGTCTTACTCTTGGGGATTAATTAGATGTTGTTTTTGCTTAAGTGTTATATCTTCTCTTTGTCACTTTGTTCTTCCTATTCTAATTTCTTATTGCTGGCTGAGTTCACTTTGAGGGAAAGTATTAGGGCCAGGGAAAGACAATTGTGTAAGAAAGGAAAATGTGTAAAGTAGTATTGGTAATAAATGTCAACAGAGCAACAATATGAGATCTGGGAGGATGGATATTAGTTTCATGTAAGTTGTGTAGAGTTATAGCAGTAGGTAGAGTACCTATAATGAGGTAGTCAACTGAATATGGGAGGAATATGGTATGAATTAAGAAGCTATTGTTTTTGTGAGAGAGGGAAAGAGAAAAGAAAGGCAATAGTTTCAAGAGTGGATAAAAGACAGAAAACAAAACAAAGGTGTTAAAAATTAAGAGTTAGACAATTTGGGGATCAATAATGGAGGTGGAATATAGGAGAGACAGTAGATGATGGAGGATATCAAGATGTGGGGGAAAGGGGATAGTGTAGGTAGCCAAAATCAATTCACAAAGAAATGAGGCAACGGAGGATGAGAAAACCCAGCAAATGTGAGGTGTTCCCTGCTGCACCTACTGTATAATTAAGATAAAATAAAATATGAAGAAAATGAGGGATGAGAGAAAAGAGAGAAAAAAAGAGAGAGAGAAGAAAGAAAGAAAAAGGGGGGGTGGGTAAAGAAAAGGGAAGGGAACAAGTAAGGAAAAGAAAAGAAGATATAGAACACCAGCAAAAGGAACACCAAAAAACCCCTAAATAAATGAAAAAAAAAAAAAGACCTTGGGGGATGCAATGGGAGAAAAGACTAGGAAATAATGCAATATTAGCAACCAGGACAATGAAAAATAAAAAATAAAAAATTATTTATTTTTAAGTAATAATTTTATTTTTAAATAAAAATTATTTATTTTTAAATGAGGGCTAGGACAATCAAGGACCTCAGAAGGGCCTCAGGGCGTGGTGGATTCAGGGATGGAAAGTCTGTGATATTGCAGCCTCTGGTGTGAGTCTCTGGGGTGTGGACCACCAGGGTTTAGGGGACACAGACCTGGCAACCTCAAATCCAGTTAACAGGGAGCCTGGGAGCACCGCAGTGCAACACAGCCTTCAGGGATTCCCACAGCTGGGTGTGCCAGCCCTATGGGAGAGGTCACATCCGCAAACTCTGACCTATGTGTCTGAAACCCGCAATTCCCCCTCTCTCTGGGGTCTCTTCTGTGGCTGTATCACCAATTCGACTTCAGGACACCTCCTACCCTGCAATCCCCCGAAACAGCCAGTTGGGGGCACCTCTATATTGCAGCCAATTTAAGGATGCTGCAGATCCGCAGCCAGGCCTAGGGGGTGGAGCTCTAGCCAGAAGCGCTGTATCAGTGTCCGAAACCAAAAATCCCATGCCTCGCAAAAGATTCCCTTAATCGGCTTCCAGACACCCCCCACCCTACAATCCCCCGAAATAGCCTCCTGGTGATGTCTATTTACTGTCAGTGATTTAAGGCCACTGCAGATCAGCAGCTGGCCTTGGGGGCAGGGCTCTAGCTGGAAGTGCTATTATGTGTGTCAGAATTAAAAAATTCCCTGCCTCACAAAAAACTCCTGTCTGTCTCTCCAAATCGATTTGCAAAGGCCTCCTGCCCTGTTAGCCCCTTAATAGCCCACTCAGGGCTTATGAATTCCCCAGTACCACAGAGCCTCCAGGAATTGCCACCGCAGTGCCGGTGCCATGGTTCTGTCCACCCCAGGGGGGAGCGTCCTGCACACAGCCCCTAACTCTGGGTAAGAGAACCTCAATTTTATCTTTTACACGAATTTTCTCTGTTACCTTCCCACAAAATCGATGTCCAGACACCTCCTGCCCTGCAAAATGCTGAAACAGCCTGGTCCTGAAGAATTTCTAATGCTGCCCAACCACTTCTTTGCAGGAGAGACTATCAGGTGCACTCACTCAACCACCATCTTGCCCTGCCCTCCTATACATACTATTTAAGAAACTTCAGATGGCAAGCAGAGGGAATCAAAATCACAAGCTCACCACTGAAAAAAATACCCATGCTAATTATTTTTTTTAATGTACCAGGATTGGGGATTAAACCTGAGACCTCATATGTGGGAAGCCAGTGCTTAAACACTGAACCATATCGGTTCCCCTGAGTTGATTTCTTTTGTTTGATTGTTGGTTGGTTGGTTGGTTTCGTTTTTTTTTTTAAGAGGCACCGGGAACCAAACCTAGGACCTCCCATGTGGGAAGCAGGTGCTCCACTGCTTGAGCCACATCCATACTCCAATGCTAATATTTGAAAGTATTTCTTCTCTGATCTTTGACCATTAAAACACACACACACAAGATAAAGAACTCAGTTAACTATCTAACCTGAAGGACAATATAGAATACTGAATACCCCAAATACAGTATAACTACAAACAACTTGTCAAATCTTCTTTAAAGCCCCTTGCCTGGAAATACAAATTGGGACATGATTTGGATTGCTACCTGAATCTGTGCTCCCCTAATTGCAACTCTAAAACCCTAAATAAATGCTTTTGTTGCCTTGCAGCTTAGTTTATTTCTTAGTTGACATTACATAGTGTTAGAAACAGGATTCTAAGTACCTACCAACCTGACCCTGGAGTTACTGTTGGGTTTAAGCATGGTAAAGGCATGCTTCAGCTCTGCCATTTCCCCAAAAGCCCTGAGTTCCTGTCTGTGAGTCCTCTTGGTTCTGAACATCCCTCTTTTTGGTTGAGGTTCTAGACCTTTTAGGGGTGACTTTTGAACTTTGGCATTTTGAACTTTGGTTCTTATGGTTTAAGCTGCTAACAGCAGTCCTGTTTGTATACTTGAACCTTTTTTCTTCTGGTTTGGCCTGGTGACATAAGGCCTTTCTGTTGGCCTTCTTTGTTGGTATATAGGGAAAGTTTGTTTGGCAAGTACTTGAATGAGACTTTTAAAATTCAACTTTTGTAATGAACTCTTTTAAGTGAGGGATGCCTCCCTAACAATGAATTTGGCTTTTGTGAGCAAGCAAATTATTTTTGGTCAGCACAGGATGGGCACTTAAACACGATTAGAATGTGTACCACCTTTTAAAGAGAGGCCTTGGCCTGATGGAGGAACCACCTAGTGACAGGGCAGATGAGGAGACCCCATCTAATTCCAAGGTAAGGTTGCCTTTCTTTGTCTGAGAAAATTGTCACTTTGCTTATTCCTTTCATTTTCAATTGAGTTCAGATATGAAAATTCTGACCATGTACATTATAGATGACATATATAATTTCCTTATTTAAGGAGTATTCTATTACTGCTTCAAGTTGTTATTTACAAATAGCAACAGCAGGGAATCAAGTATAAGGGTTTTAATTGGCAGCAGTTTTTCCTTCTAAGAGTAAGAATTTTTTGTGCCAACCAAAATAGACATCAGAGATGCATTATCTAGGAAAAGCTTGTGTCTTTCCATGTGTGTCTGCTACAATTATTTATGGGATCTTTGACTCAACCACTGTTTCCCATCTGTACCAAAAGTGCAAAAGACCTGTGTCAACACTACACAGCATGATCTGATCCTGAGTGTTTCCTTTAATATAATTACAGGTGGCCTCAGGTACAAGAGAAAATGGTATACATTTTTGAACTTCAGAAAAAATCTAGATAATTAAAAAACCAGGATGGAGCAGATGTAGCTCAGTGGTTGAGCACCTGCTTTCCATGTATGAGGTCCTGGGTTCAATCCCCAGGAACTTTGTGCTTGCTTTACTCTGAAGAACCACCCTGATTCCAGCTTCCAGGTGAGAATGAGAAATGGGGATGTGATTATTTTCTAGTTAAGTGATGGCCATGTTCTACAGCCCTTGTAGGCAGCTGTGTTCCCTTTAGGTAGTGAGGGTTTGTGTCCCGGGGCTGGAGATATGTATGTTAGTGTCTTTGAGATGAGATTGTGAAGGTGGGGGTGGAGAAGCTATTTCCCACCTATATAGCACAATTGCCAGTGTCAACTTCTCTAAAAAACTACTACTACACCTTTTACCTATATTTACTCATTCAACCTTCAACACCACCATACTATGACTGTTTATTCCCACTCTTCTGATGAAGAACTGAGGTGCAGAGACAATTAGCCTACAATTTCAAACATGAGTGTCCCTGACCCTGATGCAATAGCCATAACCTAGCCCCATCACTTGGCCATGGGATGATTCTACACCATGCCAGCAAGGGAAACCGATCATTTGTGTGTATTCCTGGACATATCAGACCTGCACAGACCCCACATCCTGTCCATTATTATAAGTCAACTCAGTGATGACATGACCGAGATCTGTAATTATTGCCGTTACTGCAGACTATGAATTGACATAGTGTGAAATGCACATAGAAAGTCCACATGCCTGTTCAGCTCAGATTCTGAACAACTGCAAGCACAATCTGGTTTACCTAAGTCAGTCCTCCACACTACAGCCCAAACAGATAGGAATTGGGAGATATTCATGTATTTCATAACATCGGCATCTTGAGTCCTAGAAATGCTTGGCACTGTTTGCTGCATGCCTTAGGGAAAGTGACCAATAAGAACTCAAGTTATCATTTGGCTATTGATCTGGTGTATATCATCCTTGCTGCAACTTTTATAACTGCTTCAGAGCCTTAGCGCTCAACTCATGTTTCCCCTTAGTAATGAACTATCAAATTGGTGCCTGGATAGTGTAAAGATGGACATCCAACACATTCAATGAATAAGCATTCACAGTATAGAAAAGGAAGACTGGAAGGAAAAATACTACATGGTTTATAGTGGTCAATTTTTAAATGGCAGTAGTTAAATATCTTCAAATCTATAACTGGGTATCTTTATGATAAAGGATTAAAAAAAAATAAAACAGAATGTTTTGCCTAGACTTGAAACCAGTCCCACAATAAAAAGTTATAAATAAAATGTCTTTAAAACAATTACACTATTATTAATCTTTAGAAAGCTAATAAAATGCTCATGTACAAATAACAGCAAAATCCTGCAGAAACAGGTGCTGGACATTGTATGTCCTGCCATGGCCCACTGAGTGGAATGGGGGAGAATATAAACTACAATGTAAACTATTATCCATGTGGTGCAGCAGTGCTCCAAAATGTATTCACCAAATGCAATGAATGTCCCATGATGATGAAAGAGGTTGTTGATGTGGGAGGAGTGGGGTGAGGGGAGTGAGGGTAAATGGGGACCTCATATTTTTGGAATGTAACATTTTTTAAAAATAGAGAAAAAAAATCCTATACAAAAGACAAAAAATGGGAAGCAGGTATAGCTCATTTGTTGAGTCCCTGCCTCCCATGAATGAGGTCCAGAGTTAAATCCCTGGTACCTCCTTAAAAAAAAAAAAAAGAGATGACATATGTGGAACCATAGATACTGATGATTTTGTAACAGGACAAGGTGATAGTAGCATTTACTTTTTATTTTTTTAATTGATTTTGTAAAAATATTACATTAAAAAAAATATGAGGACACCTTCAACCCCACCACCCCCACCCCATCATCCCATCATCCCACTCATGCCCATCATCATGACACATCCATTGCATTTGGTAAGTACGTCTCTGGGCACCTCTACACCTCATGGTCAATGGTCCACATCATGGCCCATACTCTCCCCCATTCCATCCAGTGGTCCCTGTGAGGATTTTAGTTGGACTTCAAAATGGCAGGAGGAATGTAATCCATCATTGAACAATGGCATGTATTTTTTAACTTTTTTGGATTATTTCACATTGCTTTGGGATGTCATTAGCTACAAAGTCAAGGACTGCATCCCATTTTATTCCTGCACCTCCATTTTGCTATCCTTTTTTCACTCATCAGCAGCTCACACTATCCTTGTTAAATACCTGCCTCCATATTACTCTAATCCTTTGTCCATGTCAAGCAAAACTTCAGAGTACTCCAAGGGCAACACCTCCAATGTACTGACTATTACTATTCATCCTCCTAGCTCCCCAGAGGGCCTGTTGAAAGATCTGAGTGCCAGGGCAGTAGAGGAAGCCCCATCTAATTCCAAGGTAAGTTTCCCTTTAGAACCATTGCTTTCTGCATTTTTCTTTTTCCATTCAATTAAATCTGACCATTATCTTATAGATGATACATACAATTTCCTTGGTGGGGACTGTGTTCACTTGGCATCTGTTTTGACCTGCCAATCTCTGTTTCAAAAGGACAATCACAAATGGAAGCATTAGATTATAAAAGGAAGTTTTCCCTTAGCAGCCATATTTTCTTCTTGGATTAAGAATTTTTTAAATGCCAACCAAAATGGAGAGATACATCATACGGGGAAGGCTCATGCCTTCTCCTCAGGTGTCCCCTCACTTGCTTTTTGGTTTCCTTGACTTGGCCCTCTTTCCCATCTGGTTTTCTAAAGCCTTCTACAAACACAACACAACAAGTTCTGATCATTATAGTGTTTTCTTTTCTGCAACTGCAGGTGGCTCCAAAAGCAAGCAACAACAGTATGTATTCTCTCATCACACACTTGCTGAGGAAAAATCTAGAGCTGAGCAATGAATATTTCTTGTTGGCTTTGTGTAGAGAGAACCTCTCCACAGAAAGAAGCTTCCTGATGTGTATGATTCTCAATGTGCATGTGTGAGAATGTGTGTCCATTTCTGTGTTTTCCTAGATTTCTCTAACACTAAAAAGTTGCTAATGTCAGCTTTCTGTGTAAAAAAATGCCAGCTTCATTTCTTCATGGGTATATGTCAAAATTTTATCAAATTATATCCTTTAAATATGTTCAGTTTATTGTATGTCAAGTATACCTGAGTAAACCAGGAAAATACCCCATTACCCTTCAGGAAAATGTTCACAGGACTCTAAATGATAAAATTGTATTAGAGAACACCTCTTACTAAGATTTAATAATAAGTCTTCATTTAGTAATAAATCTCACCTCTTAGTAAGACTTTATAGTCTGATCATGGCATTTTGATTGGTCATGATGAAAGAAAAGCAGCCATATCTGACTTTTTCAAAACATATGAGATATGGAAGGATTGAGAGGTGAATGAATTTTCCAGTTTCACATCTAGAGAATAGGAAACCATATCCTGGAGATATTAAGTGCTTTGACTCCAAATTCTATACACTTTGTTCACATCTCTTTGGCCTGGTGGGATCTCGAATTGTCTATGAGTTTGGAACATTCATGATTTCAATTCTTATTACTGAGCACCACACCTTCAGGGCATCTGCAGCACAATGTAGTATTATCCATTTTTCAAAAGCCCAACAGCCATTTGTGCTAGTAGCTATGGCGTGGACAATGCAGAAAGAACATTTCCATCCTCACAATACACTTTCCTGGGCAGCTGCTCTGAGTCTGCCATTGGTCTTTTCATTGAACTCATCTAATAGAGTATTTCCAGAACAGTCAGAATTTCAGGGTGATAAGTTTGGAGGTAAGAGCTTTAATGATCCATCAAAATGGGGAAAGTAAATAGTTAAAAGGGGATTTTTTTCTCCACCTCACTCATTTGCAAACCATTTATAATGTCTTATTGAAGGCCTCTGACTCCACAGAGTCCAGGGATGGTCTAAGAACCTGTGGTGATCTTGGGTAGCCAGCAAGCCATCAAGTGGAGAAGGGATGGGTGTGCCACATTCTCCAAATACTTTCTTAGAGATGTTTGTGTTTCTAAAGATTGGCTTGTGGATCAGAGGTATGACTCCACCAGCAGTGATGAAAATGACACTCCAGGTAGGTAATATCACTCAAGATAGGATCCAATGAGAGTAGATTATCAGGAACAGTCTGGTAACACTGCTCCTTTAGTAACTGAAGAAGGGACTGTGAAATCAGAAAGTAATGGAAATATACATGGTGGTCTGCCTTATTCTTTCCATATTTAATAACAATAGTAAGAAGTATTATGATCATGTTCTTTGAGTATACTGTGTTTGCAATCATCTTTCCTTGCTATGCTATTTAAGATTCACTTTCCCATAAGACCGATCATCAAAGCCTTTGTTTTTCCTTGGTTAGCAGCTCTTGGGAATAAAGCACAAGAGAGTGTAGATGAGGTTTTGGTGTTGACCTACAATGGAGGGGATCTGGTAGGACACAAGCTCTCCCAGACTATCAACTAGACTTGGGACAAAGTTCTTCTACTGGGTGCCAGGTGGTGGTTGAGAATTAGGGCTTCTCCCTCTGTACTTACAGGTCTGGTAGCACTTCATTAATGTTTTATCCTTTCTGACATAAAGAACATGTGTCTGGGCTTACTACACATGCACCCGGGTGCTGGAAACGTATCAAAGGAAACATATCCTTGAACAACCTTCTATTCTCTGGTTCTCACATGAATCCAAAATCCTGGGATTAGATTAAAACCTGAAATTGCTTCCATTTGAGAGGTTCATATGCAACTCTTTCTCCAACACATTCCAAAACATGGCTGGGTTTCTGGAGGCCTTGTGTGAATGGCCTGCCAGGCTTGCTTCACATATTGGCTCTTGCTGTCTTGGAGAGTCTCTGGGAAGCAGGGCCAAGGGTTCCCTGCTCCTCTCATATTATTCCCATATTACACTGCCACCCTCTTCAATAAATCAATTGATCAATTAACTAATCCATTTTAAACCAGGGAGCAACTCTCAGAGGCATGGAGTTGAATCATGTCCTGTGGGTGATAGTGACCACTAATCCTATAAATCAAGTGACTGTCCTGAGACTGGTATGACCTTAGGTTCATGGAAGACACTTTGTCCTTACAGCATCCCTATAGGTTTCTGAACTGATTGGAGGGGTTGAATGTAAGATTAGAGGTAAAGTAACTTGTCTGTATTCACTTAGTCTGAAAGTGTGAAATTGACATAATAGGGGATCTACAGGCCACTTAAATAAGTGGAATCTTTTGGGAATTCGTCAAACCACTGAAGTACTAGCACTGATGGGTGCCTGGTCAAGACTGAGGAAAGTACATGGAGGGGCATGACTGTTGAGTGGGGAACAGGGCAGAGTTGACTGGCTAGAACACAAGACCTGATACAACTCCATGCTTCTGATAGTTGCTCCCTGGTTAAAGTGGATTGGTTAATTGACTAACTGATATTTTGGAAAGGATGGCAGCATAATATGGGAATAATATGGGAACAATGATTGTTCTCCAGTGTTCCTGTATCATAGAACAATATGATTGGTGGAAGCTGACAAGGAGAAAACAAATGGGCAGTAATACAGAGAGAGAAAAGAGGCAGGGAGGTAGTGAAGGTGGTAAAAAGGAGAAGACAACATCATGTATAGAAAGACATGGAGAGTATCTGCCTTCTTAGAGGAATAAGAGGATACAGGCATTCCTCACTGGCCATAGTTATAGTATTTGAGAGCTGGGAAAGGGACTCTGGAATCTTAGACCCACTCCTTCACAGCCGAGGTGAAGTGACTGAGGCCCTAGGAGAGGAGTGTGGTGGTGAGGACAGAATTGTGTCCTGGGATCAGACCACACCCTGTCATAACCAACAGGAACTTGAGTTCTGCCCTCAACCCTAACTTTCCCATTTCCTTTCACAAGGTTGATAGATCACCATTACTTCTCTGGTTACCAGGAGGCTTACTTCACAGCTTCTGAAGTATCAGATACAGAGAACAACAATTTGCATGTAATTTCCTTCCTCTTTCTGTCTTTTTTGTAATCTCTCCCTTTCTTATTCATAAGCTCCTTTTTATAGCTTTTCTCCATTCTATCTGTTCCTTATTTTATGATTCTTATCCTGAAGGAAGTGGTCTCATCCAGGAAGTTGAGGTCATGGGAACAACAATGTCTATAAATTTCTTCCATCCTCTTTAACTATTTTCTTGGCATTGCCCTGGTTTTAACATATGTACATCACTGACTCAGCTTGCATAAGCCTGAATGGTCCAGGCAGGGAACTGGGCTGGTTGTCAGAAGCTTTGGGCCACACCCAGTGGAAGGAGCACCTGTGAAGTTAGTTCTGGGGTGGCCTCTACCCTTGCAGGTGTGTTCCTGCACATGTGCACATGGTCATCAAGTGGGTTCCTCTCCTTGCAGCTGTCTACACTGTTCAAGGAAGAGGAGTGTCTTTTCATAAATTCTCTTTTCCTAGAATACACTGAAGACACTGAAGAAATGAATGAAAAGACAGGAGGAGGAAGAGGAAATGTGAGTGTGGAGTTGATAGGATAAAGAGAGGAAGGGAAACAAGTTCAAGTGCATTCCATTGCTTTCCTAACCTTTTGGCACTTTAGGAAAATCAGCAAAACTGAGGAGAAACTGAGGAGAAACTGAGGTTTCCAGTATTCTATGTGAACATGGAGGTGGAAATATGAACTGGCTGGTCAAAGTAAATGCAGACAATTAATGATCCGAGGTGTCTTCTGGCTCCTGTTACCCACTCCAGAAAAATTCCTCCCTCCATCTCTATGCCTCCCCAGTGATCTCTATTACTGACAGCACAAAGACCTTAAGCCAGGAGGCCTCAGCCTGAGTCTCAGAGGATCTGGAGATTATATGATGTTTGGAGACTGAAAGGGGATATAATACCAAAGAAATGGAGATGCCTCAGTGCTCAGCCCCTTTTACCCAATTCCCTAATCAGCCAATTGAGGGAAAATTTATTTTTCATTTTAAAAGACTTACACTGAATTTTAGAAATAGTTTGACATTTAATTTTAGATGTTAATACATTAAACAATATCTCTCCAACTACTTGTTTTCCTTCATCCTTATCAATAAAATAAACAGATAGATAAGCACCCTAAACAAACTTAGAGTGAATGAATGGACAAATAACTATAAATTTAAGACTTAACATCTGTCCTCCTACCAATGTCTTCTAGACATTTAATTTCCTGAAATCTGTTCACTCACTTGAAAGGGATCATAGGAACAATATTACCCAACTTCAAGCCAGTGAAGTTGGATTTCAGTGCTATTTTCACTTTCATGTCAGTTTTGCTGTTTATAACACCATGATTCACATTTCTTTCCACAAATATATTACCCCATTTTCTTCTGGCACAAAGTATTATCAAAACTGATGATGAGATGCTAATGTTCTTTTCATAATGCCACTTGCTCTACTCTAATGCTGAAAAGACTTCATTCTTCCTTTACACCCTAGAAATTTTAGCTAGAATATGTCTTGCTATTAGTCATTCTGTGTCAATACTCACTGTAAGGTTTTATAATGCAGATTCAAAGAATTTCATTCCAGAAAAAGAAGGAATTATAATTTTTAACATTTTTTCATGTCTTTGCTTTGGTTTTCTCATTCAGGCACTCCAGTTATTCATAGATCATACTTTGTATGCCTGTCTTCAACTTCTGACATTTTTTTCCCTCAAATTTGTCAAATACTCACTAATACTTGGCCATCCTACATTTAAAAGCACTATTTTAGAAATAACCTGTAGAAAAAAATTCCTTTAATTTGGTTTGCTGATTTTTAAAATGCCTATACACATAAAAACCTGTCAGCCACATTATGCCATGATCTTATTACCCAGCATCTTGCCAACATGTGAACTGAAACCATAAAAATGTTGGACTCCTACAAATGGGCTCACACTGAGATTTCACAAATGTATTCCCAGGCTTCCAGTGTATGGGACGTTATGCTGCTCACTGAGTAGACAGCCATCTGTGGAAGTCATTGAGCCCTGATCACAGCTACATCTATAACACATTCTTGTGGTGTCTCTCTTAAACAAATAACAAGAGCTACATCATCTAAGCCTCCTTCTTGCACTTTACCACCCCTGCTCTGTACAAGTGACTTGTTCCAGTATCTTCCAGTAAAGTTTGGCTGAATTTATGAATTACATAGAGTTTGACATGGCAGAGGAATACTGGGCAAGAAATGAGATTCTATCTCAGCTGTACCTTGCTTCCATGGCTGAGAATGTGAGAAAATCTTAGAATCTCTGGACCAAACAGAGATCATGAGTAAAAAAAAAAACACCATTGATCTAAATCAATTCATGAACTAACAAAAACTAAGAAAATTAAGCTAAGTTCTTGTTCTGCACTAGCTACTAGCTTCCAAATGATGGCAGAAGGCCTTGATTGCCTCTAGGAAACACAGAACCTAAGACAAGGATATCAAATTCTTGGCTTTTCTGAGGAGAAAGAGAATATATTAGAGATCTTATGTGAGCAAGGGAGTTGAGCCAAGCAATCAGGTGGTATATATTAGGGTAGAGAGGCAGTGATGGGTGATGTCACCTGCCTATCACTTATTCGGGTATTATCTTTGGTGTGACAGACCCACTCCCTTTCCTTGTCTGACATTTAGTCCCATGGAATTTACCACTTGGCTAGAAGAGGGGACAATGAAGGTTCCATCATCAGTATCTCAAGATAGTCATTAGTATAAGCATATTTACAGAATAAAGGCAAACTCTTAAGCAAAATGATATAATCACCTAAAATCAGGTACTAGAGGAGAGGGTGGGGAAAGAGAAGGAAGAGAAAATACACTAATTTCATCACTGCTCACAATGAGGATTAATACACACTAAAGAAATGGATGATTAAGAGGAAATTAAAAAAAACAATTACTAGAACAAAATCACAAACCAGAAAACATACACATGTACACAGAAGAATACAGGTGCAAGAAGTGTACTTTTGAGTACTCTTGCCCTTTAATAATATGATAATGAATTTAAGTAGTTTCCAGTGTTAAATACAGTTAAAATCAGCATCAAAAATAGAGAGCAGCTCTTTTTCCTTTTGCAGCCATTGCTGAAGCAGCAGCAGCCAAAATGAAGTTCAATCCCTTTGTGACCTCTGGCCAGAGCAAGAACCATAAAAGGCATTTCAACGCATCTTCCCACATTCAGAGGAAGATTATGTCTTCCCCTCTTTCCAAGGAGCTGAGACAGAAATATAATGTTCGATCCATGCCTATCCAAAAAGATGATGAAATTCAGGTTGTGAAAGGACACTACAAAGGTCAGCAAATTGGCAAAGTAGTCCAGGTTTACAGGAAGGAATATGTCATCAACATCGAATGGGGGCAGTGGGAGAAGGCTAATGGCACCACTGTCCATGTGGGCATTCACCCCAGCAAGGTAGTTATCACTAGGCTAAAACTGGATAAAGACCGCAAAAAGACCCTTGAACTTAAAGCCAAATCTCGCCGAGTAGGAAAGGAAAAGGGCAAATATAAGGAAAAAACAACTGAGAAGATGCAGGGATAAAAGAATCTTATGTACAACTTCCATTAAAAACTGCTAAAATGAAAAAAAATAGAGAGCAATTAAGAATTCCAGTTTATATTTTATATTTATTAAACAGCTTAAAATCAATTAAGCAATGGCCTTTTCCACATAGAACACAGATGAAAGTGCTTAGATGGCTTAGGCACCCCTCTCACTTGATGAGTATGGAAAGAATTAGAGAGCTGTATTGTTTGGGAATGATGGGGAGATAGCTCTATCTCTTTGCAAAGGGAGAGATAGGCCATGCTTCACACACAGAGAAATTCAGTTAAATCATATGAAAAGGAATTTCAAGTTTTGGTTGCATTATTGCGATAAGTGACTTTGCAGAATTGAAGATCTATCTGGTTTAAGGTTTTATGAAGGAAACAATTTGGTTGAAAGACAAGAATATTCTGGTATGGGAGGAGTGGAGTGGGGGATTGGGGGATATATGGGAGCCTCTTATGTTTTTCATAACATAACCTTTTCTGTGATGTATGTATCTTAAAAAAAAAACACAATTTATAAAAATGATGGGGGGGGAGGTGGGTTATATGGGAACCTCTTATTTTTTTTAATGTAACATTCTATGTGATCTATTAACTTTAATAAAAACATTTAAAAATAAAATAAAATGCTTTCAAATTATAATGATAAACACCTTGATTTTTAGCCCTATGTATTAAGAACTGTTGCAAAGTACCCAGTAATATGTTATTTCATTTAACCTTTACAACCACCCTATTAAGAAGGGACTCTTTTACAGATGAAAAAACTGAGGCTTACAGAGATGAAGTCACTTGTCCAAGGTTAACAAGGGTCTGCTTGCCACGCCGTCTATGTTCACAATCATTCCACCCAGACTGTCTCCCTACAGTTGGTGCAGCTGATACCATGAGGGCAACCCGCCTTTCCCCTTCTGAAGTGTTTCCAATCATGGCATGTTGTAATACCTATCCTACATCTATACCACTTATCCCTTTGTTGGCCCTCATATCGATACACAGTCCTGCACAGTCACCCACTCTAATGGGTTCTTGTGTTGAGCTACATTATTGGGTGGCTGTGAGGACTAAATGCTTTAATACATTCACTAGTGCCTGGCACATGGAAAGCACCTAATAAATGTTATTACTATTACAGTCATCCTAATTACCCAGTTCATACCTGGGGCCCCTGAGGTTTTCCTGAACCAAAATCTTCTCTGGTTACAGTGCCTTTCTCTGTTCCAGATAAACAATGACTCCGATCCTTGGGATTCACATAGTGTATTTCCTTTACTGGCCTAAGTATCCCATCAACAAAACCACTTATTTGGGTCAGACTGAGTGAGTCTCTGTTCCCTGTAACCCAAACAGTAAAAAAATATATAGATGGATTGTTTTGATAGGTGAATTTTTAAAAAGTCTCTAAAGTTACATTATTTTTTCAGGAATGAAAACATTTAGAATGAAAGTGTATTAATAAAAAAAATACATAGTTTCAAATGCAGGTTTTATTATGTTACTAAGAGGGAGAAATTTTATCATCACTAGAAGTATAGAGATGGGTCCTTTTTGTTTCCAGGTAGCTTACTCAAGAAAATTATGAAGAAAACAACAATGAATTAGAATTAATCTGTGAAAACAATTCTTGATGTCCTGACACTTGAAACTTTGCTCAAAAACTCTCCTCCTTTCTGAGAACTTTGTGCTTTCCATGACAACTATTTCATTTGCTTCCTCCTTCCTTATTAGTTATGCATGCAGTTTTTATGATATATTTTCTATATTTGATCTTAAATTGGGTTATAATTGTTTTCCTTGAATTTTTTTATGTGTTTGTCCTATCTCACCTAGCAGAGTATGAACTCCAGGGAAAAGTGATTTCTCTCTTCATTTCTTTTAAAATGGCAGTGGTGTACAATATAACAAGCAGGAGATATGAAATAAGATGAAACAGATGCTAGAGAGTCAAGTCCCAATTCTCTCACACATTGATAGATCACTAAACCTGTCTCAGTCTCCATGGCATTTCTATAAAGAGGAGATGCTCTCTATCTGATTTCAAAGTCCACTGGGATTTTTACTTTGCTTCTCTGACTCTGGTAGACCAAATTCATGACAAGAATCCTGAATATTTAAATCCTCAGGTATATGTGGTACCGCTCATATTCAAAACAAATTACTACATGGAAAGTGATGAAATGACAGGTAGTGTCAAATGGCAAAGGCCACCTGATCTGAATTTCTGGAGGGCATTTACCTTCTGACAGTTTATCTTTAAAGCACTGCTTAGAATCAGATTCCAAGCCATGGTATTTCAGCACATATCGTAAGCTAACACACTCTGCCCCCCAGCCTGTCCCCCTAGCGAGTCCACTAGTCTAAAGTTAACTTGTCACCACTCACCGGTTGCAGACTCTGAGCTTTTACCTAGCTATAGAAAATCATAACTTGGTATTTATAGCTCTGACATTCATATAATTTAATGCAAAAATCTCATCTGACTGCACTTACAGATTACAGCTTAAATTGTCTTCTCTTTCTCCCCTCCTCCAATAATTTGACTAAATAAGAATAAATTAAACAGAAACACTTTCAGTTCACATTTCACCTCTCTTCTGCAGAATCATCTCAACAAAATAATAATAATAATGGTAGAAGTACTAATTTGTTTTCTATAAATTGTCCAAGTAAAATATTCAGGATTCCAACTAGTACATCTGAACAGTAGGCTAGGATCCTAAAGGAATGTGTTTTGTAAAGATGCAGAGGCCAGCCACCTTAACCAGCATATTAAAGTGGAAGATCATAAAATAAGAAAGTAGTTTTTTTGTGCTGCTGAAGTAAAATACCTGGGGTATTTTACAGTGGGGTTGTAGAAGTAAGAAGCAAGGTAAGTGTGCTTGATGTGTTATGCATTGCATTGGAAATATTTAGTAAGTATATGAAAATTAAGAGATCCCTCAGCAGGTTGCAGGATCAGACTCCTGCAGCAGCTGGCAATTGCTGGAGAGTGGATGGAGAATATGTTGCAGTTTTGGACTCCTAGAGCAGCTGGCAATTGCTGGATAGAGGATGGAGACTATGTTGCAGTTTTGGACTCCTGCAGTGGCCAGCAATGACTGGATATGGCCAGATGTACAAGGGAACATTCAAGTTTTCCATTGGTTTCATTAGTTTATAATAATAACCTGTTGTTACCTATGTCTCAGAGGATACACACTAGGAAAAATGAGGCCAGTTTCCACTAAGCCAGGGGTTGAAGGTTTCTTTACCTCTGGGAGGAAGCAGCTGCTGCAATGACACAAAGATACTTGTTCAGGGTCTGTGCCAGGCTACAGGGGACACAGCTGCTGAGTCCCTAGCAGTGAGCATAGGGCCTAGTCCCCCAGGCAAGTCCCACTTCAGGAAACGGCCCTCCTGAGCCAAGCTCAGGAACCACAGGCAGACCCACATTGCCCCCTGCTTGTAAAATGGCAGAGCTCCACCAATGCTGAAAGGAGTGCACAGCAGCTTATTCTGTCCTCAATTTAAGGCTGTCTTGAGTTTGTGCATCAGTTAGAATATCAACAGAATAATAATAATGGTAGAGGTCATCATTTGTTTTCTATAAATTGTTCAGGTAAAATATTCAGGATTCCAACTGGTGCATCTGAACAACAGGCTAGGATTCTAAAAGTATCATAGGATCAAAATCACTTACTTGATATTTCTGATGCAACAGTAGAGTTCTCATAATTGGGGCTAAATCAGACTTCTTTAAAGATACCAGTGGATTCAGTTTTCTCACCTGTCATTTAAGCAAAAAGCATGACACCTTAAAAAAATTCAAAAGAAGGAAAACACTACATGCATAAAGATATGTATTACAGTGCTATACACTAAAAAATATAAATTACCTCAATGCTAAACAACTGGGAAGTGAATTAGTAAATCTTGATTCTTTAATAAGATGAAGTACTGGGAGCTGATGTGGCTCAAGCAGTTGAGCAACTGCTTCCTACAGGGAAGGTCCTAGTTTTGATCACTGGTGCCTCCTGAAAATGAAAAAAAGGAAACAACAAGCAAATCAACAAAACAAATTAACTCAGGGAGCCACTGTGGTTCAGTGGTTAAGCGCCAGCTTCCCATTTACAAGTTCCCAGGTTCAATCCCTGGCCCCATACCCCAAATAAAACAAAACAGAACAAGAAATAAATAGATCAAGTAACATTTAACCCTTCGAAATAGTCATTATCAAGACTGTAAACCAGTAGAGGAAAACATTTGTAATATAACATTGAATGAATAAAACAAATTATAAGGGTGACTGTATATAGCTACAAATACGTTGTATTAGGTTAAAATGCATATATATACTCTATTAGTAAAAGAAGAGCTGATGCAAAATAGCAGAAATGGGTTGTTTTTTATAAAGGATATTTATTTGGGGTAGAAGCTTACAGTTCCCAGGCCATAAAGAGTAAGCTACCTCCCTCACCAAAGTCTATTGCCATGTGCTGGAGCAAGATGGCTGCCGACGCCAGCAAGGGGTCAGGCTTCCGGGGCTCCTCTCTTCCTGAGGCTTGCTTCTCTCCAGGTTCAGCTGCTTTGCTCTTTCCACAAGGCCAGCTGTAGATTACAAGGCAAATGGCACATCTCTCTTCCCAGGGCCTCTGTCGTATCTGCTTCTCTGTGTGTTTACTTCCCAGGCTCCAGCTCAAAAACTCTCAGCTCTGTCCTTTGCCATGTCTTTTCTCTGTAAGTCTCTGTATGTGCAGGGATGCAATGTCCTACTGACAAGGCCCAATCAAAGCCTTAATCATTATTTAATCAAGTAAAAGTGAAACCTCTCAATCCAATACAATCTAACATGCCTGGAGGAGCAGACCAGGTTACAAACATAAGCCAATATCTATTTTGGAACACATAAACAATATCAAATTGCTACATAGTCTATGAAAAAAATATATGTAGGGAGGAAAGTAAGAACAAAAGGGGCCCCCTCTGGAGGCAGCTGTTTAATAAGAATTGTTCCAATAGTCACAACACCCCTGGGGTTGGGGACTGGACCCTTGGTGTGCAGAAGGAAGAGACAGAGTCCCTCCAGGAAGGGCCATGTGGTCCCTGAAGGTGGCTGCCTGGGTCTGTTAAGCCAGGATCTGTGATTCTGAAATGAGGCCCCTCGTGTCCTGCCAATTGCGCATCCCCATCCATGGCCTTGTAAATGGGATGGGCCATACCATAAAAGGTTGAATAAAGCTGCCCAGTACTTTGGAGGACAGGGGTCTCTGTGTAAGAAAAGTTTCCATGATTCACTGTCAAAGGAGGCCTCCTCAGGTTGGAGATGAATTTTGAGTCTCTTGTCTGCATGCTCAAAAATGCTATGTCCATCGCATCATCCCAATCTTTCTAAGTAAAATTGGACTTCATCAGTTGTTTGCCAGTGGGCATCTGCCTAGGCAGTAATACCTACTGTAGACAAATGGACCTTTTCTTACTGTCATAAATACCTAAATTGATAGGAGAGGGGCATGGAGTCTTCAAAAGACTCTCAGTTGTCAATTGGCCCCTTTCTCCTTATCACCCTGAACAAAATCTTCAAGTATGGTTTGACTCTCCAATCAACTAAAATTTGGAACTTTGGTTTTAATTTGGGGTCCTCTTTGGAACCCTGTACATACCAGACTCATAGGCAATTGCCTCTTTCTCTAGGGTCTCCCATCCATGTTGGGGTAGGTTTCCTCTAGCAGGATGGTGGCAGGATCATTCAGAAGAACCCCTGGCCTGCACAGCTCACTAATAGGGTATTGCCCCATGATAGGTATCAGGGTTTAATAGGGCCTGAGCACATATGGTATGGGCATTTTACCTTTTTTTCTAATTTTGAGACAACCTCTGTAGTTGTAGGAAGAAGCTGGCACCCTGGCTTGGAACTTTGTCTTGCCCATAACCCTTTAACTACCTTGCCAGGGATTGGATCCACAGTAATCCATGGAGTCAGGGTTCAGAGAGTGACAGTAGCAGAGAGCAGTAGCCACAAAGGGACCACAGGCCCCTGGAACACCACTGCCTGTGGGCTGCCACATTATACTGCCAGTGAAGGGGGTGCCCCTAGTGCACAGTGGAACCCCTGCATTTGGCCTCTGGGGCACAGTACACAGACACAGTGTTTGTCCCCATATAGTCTCCCAGTTACTGTCAGGCAAAGCCTCATAATTCCCATACACTACCTGCCCCAGCAGCCCTAGCACCAGGGCAGGGATTGCCCATCTCTTGTCCCTATACCAATTCCATTAGGTCAATGACTTTTGGATAAAATTAGCTAATTTGACTCAGACTAAATCATGCCCATTCTGGAGAAAACTGGAAACCAAGGTTTCCTCTCTTGACATACAAGGGCTAGCAGTCTATAAAACCCATGGACAACTCAGATTTGCAAAAGCCACAATTTAGGGAGTTTTGGCAAAACCCAAGATAAACAACAAGCATCAGCACAAAGTAGAACACACATTAAGTCACCAAGCCATGGAACCTCCCAGATAGTAGTAGTTTTCTGAGAACCAGTTAGTAAGCTAAGAGCAATCAAAAGGCACTATGTCTCACATCCAATGGTTGTGACCAACACACCCTCCCTATTGCACCACTTACTTTTAATATATATTTTGTTAGAGAAGTTGTGAGCTTACAAAACAATCATACATAACATGCAGACTTCCTATACAGCACCACTTCAGCAAAACCGTGCATTGCTGTGGAACTGCACCACTTATTTTGAATGAATCAAGTTGGGGATTTAAATTTGGGTCTGGGTGGAAGTCAGGTGTGACTCAATTGGAATCTGAGACCTTAGTGCATGATAAACGTTACTGTAGGTGCTAGGGTGACAGGGTTGCCAGGAGGATAGACAGGAAGTATACTTAGGTGGCTCAACCAGAAGGTGTGGAGCACACAAGCAGAACAAGAGGAAACTGAGCCTGTGTTAGTCAGCCAAAGGGGTGCTGACATAAAATACCAGAAGATGGTTGACTTTTATAAAGGGTATTTATTTGGGGTAGGAGCTTACAGATACCAAGCGATAAAGCATAATTTACTTCCCTCACCAAAGTCTATTTTCACATGTTGGAGCAAGACAGCTGCTGACAGCTGTGAGTGTTCAGGCTTCCTGGTACCTTTCTCCCAGGGCCTAGCTTCTCTCTGAGTTCAAGTTTCCTTTCTTCCCAGGGCCTGCTTCTTCCTGGGCTCAGGGTTCTTTTTTAACTGAGGCTGGCTTCTCTTTCCTCTTTTTGGAGCTCCAGCATCAAACTCCAACATAAAAAAGCCTTCATCTCTGTCCTTTGCTGTGCCTTTTATCTGTGAGTCCCCACCACCAAGGGGACTCACACCAAGGGGTGGGGACTCAATGCCCTAATGATGTAGCCCAGTCAAAGCCCTAATCATAACTTAATCGTGTCCAGGTACAGACCAGATGACAAACATAATCCAATATCTATTCTTGGAATTCATAACCATATCAAACTGCTACAGTGCCCTTTTAAAAATTTTTGCTTGAATCTATTTCAATACTTTTTATTGCCTCCTGTAGTGCGCTCACATTCACAGTCACTACCCTCAATGATTCCCTTTGCAAAACACCTTTGCGGCATCCCTAAGAAGAAGGTGTCGGAAGAGGATGTGGCTTAAGCAGCTAGGTACCCACCTACCACATGGGAGGTCCCGGGATCAGTTCCTTATGCCTCCTGAAGATGATGAGTGAGGTATGCATGTGATGTGAGAGCCAGGTGTGGTGAGCTCATGCAACAAGATGCAGGGACTTGATGCAATGAAGAGACACAGCAAGGAAACAAAATGAGAGACACAATGAAAGACACAAGCAGGGACCGGAGGTGGCTCAAGTGACTGGGTGCCTCCCTCCCACATGGGATGTCTGGGTTCTGTTCCCACTGCCTCCTAAAAAGAAGATGAACAGAGAGCAGACAGCAAGCACAAACAAAAAATGGGGGTGGGGGTTGGGGGAGGGGAATAAAAGCAAATAAAGGTGTACTTCAAACCCTGCTAAAATCTCATTTCTCAAACCAGGTCTCAGATGTTTTGAAGGGGAAGGAAGGCACCTGCTCTCCAGAGCAGGTGGGCCAGGGAGTAAGTCAACGGAGGCTCAACTCACAGAAATGCCTTGGCCACCACACACTCACCTCCCAGAGGAGGATGCTTGTTTACAAGACACTGGCACACTTTGTGACTTTGCTGTGCATTCCTGCAGGACAGGGGTCCTGCTCCTTGCTTGGCTCTCCTAGAGGCCCAGAATATGGTAGGTGCACAATAAATACTTGTGGGGAGAATGGCGTGTCTTCATTCCTTGATTTGATCTTCTCCCACACCACTGTTAGGCAGCAAATTAGGAAATATGACTGTTGCCAGTGTTAGTGATGTGCTTAGTGGGGGAGATGGAGTCCCTGGTTCCCTGCCCTGGCCTTTCCAACCCAGGTGAGACTTTGGCCACTGCTGGTAAGGACAAAGATATTAATTAGGAGGAAGAACTCTTTGAGTCATTCCTGAAGCAATAATAATTACAATCATCCTCCTCATCATCTCTAACTCACGTAGTCCTCACACCAGTGGCACCAGTGGGGAAGGAGCTGTTATTATCTTTTAACAGCAAAGCACAGAGCAGTTAAGTAACTTTCCCAACATCAAAGCCAAGAGGCAGCCCTGCTGGGACATGGACTCCATCAGGCTTAAAGCCCAGACCCGGATGCTGCTAAAACCTCAGGACAAGGAGCATCCCCAGCTGGACCCAGAGAGGCTGCCAGCACAGGTGGGGTGAGTTTGGGTGAGGGATCAAGGCTAAGTGAAATGTGGAGGTCAGTCAGGGAGTCTTCGCCAAGACACACCTGAGAGCTCTGGCCCTGAGGCCACAGCCTGAGCAAGATGCACCCTGGCAGGAGAGGCAGGCACAGAGCTCCCTAATGACAGGGTTAATTGTTTCATGGGTGCGATGCGAGGGTCAGAGGCTCTGCCAGCCTCTCAGGCACCAGCCTGGGCTGGGAGCCAGGGAGCCTGACCCACAGGACTGACCTTGCAGCAGAAGCCTGAGGAGTGGGTGGGAGTGAGGCAAGCAGAGTGGGAGAGCACCCCAAGGAGAGGACACGGCCTGGGTAGGACCTGGGGCTACTGCGCTTCCCTCTTACCTTAGAAAGCAAGAGCAAAAGGGAATTATCCTTAGAGAACAAGTGCAAAAGGGAGTTTTTTAAAATTCCCATAACCCTGCCCCACTCCCCAGATGGCCTTGGATCCCTCCTCCATCAAGCAGATTCTGCCCGGCCATTCCAGTAGCTGTTTGCACTTGACAAAATGCCTAGTGTTCTTGTTTGATCCTTACGACCACCTGGAGGGAGCAGGTGTCCGGCACCTGTACAGAGGGGGAAACTGTGGCAGGGGGTGGCGTGCCTTCCTGGGCCACACAGTAGGTGTGCCTCTCCTCATCCGGGCAGTCTCCCCTGGGCAGCCTCCCCCACCCCTGTGCAAGATGCGCTTCCTGGTGCCTTGGCTCTGGGGGGCTGGGGTGTCACGTGACACATCCAGGTAAAGCGCTGAGCAGGTGGAGCTCAAGGCCGGGGCTGCCTCGTGACGACGACGAAGCGCCTTCCTGGGGAGCCCGAACGGGGTTTCTGAGTCCTCCCTCCCCCGAGAACCTGCAGCCCCGCGGAGAAGGGGCGTCCTGCGGGCAGGGGCCCCGGGAGCGGGGACGGGGCTGCGCCTGGACAGCAGCTGGAACCCCGGCGACAGGCAGCGGTGAGCCCGGGGACGGGGTGAGGAGCTCTGCGGAGGGACGTGGTGGGCGCGGGGCAGGAGGAGCCGGGGAGCCCCGGGATGAGGTCCAGGGGGGCCCAGGCGGCCCAGCGTGAGACGCCGCCGGCGCGGGGAGCAGGCGCTTCAGATTGTTTCCATTCTAACACCTTTTTTAAAATGTACTGGATGCATATAATTTCTTAAACACTTTATTTTTTAAATAATTTCAAACTTACGTACTGTGGCAAAAACAATACAACCCCCCCACACACACACACACAGAGAACTCCAACATACCCCCACCCAGGCCCACCACCCGCTTTCAGCATTTCCCGCCTTTGCTGCAGCAGACTCCTCTTCACAGCAGCGTTTACCTGGAATTCGCTTCCCCCTAAATTTAGTGACGCACCGTGCAGGAAAGGTGGGGACACACGCGCGGTGGGAAATGAAAGCCCCATCATCTGTAACTCACCACCCCAGGCAGCCTGGTCATCCTGTGGGGGTCTCTTCTTCCAGTCTTGAAAAGAAAAGAAAAAAATTCACCCCCTAAGGGGCAAAAAAATTCCAAGTGCCTAAGAGATGACTGCACGGGGACGTCCCGTGGCTGGGGAGGTCCAGGCAGGCTTCTGGAGAGGAGGTGGGGGTCAGGATGGCCCTCCGGGAGTGTGGGAACGGGTGACGTTTAATTTCCTCAAAGCGGAAGCAGGAGCCGCTCTGCGCTGAGGAGGGAGGGAAAGGGCTTCCGGCGGCTTTGGTGCGCAGGGAATTTGAAGAGTGGCGCCAAAATGAGAGGGGCCAATGGTGAGTGTTGGGGGCGGGGCCAGTGGTGAGAACGGCCAATAGTGAGTGTCGGGGGCGGGGCCAATGGTGAGAACGGCCAATGGTGAGTGTTGGGGGCGGGGCCAATGGCGAGCGTCGGGGGCGGGGCCAATGGTGAGAAGGGCCAAACGGTGAGAAGGGGCGGGGCCAAAATGAAAACGGCGCCAAATTGGAAAAGCCGCCAGGGGTGAAGGCGGCGCCCAGGCCCACCCCGCGGGTGTGCGGAGGCGGGAGCAGGGACTGAGCGCAGGCCGTGGAGCTCAGACGACATGGGGACCAGGGAGGGCCCTGGTGCTAGGTGGGGGGTGTAAGCCTCAGCATTCCTGCTGTTTGGGCGTCGGTCATTTTATCCAGGTCTGCGCCGGCTCTTGCAAGATGGTTAATAAAGTCTTTTCTCCTCCACACTCGGGGGAGCCTTAGTTTTGTTACAGGTGCGGCTTTCTCTTTAACAGGAGGGGCAGGGGTTGGAAAGAGCACAGGAACAGAGATGGGATTCCGGCCAAGGGGGCCACGCCAAGCTGGGAAAGGAGCTAATAAAGGGGCTGCCGAGCGCACCCCGCGGCCAGCCCTGCTCCCGCGCCCACGGCCCAAGCTTCATCCCCCGACAACCCGCGGGGGAACACGGAGTGGCCTCATTCAGCACGGGTCCCCGAGCCCACCCACCCCGCGCTGCTGAGGGGGCCGGGGGTCGGCGGGTCCCCGGAAACGCCAGCTGGTTGTGGGGGGGGTGCCAGCCACGCCCAGCGCCCACCCGGGGGCCCCTGATATGGGCTCAGTCATGGGAGTCCAACATTTCTGTAAATCTTAAATTAGTAGTTTAAGAATTTTCATTTCTTAAAAGATCAAATAGAAGTTAATTAATTTATTTTTGCTGCTAAGTTCAAGTAAAATCCCAAGCACAAGAAGATTCTGAAAGATGGAAAGAAGGAACAACAGTTAGGAACCTAAAGACCTAAGGATTAGCACAGTCATGAGTTCCCAGGGCTCTCATTTTGCCTATACCCTAGACTTGATTCTGGAGAAACTAGCAAACCAGAACCATGAAGAGACAGACAAAAAGGGCTCCAACATAAGCCTTCTTTCTTTAGCTAAAAGATCAGGAAAGGGGAGGCCTAACATAACAGAAAACTTTAGACAAAAACTATTCAGGCATATAGCAAAGAAAAATCCTGCGGTCCCACTCAGCTTTGTCTGAAAAGATTGAGGGAAGAACTTGAATTTCCACCTCATCCAGGCTGCATTGGGACATATCAATTCCCCCATTAAGGTGATCTCACAGTAGGCCAGTAGAGTGCAAAGAATTTCAACCCTAACTGGTACAAACAAGTCCTTGTCTATCACCACAGCAGTGTCAGTGGCGACCATGTGGAGCATCTTAACTTTCACTCCCATCTGATTTTAATTAGGTTTCCCTCCTAGTCCTTGCTGGGGTGGTGTCAGAGGAGGCCTACTAGAGGGTTCAGACATTTACTTTAGTCCAATAGTAACAAAGCCACTGCTTATGATGCTAATGGAAACCATGTGAGAAACAGAAACAAGAAACTGCTGACCATGCCATTCCAATTTGTATTAGAAGAATCCTAATAGGGAGCTTGAAATCCCACTCCTGCCCAGCAGTAATGAGGAACCCCTCCTCAACCCCTATGTATCAACAGAGGTGAGGTATGGAACTAGGAAATCCCCCCCTACATGACTTAGGAAAGTATCTCTCCTTACACTGCCAGAGCAATTCAGTGGGTGGCAACTAAAAAGAATTAAATAAGATCTAAAGTCTCATAATAGAGTTGCCAAATTTCCAGGTTTTGGGTCTTCTAAGAAGATGGTGAATTAGAGATACATAGGACTCATTTTTCTCTGAGAAAAATGACTAGAGGACAGGCAAAATGGCCAGGAAAGAAATGTTCTTGTGTTAGGACACCAGGGGAAGTCTGGAAAACACCCAGAAGACAGAGGGGCAAAGAAAAAGAAAAAGAATTTGAATTTAATACAATCAAAATGTATCATGCCCAGAAGAAGAGACCAGTTTACACACATAATCAATATTTTCTTTTTCAAATTCATAAATAATCTCAAACTGCCACAAAGGGTGACATGAATGTTAAAATTACCTTTCAAGGACTTTAAAGCAATTGTCATAAAATGATTTAGCAAAATCCATGAGAACACTTGAAACAAATGAAAAAAAGAAAAGAAAACCTCAGCAGAAAAGTAGATATTAAGAGGAACCAAATAGAAACTACAGATTAAACATGTAATAACTTTAATTTAAAATGAAACACTCAATGAATGGGTGCAACAGCAAAACGGAGGAGACAGAGGAAAGAATAAGTAAAGTAAACTTTAAGAAAGAACATTAGGATTTCTCCCCATGCAAAATGCAGAGAGAAAATAAACTAAAAAACAACAAAGAATCTCAAGGACCTTTGGGACTATAACCAAAATCTAACATCTGTGTCATGTAAGTTCTAGAAGGAAAAGAGAAAGAGGGTAGGGCTGAAAAGTTATTGGGAAAAAGAATGGCTGAAAAAATTACCAACTTCACTAGAGACATAAATCTAATGATTTAAGAAGTGACTTTCACTCCACGTAAGATAAACCCTAAAAGAAATCTACATCAAGTCATAGTCAAACATCTGAAAATTAAGGGCACATAATAGACTTTCCTTCTCTTGAGTTTTCTAAATTGTACTTGACAGCTGAGGCAAAATCATAACAGTGATGTGGTTTCCAACATATGTAAAATAAATCTAAGATCATTATGATATAAATGAGGAGAGTGAAGGGAAGCAAAAGGAGAAAAAATTTTGACACTTCAATCAAGCGGATGAAATGATGACATTATTAGACTGTGATACCATACGTATGTGTGACGTAATAGCCAAGATAATCTATAAAAATGCTATAAAAATATGTTGCAAAACAATATAGAATAAAGTGGATTTCTAGAAATATTTCAAGTACCTAAAGGAAAAGAGAAAAACAAAATAGATAAGCAAAGAGAAAGCAGCATAGAATAACAGACTTAAGCCATAACATACCAAGAATTACATTAAATATTAATGGCCTATATATGCTAATGAAAAGACAGATACTGACAGAGTGGATAAAATAAACATGGCACAACTTCATATTCTTTATAAGAAACTTAGTTCAAATATAGCGATATAGAAAAGTTAAAAAAGGATGGAGAAGATGTACCATGTAAGCTTTAATAAAACAGGAAGCAGAATAAACTATATTAATACATAAATAGACTCAAAGAAAATTACCAATTACAGAGGGGGATATTGTATAATTATAAAAGGATAATCCATCAAGGATTAATAACAATTCTACATGTAGATGCTCTAAAGAAGATAGCTTCAAAAAAGGAAAAGGAAAGTTTTAAAGAACTGAAAGGAGAAATATACAAATCTACAGTTAAGTTGAAGATTTGAGTTGTAGAGGAGTTGAAAGAACAACTAGACAGGAAATAAATACCATACCATCTATGTGTGGCATGTCATTGACATTTGTATAAAACTCTATCCAACAGTGGCAGAATGCAATTTTTTCAAGTTCATAGTAAATGTGTAACAAGTTAGACTATAACCTGAGCCATAAAACAAACACCAAGAAATTTGTAATATTGAAATCATACAGGGAAGCAGACTTGGCCCAATGGATAGGGCATCCGTCTACCACATGGGAGGTCTGCGCTTCCAACCCTGGGCCTCCTTGACCTGCGTGGAGCTGGCCCATGCACAGTATTGATGCACTCAAGGAATGCTGTGCCACCTAGGGGAGCCCCACATGCAAGGAGTGCAACCCATATGGAGAGCCACCCAGCATGAAAGAAAGTTCAGCCTGCCCAAGATTGGTGCTGCACACAGAGAGCTGACACAAGATGATGCAACAAAAGAAACACAGATTCCTGGTGCCGCTAATAAGGATAGAAGCGGTCACAGAAGAACATACAGCAAATGGACACAGAGAACAGAAAGGGGGAGAAATAAATAAATAAATAAATAAATAAATCTTTTTTTAAAAAAAGAAATCATACAATGAATGACAACAAGGGAACCTAACTAGAAATCAGTAACACAAAGAAAGCATAAATATGACTGAAGGGACATAAATAGATTAAGGGAAATAAAAACAGATTGAACTGAAAGAAAATTAATTAAACCATCATATTTTGTGGCACATGGATATAGCAGTGTTGAGAGGGAAATATTTAGAAGTAAATACTTTCATTAGAAATAGCCATGCATCAGTAATCTAAGCTTCCACCTCAAGAAAATAAAAAAGAGTAAAACCCAGAGCAAGAAGTAAATAATAAGATAAAATCTGAAACCAAAGAAATTGAAAAGAGGAAATCAATAGATAACATTAATGACATTAAAAAAAGAAACCACTAGGTCTATGAGGTGCTCAAAAAAATTGCTATACATCTAACAAAAGTGACAAGCAAAAATGGGAGAAGATAAAAATTAACATTATCAGAAATGAAACAGGATATAACTACAAGTGCTTTAGATATCAAATAATTAGTATTAGAACATTATGCACAATTCTATCCATATGCATTAGACAAATTAAATGAAATGGACAAATAATTGAAAAAAATACCCACAAACTACCACAATGCACCCTATTAAAAATAGATAATTTGAATTGATCTATATCTATTAATTCATTCCAAAACTCCTGAAAAAGGAACCTCCAGCTTCACTGATTTTGCTGGAAAATTCCACCAAAACCAAACAAGATGGTACAATAATTAAAAACCACAAACCAATATCCATCAAGAATACAGCCACAGAAACCCTTAAATATATAAGGGTTTCTTATATATTTAATATATATAATGAGATATAATTAAATATCTCATTTAATTATATTAAATATAATTTATTTAATATATTATATTTAATATATTATTATTAAATATTATTATAATTATTATAAATTATAATTATTATAAAAATTATTATAAATTATTAAATATAATGAGATATAATTAAATAGAATAGACAAAGTCTTACACATCATACCAAGTGAGGTTTATTTCCAGGATGCAAGGCTGGTTCAACACTTAGAAGCAAATCAATGTAATCCACCATATTATTATGACTAAAAATGAACAATCGCGTGATAATATCAACTGAGTCAGAAAAGCATTTAACACAAGGCACACAAATCAGAAAGGAAAAAAAAAGTAAAAAGTATCAGATGGTATGAGGTGGAAAATTCCAAGGTACCTAACAAAAACACCTAGAACAAATAAGTGGGTTCAGCCAGTTTGCTGGAGGTGATATGAACAAAATGTATTAACTATATTTCTATATACAGGCAATTAACATGTGAAATACATTATGAAAATATAATACTATTTACTATCAGTCACATAAGGAAATATTTATGGGTAACTCTAACTAAACTTGTACAGGATTTGTATGCAGAAAACCACAAAACATTGTGGAAATAATCTAAAAAGATATGAATAGAGATATGTACCATGTTAATGGATTATAAAAGCAAATAAACTAAAATGTTATCTTAAAGTTTCAAGTATGCTATAATGAATATTGTAGACTGGTTGTCCTAAATATCAGGAATTCGTCATCTCACAGTTTTCGAGGCTAGAAGTCCAAAATCAAGGTATTAGGAGGCCATGATGTTTTCAAAACCTGTAGCTCCTGGCAGTCCATGATTCTGTCTCTGCCTCCATCATGTGCTGATCTGTACCCTCCCAGTTCCTTCTCACTCCTACCCCTGTGTCTATATTTCTTTTGTTTATAAGAACTCCAGTAATGTTTGATTAAGGCCCACTCTCACTCAGTTTGACTTCACCCTGTTAGTGTCTTTGAGGATACAATTTACAAATAAGTTCATATACATAGGACTTGAACATACCTTTGTAGGGGTTCTGATTCAATCCATAAGAGATGTCAATTCTCTCCAGATTGATGTATGTTAACTAAAAAATGTCAGAAAGATTTTTATAGATATACACATTTATATTGAAATGTAACAAAATCACAGTAGCTGAAATAATTTTGAAAAATAAAAGTAAAATGAAATTGCTTCCTTTTCTCCAATTCAGGATTTATTAAATAGTTAGAGTAATCAAGACTCTGTGGTACTGGCAGAGGAACAAGCACATAGGTCAATAGAACAGAGTAGTAATTCTAGAAATGGCTCTATATATGTATGGCCAACTGAATGTTTTTGTTTCTGTTTTTTACAAATTTGTAAAAACAATTCAGTGGAAGGAAGTAAAGTCTTTTCAACAAATGAGGCTGAATAAATTTTAGATCCAGAGGCAAAAAAAAAAAATTGAACCTTAACATAAATGTCATGCCTTGTATCAAAACTAACTCAAAATTGATCATAGATATAAATGTAAAATGTAAAACTCTAAATTTTAATAAACAAAAAAAAAAAGAAGAAAATTACCTGGACCTAGGGCTGGGTAAGGAATTCTTAAACATGACTTAAAAAACATTATCCATAAAATTTTTAAATGAAAAAGCATAGACCTCAACAAAATTAAAATCTACTACATGAAATCTCCTGTGATGAGGATGCAAAGTCAAGCTATGCAAGGAAGAAAGTATTTGCAAACTTCACATCCAACAAAGGACTTGTAGTTTGAATGTATAATGAACTCTCAAAACTCAACTGTGAAATCAATAAAACCAAACAAACAAAAAATACAATTAGGAACTGGGAAATACATGAAGAGATACTCCACAAAAAGGAATATACAAATGGCAAATAAACACATGAAAAGATAGTCAACATCACTATCTATTAAGGAAAAGGAAGCTTAGATTAAAATATGATATTCCTACACATCTACTGGAATGACTAAAATAAAAAAAAATAGTAACAATATCAAATCCTGACAAGGATGCATATAATCTAGATTTCTCATATATGGTTGGTAAGAATATTAAATGGTATAATCATCCTGGAAATAATTTGGCTATTGTTTAAAAAATCATAAAGCAAGCATATGAAACTCAAACATACACTTTTAACCCAGCAATAATATAACTGGACATTTATCCCAGAGGAATGAAAACTCATGTCTGTTTTCCTTATTGTCCTTAACAGTTTTATCTGTAACACCCTAAAGTTGAAAGAAATCAAATTGTCTTTCATAGTACATGCATGTCTTGTATTACAACCCAACTCCTGAAGGGCTCGAGTTGGTGAAGCTGCAAGACCAAAGAACACACCTGGCATTTCATCAGGCTACCTACAGATAGGAGAGGTTCTTTGATGGCACTGGAAGAATGAAGTTAGCATTCTGCAAAGGGATGAGAAAATGTGGGATGATATATAAAGGGTTTCAGAACAAGGATGTTCTGCACGATATGAGAGCAATGTTTCTGCAAGGGTGACATGAAGCATATACTTGGGGTGATGTTTTCCCTACACTTGTAGGAAGGATATTTACTGCTTTGGGAAGATGTTCTATGCAGACAGGAGTGATGTGATCTATGGTGACACACTCAGCCATTAACCATCCTAAACCATTATATACAGAATATCCTAATAAAGGCCTGGGCTTATTCACCTGCACCCATACAAGGGAGAAAACATGATTATGAGCCTCACTGCGGGATGACAGCTGAATCTCAGTTTTAAATGAGAAGGTCTTGTACCAATCTTGTCAATGCATCATATTCTGCCATTCCAGCAAGGTGTTCCATGCTGTCCAGTTTGCAGAAGTTATGGTTCAAGGAAGGCCAGTAGCACCTGAGGTTGCTAAGTGTGTGCAGACCCAACATTGGGTTCAAATGTGGGCTTGGGTTACTGCCAAAACTCACTGTATTGGCTAGGGTACTACAGGTGAAACAAAGGATATTTTCTAACAGCATACAAGCAACATTTCCATTAGTAGGTAAAAAAAGTAGTCTGGGACTTTCAAGCTGGACCTTATAACCAGGGTCTTTGGTGGACTTTATTCCAACCAGACACATCTTCTATTCCCTATAGTAACCTGCCTCAATGCCCTGCACAGAGAGTTCACACTCTTATTCTTAAGGGGGAGCTGAAGGGTGATGCTCATTCTTCTGTAGCTGCTTCCCGCTGGTGAGGGGCAGAAGACCCTGCCTGACAAGGTGTGAAATGCTGGGCTATTCTGTTGAGGCTATAGAAAGATTATGGCAGAATCAGGATAAGCTTTTTATTTTCTTTCCTTTAAACATTTTCTTTATTCAGAATTTATGTGACTTTTTATCCTGTATGGTTTCTCCAATTTGGTCTTCAGGAGTACTCATTTACCTATATAAGTACCCATTTAATTTTTAGCAATTTGAATAGAGCTCTTTTATGAATTTTGATTTATTAATTTAATATTATTATCTGGAGGTATGAAAATATACATTGAACAAACAGATAAACTCAAAAAGAGTTGACATACCAACAGAGACAAATCTCACTAATTTGACTCATAAGTCTCACTCCTTTGATATGGCTATGTCCAAGTTCTCCTTCATTTCACATCTCTGACTTTTACTTTTTAAAAGATAGCCTCTGGAATCAGTGTTGCTTGTAACATGCAAGCTCATTCTTGGAAACACTTTGATTAGTAACCAGCAATCAGTTAGGCATACTTGAGCAGTATAAATGCCATTAAGCACTAATTTAGCAGTTTAGATAAACAGACATTTAATACTTAATATTCTGGATTACTCTTTAGAAGTACACTTAGACTCAAAGTTCAGGAATAGCTACTGATTCAAAACTGAAAGTTCTTTTTAACTCCTTGATAAAAATTATGATCAAAATAAAATGTGAATAAAACTTAAGACATTGTCAAAATAACATCCAATCAAACTCTTCCAGTTTATATAGTTTTGCAATATAACTGATCATCAACTCAGTTCAGGCAATCAGTTAAGAAATACTTCATCTACCTATGCTAGGACTGATCCCTTTCTAACTTTAACTTTCCTTCTAAGCAGTGCATAGGGGTCTTTGCTCTTGTTCTGCCTTGGTAGACACCGCAGTTCTCCTGACAGGGGCCATACTATAGCTGCCATGAGGCAGAATGCCAGGATCATCAGTAGCTGAATTTGGTGAGAAAACATCTCTGATGGTGCCTTGATTTGGACATTTCATGGCCTCAGAACTGTAAGACTTTTCCCTAATAAAATTCCTATTACAAAACCCAACACATTTCTGATACTTTGCCTCAACAGCCATGTTGCAATCTAATATAGTATCTAAGCCCAAGTTAAAGTTATTCTTTGCAATATGATGCTGACTTCAAGATTTGAAAACATATTCAATCATAGAAAATGTTAATTTAATAAAACATTAAATTATGTGGAATAAAACATGTTATCTAGTTCAGGGTCAATTAGTTTAAATAATATCAAGAAACACATATTATCAAAGTACTTTTTAAATTCAGTAAGTTTTGTATTTGTAGATCCTTAGCCAGTACAGAATGGCAATAGGAAGAATGAGAGGACAGAATGGACAAAAAAAAGTTTAAGAGTATGAGTAAAAAGAAACATTTTCTTTATTTATTGATGATATAGTAAATAGAGGGAGAATAAAGAATAATAATTATTCAATATGAAGGATTTAAATAAGATTGATAGATTCAAATTTATTAAATAAATTAAATTGCATTTCCTTATATAGACAAATATTTAACAACATAATTTCCAAATTATTTCATTGTCATCAATATATAAAGTACCTCACTATGAACCATAGCTAGTGGTAATAATCTGAGCATGTTCTTTCAAAATCTGTAACAAATGTTCCAAAATAACATAAGGTGTTGGTGGAATGGTGATGTATGGGAATTTTGCACATTATGCATGACTGTTTTGCAAGCTAACAACTTCTCTAAAAATAATATATATAAAAAATATATATAACATATATATGTATATATAATACCTGCCTACAGATTTAATACAATTTGTGTGATAATGCTAGGCAGCAAATTATGATATTTTAATAAAAATATTTTAAATTGGATCCATATGAATTGGGAGCTATATCTTCATCATGTATTGCAGGTCTAAGTATATTTCATATCAAGTTTGCCTAAACATGTGGTCTCACTCAAAATGTAAAAAAGGCACTTTGTAGAAGCTGATTCTAAAATATGAATAAAATTGCAAAATGGTAAAAAATATATATAAAGCACTCTTATTTATTTATTTGTTTGTTTGTTTATTTATTTCTCCCCTCTTCCCCACCCTTCCCAATCCGGTTGTCTGTTCTCTGTGTCTTTTTGCTGCGTCTTCTTTGTCCACTTCTGTTGTTGTCAGTAGCATAGGAATCTGTGTTTCTTTTTGTCATGACATCTTGTGTTAGCTCTCCTTGTATGTGGCGCCATTCCTGGGCAGGCTGCAGTTTCTTTTGTGCTGGGCAGCTGTCCTTACAGGGTGCACTCCTTGCCTGTGGGGCTCCCCTATGCCGGGGAAACCCCTGCGTGGCACGGCACTCCTTGCATGCATCAGCACTGTGCATGGGCCAGCTCCAAACTGGTCAAGGAGGCCCAGGGTTTGAAACACAGACCTCCCATGTGGTAGACAGACACCCTAACCACTGGGCCAAGTCCACTTCCTTATAAAACACTCTTGAGAGGATAAAAAAGTCATAGATTTTCCCCTACCAGGTAGCAAGGCCTTATAATTGTTTGCATGGCATTATAAATCTATGTCTAGGAGTAACTAGGAAGGTATGGTATTGGCCCAGTGGAATGGCTGAAAGAGCAAAGGACCTGAAGAGAAAGGTCAGGAACAGGACCACACCATGGACACAATGAAGTATAAAAGTATATTGGAGATCAGCAAAGAAAACAGACTCTAATAATTGTGCAGGATAATTGGTTATCCACCAGGACAAAAAAACAACATATTTCAACCCCTACCTCATTCCTTTCAAAAAATCAATTCCATTACCACAATACTTTGATTACTATGGCTGTGTAGTAAGTTTGGAAATGGGGAAGTGTGACATCTCCACTTTTGTTTTTCTTTTGCAATATTTATTTGTCTCTTCAGGGCCTCCTGAGATTACACATGAATTTGAGGATTGGCTTTCCTATTTTTATTTTTGAAAAAAAAAAAGGCTGGTGGATGATCCCAGAGAAAGCCAAAGTAGATACAATCCCAGGTACTGGTACTCCTGAGGGCTACAGAGACAAACAGGTTCTATGGTCATGGCTCTGGAGTTCATTGCCTTGCCAGTGGGCCCTACTTTGGAATTTGTGTTCCTGATTGTGATGAGTTGGACTCAGATGTGATCTCTCTGCACATGCCTCTTCTGTCACTTTTACTGAAATATGATTGGCACTCAGCTTTGTATATGCTCAGGAGACTTGATTCTCTGGACTGTCCAAGTGAAAGCTGGGCCCTGAGCCTCAGCAGAGTTGCAAAACCCTCTCCAGTTCATTGGATGTACCCAGGTCAGCTGACAGGGAGGTGGGAATGGTCAACCACCACACCAGGGAACCAAGAGTGTCTACAAGTGTAAGCAGAAGTGCATCCATCAGGCATGAGGGATCTAAGCCCAGTCTTGATTTAGAGGTGGAGTGGATATCACCATTCCAGAATCCACAGGATGGGGGAATATATTACAGATTAGAGTGGACTTGCTGGTGTTCTACTATAGAACTGTTATGAATCTAGCAATGGAAGAAATTGTATCATTGATGTGGAGATGGTGGCCATGGGAGTTGCTGAGGGCAGGGAGAGGAAGAGGTGTGATATGGGGCATTTTGGGGACTTGGAATTGCCCTGAATGATATTACAGGGACAGTTGCAGGACATTGTTTATCCTACCATAACCCACTGGATGGACTGGGAGAGACTGAACTACAATGTAAACTATGGTCCATGTGGTGTGGCAGTGCTCCAGGCTGTATTCACCAAACGCAATTATTATTATTTTTTAAAGATTTATTTATTTATTTATTTCTCTCCCCTTTTCCCCACCCTGGTTGTCTGTTCTCTGTGTCTATTTGCTGTGTCTTCTTCTTTGTCACTTCTGTTGTTGTCAGCGGCACAGGAATCTGTGTTTCTTTTTGCCACAACATCTTGTTGTGTCAGCTCTCCGTGTGGGAGGCACCATTCTTGGGCAGGCTGCACTTTCTTTCACACTGGGTGGCTCTCCTTATGGGGCACACTCTTTGTGTGTGGGGCTCCCCTACACAGGGAACACCCCTGTGTGACAGGGCACTCCTTGCATGCATCAGCACTGCACATGGGCCAGATCCACACAGGTCAAGGAGGCCTGGGGTTTGAACTGTGGACCTTCCATGTGGTAGAAAGACACCCTAACCACTGGGCCAAGTCTGCTTCCCACCAAATGCAATTAATGTGCCTCACTGATAAGAGGGGATGTTGATCTGGGAGGAGCTGGGCAGGGGGGAGTGGGATATATGGGAACCTCTTACATTTTTTAACATAGTGTTTTGTGTGATCTATTTATGTTTAAAATAAAAGACAATAAAAAAGAAAAGCCTGCTGGAATTTTGATAGGTTTGCACTGAATATGTATATTGCTTTAGATATTATTGGCATTTTAATAGTATTAAGATGTATGAAATTTAAAGATATCATGTTGAGTGAAATATGCCAGATGCAAAAAGACAAATATTATAATATTGTATGGTCTTCCATATATGTAATACCTAGAAGAAGTAAATTTCTAGAAAGAGAGAGTATTTTAAAAATACCAAGGGAAAGAGTTGGGGGATGTAGGAAGAGTGAGTTATTGCTTAGTGGGTACAGTTTCTTTTTCTTCCCTCTCCCCCTGCCCTCCACCCTGCTGGGTTTTGTTTTGTTTTGTTTTTTCTGTCTGTGTCCATTCACTGTGTGATCTTCCATATCTATTTCTCTTTTTGTCTTCTCTTCTCATTTTTCTCCTCTAGGATTCACTGGGATTCGATCCTGGTCACCTCTGATATGAAGAGAGATTTCCCATCACTTGCACCACTTCAGTTTCTGTTTCTGTTGCACCTTCATCTCCCCTTCATCTCTCTTTTGTCATGTCATCATCTTGCTGTGTGACTCACTTGCATGGGCACTGGCTCACTGCACGGGCACTTTGTTCATCATGCAGGTACCCGGCTCACCACATGGGCACTTGTCCATGCACTCAGCTCACTGCATGGGCACTTGGCTTGCCATATGGGCACTGGCTCACCTCACAGGCACTCAGCTTGCTGCAAGGTATTTGGCTCACTGTGCGGGTGCTCATGTGGGCACTCGGGTCACCACACAGGCATGCTTTTTTTTTTTTTTTTTTTTTAACCAGGAGGCTCCAGGGATCAAGCCTGGGTCCTCTCATATGGTAGGGGGAAGCCCAGTCACTAGAACCACATCTGCTTCCCTACAGTTTCTTTTTGAGGTAATAAAAAAATTGGAGTAATGGATCTTGGTGATTGTAGTAAATATTGTGAAAGTACTCAATACAACTGAATTTTACACTTGAGCATGGTTAAAATGGGAACTATTGGATTGAATATATTCAATCAAAACACAATATATTGTATATATTATTACAATAAAATATTGAAAAAAGAAACTAAGATGAAAAATAATTTGGGGACTAAAGTTGTGAAATTTGGGGTAAAAGAAAAGAAAAAGTAAAATTATATGATCTAGAGCAAAAATAAAGTCAGTTGCAGGTGTATTAAAGAACTGCACATGAAACCAAGAATGCCTACAACTCCAAGCAGGAGAATCACTTCCGTCAACCATGTGGGTCTAAGCCCCCTTTCGATATAGAGGTGGAGTGGATATCACTATCCCAACATCCACAGGATGGAGGAAAATATGGATTAGAGTGGACTTACTTTTTTTTGTCTTTATTTTTTTAATGTTAAATTAAAAAAATGAGTCCCCATCCACCTCCCCACCCCCTCACCCCACTCCTCCCACAACAACAACCCCCTCCATCATCATAGGATATTCATTGCACTTGGTGGACACATCTCTGAGCACTGCTGCACCACATGGTCAATGGTCCACATTATAGTTTACACTCTCCCCCAGTCCACCAGTGGGCCATGGCACGACATACAATGTCCAGTAACTGTCCCTGCAGTACCACCCAGGACAACTCCAAGTCCTGAAAATACCCCCTGCATCATGTTTCTTCTTCCCACTCCCTACCCTCAGCAGCTTCCATGGCCACTTTCTCCACATCAGTGCTACATTTACTTCCATTATTAATCACAATAGTTCCAAAATAATATATACCAATAAAAATAAATGATAAAAAATTAGGAAAATATTTTGTCAGCAATTCACAAGAGACAAAATCTAAATGGCTGCTCTGTCCACTTGTGGGTGGGGAATGGCATCAAATGAGAAAGTACTCTAAATACAAATCAGAATATTCAGCCATAAGATAACATTAGCAAGTTGTAGCTTTATCAAGGAAATCCACTAAAGTGTCTTTTTTTTTTTAATTGATTTTGTAAAAATATTACATTAAAAAAAATATGAGGTCCCATTCAACCCCACCACCCCCACCCTACCACTCCCCCCCCTCCAGCAACATTCACTCCCATCATCATGACACATCCATTGCATTTGGTAAGTACATCTCTGGGCATCTCTGCACCTCTTGGTCAATGGTCCACTTCATGGCCCATATTCTCCCCCATTCCATCCAGTGGGCCCTGGGAGGATTTACAATGTCTGGTGATTGCCCCTGAAGCACCATCCAGGGCAACTCCAAGTCCCAAAGGCGCCTCCACATCTCATCTCTTCCTGCCATTCCCCATACCCATCAACCACCATGTCCACTTTTCCCACTCTAACGCCACCTTTTCTCTGTGGACCTTGGATTGTTTGTGTCCGTTGCACCTCTATGTCAAGAGGAGGCTCAGATTTCACATGGATACTGGATGCAATCCTCCTGCTTTCAGTTGTAGGCACTCTAGGCTCCATGTTGTGGTGGTTGTCCTTCTTCAAATCCATCTTAGCTGAGTGAGGTGAGTTCAATAAATCAGATGGTAGGAACTGGAGTCTGTTGAGTCTCAGGACCTGGCTATCATATTGTCAGTCCAGAGATTCAAATCCCCTAAATATATCTTAAACCCCAACACCATCTACAATTCCAGTAAAGTAGCATGAAAGTCTTATGAAAAGAGATCCCATCTGAGTCCAGTTTCATCACGCAGAAACACCAGCTCCAAAGAAGGGCCATCTGACATGGAAGTGAACCCCATCTGCCATGACCATAGAACCCGTGGGTCTCTTTAGCCCTCCAAGGAACCAATACCTGGGGATTGTATCTACTTTATCTGTCTCTTAGACTCTGCTCAGTTGTCATAAGGGCAATCCTTCTGACAGCCTCCAGACTCTTTTTTAGAGACTCGTAGCCTGTTGCAAGTATCTCTGGACGTGGCTCCTCGGGAAACGGAGGTTGGATGTCACTGTGGGCACCAAGGGGATGGGAAAATGGATGTTAAATGTGTGGAACCAAGGTAAATGTGGGGTAAGAGAGGTGTTTCATGAGAGTACACAAGGATGGATATAAAACATGTAATATTACACCATAAACATATAAGGGATGACAGACTGAGAATGTAAACCATAATGTAAAACATAGGATAACTAAAAATTTAGAAAACTGTGTGTCCTAAAGTATGCACCACAATGTAAGCACAGATGTCACCTCGTTTGAAAGCTATCTGTACATCACTGTAATTAAATATGATGTGAATAGGTTGTAAGAGTATCACTGTGGAAGGGAAGAGTTTTTGTGGTGGATGTGTGGGAGTGCTATATATTGTATATATGAATTGCTGTGGTCTAGGGCTCTTGTGAAGAGAAGTTCAATAATTAGGGAAAAAAAAAAAGAAAAAGATAGGATGTAGAATTTTTCCAAGTCAACACATATTCTATATCTAACCTTTAAACCCATAGCTATATGCCATTTTGCTAGTAAGGGATCCTGACATTATATTGGACTTCAATTTTCAGGAAGTTCTGGATCACAGAGTGGTTCAACAATGGCAGCAGAGGAATACTGGTATAGGATACTATTGACAGGTGATATATGGCTGACAGGGAACTATACAGGGCATATGTCCAGGGAGCATGGTAATGTTTGGATATACTCATAGTGGCAACAATTAAAAACTACAGCTGGGGGGGGTACTGGGTTCCTGGCCAGGGGTGCTCTGTCTAGGGGAGCAGCAGCAGTCCTCCAGGTGCAGCAGCAAGGACCGGGAAGGAATGAGGGTCCAACAGTGAACCCCTGATACTAATGACTATGCTTGTGAGCCTATATGCCTGAAATAAGAACAAGGCCTAGAGCAGCACTGTGCCTGGGAATTTCCTCCTGACAGCCTTCATGTTACTCAAATGTGGCCAGTCTCAAAGCCAAACTCAGCATGTAAATGCAATGCCTTCCCCCCAGTGTGGGACATGACACCCGAGGATGAGCCTCCCTGGCACCGAGGGATCACTATCAACTACCAACTGATGATGCAACTGGAAAATGACCTTGAATTGAAGGTTCGATGTGGATGAGCAGAATATCCCTGTCCACATATAATAACATGACTTTAAAATGCTGTTTGACCTAATGTAAGGGGGAAAAGGAAAGGAGAAATGAGTTTATATGGCTATGAGTCTTTAAAGGGTCTTAAAGGCAAGTGTAACACGATAAAGTTTGCATTACATGCGTAGGGCTAGAATATAGCCATTAGGGAAGAAAATATGAAAAATGGAAGTGTAGTGATACAATATCTAGGTGGGATTATGCCTGTTGTCTGATTATAATTATCATTTCATCTTTCACTCTCAGTGCAAGTGTTCTACTTATTGAACCGCTGGGTGTGGGGAAGATAATACTGATGAATCAATCTTGTTTCTGTTATTCTACATCAAACAAAAAAGGAAATTTCCTTTGGCTGCTATCCACAGGGATTAATTAAACTGTTTTGGTTGTTCTGCTCAAAGGTCATACTTAAAATATCAAGAATTCTTTCTGTCTCCCGAGGCCTAAGAAATATGAAAGTTCCTCTCTCTAGATCTTAGTAATTAACTACCATTTTCTTACAAAGACTGTGAATCAAATCAAAACCAAGTAGAAAGCAGACATGGTACACACCAAATTTATCTTTCTGGATTAGGGAGAAGATGGAAACATTTGTGATCCTTAATAAATTTAGCCACATTGTATGATCAAGGCATTTTTCAACTTTTATCCAGTATATAGTTGAAGAAATAGAAATTTCTGCTTTGAAAAGAAAGAGAAATTTAAAATTTTAACAACTGAAATTAATGACCCAGCTCATCAAAAATCAGCCCATGCCATGCAGTGAGTTTTAATTCAGTTTTACCCCATAACTTTGGGCAATACAACCATAAATATATTATTTATATCATTCTTTTAAGAGAGTGCTCTTATGGAGTTCCATATCATGTTCTTATCCATTAATTTTAAAATATGCATTCACTCTTTCATTTCAGGGATAGCAGGTTCGTGAACTGAAAGTGACAAGTCCATATGGATGGAGGGGTGAGTAGACTACTAGCATAATACTCTAGTGTAAGAGTCTCAAAGTACTGTGGGATAGAAGAGTCCATGTTTCTTTTCAGTGGTGGAAAGTTTCTGGTTTGTGTGTATTGTTGGATGAAGGGGATGTTCTGGGAGCTTTTAAAAAGTTGGGTTTGATTTAATTTTTAAAATTTATAACCAATTAATTGATTCTGGTTTCCTCCCTCAATCCACATGACAGTCCTCACATTAAGGACTTTGATACCTGTTCTCTACTTAGTGTTGCCAAAAGACTCACTAATGATTTCTGGAAGAAAAGATAATTTTTCAGTGGCTCCTTGGTGAATCATACTAAAAAGAAAACTTCTAAAATGGAGTGAATTCATTTGTTTGTTGGCATACAGTATTTTCATTTCCATTTTGTTGCATCTGTCCCTATAATAACATCAGGCTATCTAGGCAATCCGTGTGAACAAACCACAATTAGTGGAGACACAAAATTTTTAAATAGAGTACCAGTCGGTTGGCTCCTTTTTGGTTCTTTTTACCTGTTTAACGCTTGACTTGACCTCGATGGTAAAAAGGGCACATTCCTCAGTTCTCTTTGAGAACACATCTGAGGTGGGGTTTACTGGTATAATGTAGACAGGTAATAAAACTTTTTAAAAAGACAACTAATTAATCAATACTGCTGCAATTGTTCATGCAAGGATTATCTTTACTGTCAATGTTAGAGATAATTCTTGAGAATAAGCCTACAGTGAGATAAATCATGTCACTGGTTTTTTGGAGTGTAGCAGGAAGAGATAGTGTACAAAAGGTTATAAAGAATATTTGGGGGTGTGATGAAAATATTGTGTCCTATTTGGAGTGGTGTTTTATTGGCATATACAACTATCAATTCTCTTTGAATTTCACAATTTAAATTGATACCATTTCTTTCTTATTACAAATTATTGCTCCATAAATTGATAAAAGGAAAAAACACAAGAGTTTTGCTGAACAAATATTAGAAGTTCTGGAACTGAACCCCAATACCATTTCACTAGACCAAAATAAAACCAAACTAAACATAACTAAAATCTAAACTAAATTAAGGTAAACTAGATAAAAACACTTGATGAATTGGGAGCCAGGCATTAGGAAAGTTTTATGATAGAAATTTCTCCATATACTTGGATACATGCTCAATATTCCATTTTATCTCAACATTGAAGATTAATTCTGAAGACCAAGGCATAAAGCACTAAGGTTAGACTGGTTTAACATGAGCAAATCTAATTTTCTACCTAAGCCACACCCATGTCCTAAACATATAATAAATACTTTGATCCTCTTTTTTCCTGTGTGGTTCTCTTTTGAAAATGCTATTCTAAACTTTATCTGGCAGAATGCTTTTCATATCCAAGCTCAAATATGCCCTATATACAAACTTTCTATAAAAAGACAAAGCAGGAAAAATGTCTCTCTCCCTGATACAATCCACTATCACTAAGCCTCATCCCTTTTGATGTTATCATATCAGATTCCAGGAAATATTTTACTTCATGTGTTCTCCATTGACTTGGAAAACTCAAATTTGAGAACTATATCTTATAAAATATTTTACTCTATGAGTCTATCATTATGCCAATTACATCAGATTTTAATAAACATATCATTTTTTTCCCAGAAAGTTTTGTTTGCAATCTTAATAGTTATGGAATAGGGCATCTTTTCCAGATTGCTAACAACTTTATCTTCACTTTACCAAAAGTGAACAGAAGGATAATTATTTTCAGTGCTATATTTTAACTACAGAATTAACAAATAATATGTTTCATATTCATGTTATCTCCAAGTTTGTGTGTGTTCCTCTATTCTTTTACTACTTTTCCCCTTGATTACTTCATTGTTGTAATCATCCCCATTTTTCCTTTTGCATTTTGATTGTATATCTTTATACATCTTTTTTATTAGAAAAGTTGTGAACTTACAAAACAGTTACGTATACAATACAGGATTCTGATACATCACCTCACCACTAACACCTTGCATCATTGTGGAATATTTGTTACACATAATGGAAGAACATAACCAAAATATCACTCACTATAGTCCATATCTTACGTTTGGTATATTTTTCTATAAACCACCCTATTATTAATACCATGCATTAGTGTTATACATTTGTTATAGTTCTTTTTTTTATGTTTATTTATTTATTGATTGATTGATTGATTTTGTAAAAATATTACATTAAAAAAATATGAGGTTCCATTCGACCCCACCACCCCCACCACACCCCTCCCCCCCCAGCAACACTCACTCCCATCATCATGACACATCCATTGCATTTGGTAAGTACATCTCTGGGTATCTCTGCACCTCATGGTCATTGGTCCACATCATGGCCCACACTCTCCCCCATTCCATCCAGTGAGCCCTGGGAGGATTAACAATGTCCGGTGATTGCCCCTGAAGCACCATCCAGGGCAACTCCAAGTCCCAAAGGCGCCTCCACATCTCATCTCTTCCTGCCATTGCCCATACCCATCAGCCACCATGACCACTTTTCCCACTCCAATGCCACCTTTTCTCTGAGGTCCTTGGATTGGTTGTGTCTGTTGCACCTCTATGTCAAGAGGAGGCTCAGATTCCACATTGTTACTGGATGCAATCCTCCTGCTTTCAGTTGTAGGCACTCTAGGCTCCATGTTGTGGTGGTTGTCCTTCTTCAACTCCATCTTAGCTGAGTGAGGTGAGTCCAATAAATCAGATTGTAGGAGCTGGTGTCTGTTGAGGCTCAGGGCCTGGTTATCATATTGTCAGTAAAAAGATTCAATCCCCTAAATATATCTGAAACCCCAATACCAACTACAATTCCAGTAAAGTAGCATGATAGTCTTATGAAAAGAGATCCCCTCTGGGTCCAGTTTCATCATACAGAAACACCAGCTCCAAAGAAGAGCCATCTGTCATGGCAATGAACCCTATCTGCCATGACCATAGAACCCGTGGGTCCCTTTAGCCCTCAAAGGAACCAATACCTGGGGATTGTATCTACTTCATCTGTCTCTTAGATTCTTCTCAGTTGTGCATAAGGGCAATCCTTCTGACAGCCTCCAGACTCTTTTTTAGAGACTCGTAGCCATATAAACTCATTTCTCCTTTCCTTTTCCCCCTTACATTAGGTCAAACAGCATTTTAAAGTCATGTTATTATATGTAGACAGGGATATTCTGCTAGATCCACATTGAACCTTCAATTTAAGGTCATTTTCCAGTTGCATCATCAGTTGGTACTTGATAGTGATCCCTCTGTGCCAGGGAGGCTCATCCCCGGGTGTCATGTCTCATGCTGGGGGGAAGGCATTGCATTTAGATGCTGAGTTAGGCTTCGAGACTGGCCACATTTCAGTAACATAAAGGCTGTCAGGAGGAAATTCCCAGGCACAGTGCTGCTCTAGGCCTTGTTCTTATTTCAGGCATATAGGCTCACAAGCATATTCATTAGTATCAGGAGCTCACTGTTGGACCCTCATTCCTTCTCAGTCCTTGCCGCTGCACTTGGGGGACTGCTGCTGCTCCCCTAGGGACCACGGCACAGCACCCCCAGCCAGGGACGCAGTACCCCCCCAGCTTTAGTTTTTAATTGTTGCCACTATGAGTATATCCAAACATTACCATGCACCCTGGACATATGCCCTGTATAGCTCCCTGTCAGCCATATATCCCCTGTCAATAGTATCCTATACCAGTATTCCTCCATTGCCATTGTTGGACCACTCTGGGATCCAGAACTTCCTGAATATTGAAGCCCCAATATCATGTCAGGATCTCTTACTAGCAAAATGGCATATAGCGATGGGTATAAAGGTTAGATATAGAATACGTGTTGACTTGGAAAAATTCTACATCCTATCTTTTCCTTTTCCTTTTTTTTCCCCCCTAATTATTGATCTTCTCTTCACAAGAGCCCTAGACCACAGGAATTCATGTATGCAATATACAGCACTCCCACACATCCACCACAAAACCTTTTCCCTTCCACAGCGATACTCTAACAGCCTATTCACAACATATTTACTTAAAGTGATGTACAGAGTCTGAGACAAAAGCTTTCAAACCAGGTGACATCTGTGCTTACATTGTGGTGCATACTTTAGGACACGCAGTTTTCTAACATTTTTAGTTATCCTATGTTTTACATTATGGTTTACATTATCATTCTGTCATCCCCTATATGTTTATGATGTAATATTACATATTTTATATCCATCCTTGTGTACTCTCATGAAACTCCTCTCTTACCCCACATTTACCTTGGTTACACACATTTAACATCTGTTTTCCCATCCCCTTGTTGCCCACAGTGACAGCCAACCTCCGTTTCCTGAGGAGCCACGTCCAGAGATACTTGCAACAGTGTTCAGGTCCTAAATTGCTCAGCTGCCCCAATACCCTGGGAGCCACCCTTTCTCTCGAGAGATACAGTTCCCTCTATTTTATGGCACTAGTCCTCCCCAGGATGTGGGTCCACCCCCACTCTCACTACTTGGGTCTCTACCCAATGGTATCACCCACTCTGGCAAAATGAGCATTCAGACATTCCCCAGGAGCCCTTCCCGCATCAGACCATCCCTTCCGAGCATCCTAAACAGGTAACCCTCTTAATTATATTTTGATACGATTTTCTCAGCATTTTACTCTCAACCAACACCTAACACTCTCCTGCGTTCGTATGCTACCCCTCCCTCCCCCCACTTTTGGGCAATATTACCCATCCGCCCATCCCCAGCCCCCCTCAAATCTGCAAAGCCCCACCCAAAGGCAACCCCTTGCCCCCATTTTATCTCTTCTTTGTGTTCATACTTACCACCAGCTCATCATAAATTCCACCCCTGCAGACGTCGGCTCACATCCTTCCTCCACCCCCCGATTTCCTGTAAGCCTATCGTTCAGTCTCTAGCTCTCTGAGGCAGCTTGTTTATTTCATATCATTGAGGTCATGTAGTATTTGTCCTTCAATGTCTGGGTTGCTTCACTCAACATAAGGTTCTCAGGATTCATCCATGTTATCACGTGTGTTTGTAGTGTATTTGTTCTTACAGCTGCGTAGTATTTCATTGTGTGTATATACCACATTTTATTGATCCACTCATCTGTTGATGGGCATTTGGGTTGATTCCAACTTTTGGCAATAGTGAACAATGCTGCTATGAACATTGGTGTACATATATCGGTTTGTGTCCTTGTTTTCAGTTCTGCTGGGTATATACCCAGCAGTGGTATTGCTGGATCATATGGCAAATCTATGGTTAGCTTTTTGAGAAACTGCCAAACTGTCCTCCAGAATGGTTGGATCCTTCTGCATTCCCACCAGCAGTGGATGAGTGTTCCCCTTTCTTCACATCCTCTCCAGCATTTGTATTCTCCTGTTTTTTTTTATAGCTGCCAATCTTATGGGAGTAAGATGGCATCTCATTGTAGTTTTGATTTGCATTTCCCTGATAGCTAGAGATTCGGAGCATTTTTTCATGTGCTTTTTAGCCATTTGTATTTCTTCTTTGGAGAAGTGTCTGTTTAAATCTTTTTCCCATTTTTTAAATGGGTTGTTTATCTTTTTATTTTCAAGATATAGGAGTTCTTTATATATGCAAGTTATAAGTTTCTTATCAGATATATGGTTGCCAAATATTTTCTCCCACTGTGTGGGCTCCCTTTTTACTTTCTTAACAAAATCCTTTGAGGTGCAGAAGGCTTTAATTTTGAGGAAGTCCCATTTATCTATTAGTTCTTTTGCTGCTCGTGCTTTTGGTGTGATATTCATGAAGCCATTTCCTATTACAAGGTCCTGTAGATGTTTCCCTACACTGCTTTCCAAGGTTTTTATGGTCTTGGCTCTTATATTTAGGTCTTTGATCCATCTTGAGTTGATCTTTGTATAAGGTGTGAGATGGTAATCCTCTTTCATTCTTCTACATATGGCTATCCAGTTCTCCAGTCACCATTTGTTGAATAGGCCACTCTCTCCCAGTTGAGAGGGTTTGGTGGCTTTATCAAATATTATATGGCTATATATGTGAGGTTCTATATCCGAGCTTTCAATTTGATTCCATTGGTCTGTGTGTCTCTCCTCATGCCAATACCATGCTGTTTTCACTACTGTAGCTTTGTAGTATGTTTTGAAGTCAGGTAGTGTGATTCCTCCAATTTCGTTTTTCTTTCTCTGTATGTCTTTGGCTATTCGGGGTCTCTTTCCCTTCCAAATAAATTTCATAGTTAGTTTTTCTAGTTCCTTAAAGAAGGCTGTGTTGATTTTTATTGGGATTGCATTGAATGTGTAGATCAGTTTTGGTAGGATAGACATCTTGATAATATTCAGTCTTCCTATCCCTGAACAAGGAATATTCTTCCATTTATTTAGGTCTTCTTTAATTTCCTTGAACAGTCTTGTATAGTTCTCAGTGTATAAGTTTTTACCTCTTTAGTTAAATTTATTCCTAAGTATTTGATTTTTTTATTTTTATTGTGAATGGTATTTGTTTCTTGATTTCCTCCTGATCTTGCTCATTATTGGTGTACAGAAGTGCTACTGATTTTTGCGCATTGATCTTATAACCTGCAACTTCACTAAACTCATTTATGAGTTCTAGAAGCTTTGTTGTAGATCTCTCAGGGTTTTCTATGTATAGGATCATGTCATCTGCAAATAATGAAATTTTGACTTCTTCCTTTCCAATTTGAATGCCTTTTATATCTGGTTCTTGCCTCAGTGCTCGAGCAAGTACTTCTAAGACAATGTTAAATAGGAGTGGAGACAATGGGCATCCTTGTATTGTTCCTGAGTTTAGAGGGAAGGATTTTAGGATTTCTCCATTGTAAACAATGTTGGCTATAGGTTTTTCGTATATACTCTTTATCATGTTCAAAAAATTTCCTTGTATTCCGATCTTTTGGAGTGTTTTTATCAAGAAAGGGTGCTGTATTTTGTCAAATGCTTTTTCTGCATGTATAGATATAATCATGTGATTCTTTTCCTTCAATCTGTTTATATGGTGTATTACATTGATTGATTTTCTTATGTTGAACCATCCTTGCATACCTGGAAGAAATCCCACTTGGTCGTGGTGTATAATTCGTTTAATGTGTTGTTGAATACGATTAGCAAGTATTTTGTTAAGTATTTTTGCATCTAGGTTCATTAGAGAAATTGGTCTGTAATTTTCCTTTTTTGTGGTGTCTTTGTTTGGCTTTGGTACTAGGGTAATGTTGGCACCATACAAGGAGTTCGGCAATGTTCCATCCGTTTCGATTTTTTGGAATAGTTTCAGCAGGATTGGTGTCAGTTCTTTCCGGAATGTTTTGTAGAATTCACCTGTGAAGCCATCTGGCCCTGGGCTCTTCTTAGTTGGGAGATTTTTAATGACTGATTCTATCTCTCTGCTTGTGATTGGTTTGTTAAGATCATCAATTTCTTCTTTCATCAATATGGGTTGCTTATGTGTTTCTAGGAATTTGTCCATTTCCTCTAAATTGTCATTTTTGTTGGAATATAGTTTTTCAAAGTATCCTCTTATGATAGTCTTTATTTCTGTGGGGTCACTGGTGATATCGCCTTTCTCATTTCCTATTTTGTATATTTGCATCTTCTCTCTTTTTTTCTTTGTTAGTCTCGCTAAAGGTTTGTCAATTTGGTTGATCTCAAAAAACCAGCTCTTGGTCTTGTTTATCTTTTCAAGTGCTTTCTTATTTTCTATTTCATTTAGTTCTGCTCTTATCTTTGTTATTTCCTTCCTTTTTCTTCCTGTTGGGTCACTTTGTTGTTGTTTTTCTAATTCCTTCAAATGTGCAGTTAATTCTTCAATTTTTGCTCTTTCTTCTTTTTTGATATATGAGTTTATGGCTATAAATTTCCCTCTCAGTACTGCTTTTGCTGTATCCCATAAATTTTGGTATGTTGTGTTATCATTATCATTTGTTTCAAGGTAGTCATTGATTTCTTTTGAGATTTCCTCTTTGACCCACTGTTTTTCTAAGAGTGTGCTGCTTAATTTCCAAATCATGGTGTGAAACCTGGGCCTCTGTCCCTTGCAAATTTCCAGCTTGACTCCACTGTGGTCAGAGATATTGTTTTGTATGATTTCAATCTTTCTGAATTCATTCAGCCTTTCTTTGTGGCCTAGCATATGGTCTATCTTGGAGAGTGATCCATGAGTACTTGAGAAGAATGTATATCCTGCTGCGTTTGGGTGTAATGATCTATATATGTCTATTAGTTCCAGCTCCTCTAATATACTGTTCAAATGTTTTGTTTCTTTAGTGATTCTCTTTTGAGATGTTCTGTCCAAGGTAGATAGTGGTGTATTAAAATCCCCCACTATGATTGTAGATGCATCTATTGTTAGTTTTTCCAGCGTTTGTCTCACATACTTAGAGGCACCCTTGTTAGAAGCATAAATATTTATGATTGTTCGATCTTCTTGACAGATTTTCCCTTTCACTAAAATGTAGTATCCTTCTTTGTCTCTCACAATTGTTTCACATTTAAAGTCTATTTTGTCTGATATTAATATAGCGACTCCTGCCTTTTTTTGGTTATTGTTTGCTTGTATGATTGTTTTCAAGCCATTCACTTTCAATCTCCATGCGTCTCTGGGTCTAAGATGTGTCTCTTGTAGACAGCATACAGATGGGTCATATTTCCTTATCCAATGTCCCAGTCTGAATCTTTTGATAGGTGAGTTTAATCCATTGACATTCAGTGTTATTACTTTCAAGGAATTATTTGTGTTAGCCATATTTTGATTGGATTTGTGTTTGTCATATTTTGTTTGTATTTTTTTCCCCGTCTAGTTTGTCTTTTTTTGTTGCTCTTATACTCTCCTCCAACTCTGCCTGTCCTGTTTTTTCCTTTCTTCCTGCAGAACTCCCTTTAGAACTTCTTGAAAGGGAGGTTTCTTGTTGGTATACTCTTTCAGTTTCTGTTTATCTGCAAATATTTTGAACTCTCCATCATGTTTGAATGTTAGTTTAGCTGGATATAGTATTCTTGGTTGGAAATTTTTTTCCTTTAGTACCTTGACTATATCATACCACTGCCTCCTTGCCTCCATGGTTTCAGATGCGAAATCAGCACTTAATCTTATGGAGCTTCCCTTGTATGTGATGGTTTTCTTTTCTCTTGCTGCTTTTAGGATTTTCTCTTTGTGTTGAGCATTGGATAATTTGATGAGTATATGTCTTGGGGTGGGCCTGTTGGGGTTTATGACCAGTGGAGTGTGCTGTGCTTCTTGGATATGTACGTCTGTCTCTTTCAGTAGATTTGGGAAGTTTTCAGCCATTGTTTCCTGCAACACTCCTTCTGACCCCTTTCCCTTCTCTTCTCCTTCTGGAATACCTATAATATGTATATTTGAGCATTTTGCATTGTCATTCAGGTCCCTAAATCCTAGCTGGATTTTTTCTATCTTTTTATCGACCAATTCTACTATCTGTTTGATTTCCAATGTACTGTCTTCCACATCACTAATTCTCTGCTCTGCCTCTTCTAGTCTGTTGATATTTGTTGCAAGTGTATTTTTGATTTCTTGAACTGTGGTATTCATTCCCATTATGTCTGTTATGTTTTTGCGTATGTCTGCAATTTCCCCTCCCAGTGTTGTCTTCATGTTGTTAACCTCTTTCATTACTTCATCAAATTTGTTGGTGATAAATGTTCTGAGATCTTTCATTGCTTGTGCAAAGTTCTGCTCCCCTTCCTGATTTTTAGTTTGTTGATTGGATTCAGCCATGTTTTCCTGATTACTGATTTGGTTTGTCAATTTTTGTTGCTTTCTGGTCATCCTTTTATCTTGACAGGTTTAATCAGTTCCTTAGCTTCTTTGTCTATTCTTGGAGATTAATTAGCTGTCATTTTTGCGTAAGTGTTATATCTTCTTTTTGTCACTTTGTCCTTTTTCTAATTTCTTGTTGCTGGTTAAGTTCACTTTAAAGGAAAGTATTAGTGCTGGGGAAAGGCAATTGTGTAAGCAAGGAAAAAGTGTAGAGTAGTATTGGTGATATATATTAACAGAGCAAGAATATGAGATCTGGGAGGATGGAGGTTAGATTCATGTAGATTGTGTAGAGTTATTGCTGTAGGTAGAGTATCTATTATGAGGTAGATGACTGAATATGGGAGGAATATGGTATGAGCTACAAAGCTATTGTTTTCGTGAGAGAGGGAAAAAGAAAAGAAAGGTAATAGTTTCAAGGGTGGATACCAGACAGAAAACAAAACAAAGGTATTTGAAATTAAGATTTAGACACTTTGTGGTTCAAAGAACTGGAGGTGGGGGGTGGAATATAGGAGAGACAGTAGATGATAGTAGATATCAAGATGCAGGGGAAGGGGAATAGTGTAGGTAGCCTAAATCAGTTCACACAGAAATGGGGCAGTGGAGGATGGGAAAACCCAGCAAATGTGAGGTGTTCCCTGTAGCACCTATTGTATACTTGAATTAAAATAAAATAAGTGGAAAATGAGGGACAAGAGGGAGAGAGAAAACCGAAAAAGAAAAACTAATATAATAAAGAAAAAAAGAAAGATGAGAAGAAAGGAAGAAAGAAAAAGAGGGTGGGCAAACGGTGGGGAACAGGTAGGGGGAAGAGAAATACAGGTATACATGAGCCACAATTGCAACACTATCTAAAACAACAATGAAAAAAAACCCTAAATAGCTGTATAAAAAAAGGACTTTGGGGGACACACTAGGAGAAAACACTAGGGGATAATGCAATATTAGCAATCAGGGCATCAAAAAGAGTAAAAAATAAGATAAAATGAAAATAAAAACAAAACAATATGAACCAATAAAGATAAAACACAAACGTTTAGGTCCAGGGCACTCAAGGACCCCAGGTAGACCCCAGGGTGTGATGGATTCAGGGGTGGCAAGTCTGAGACACTGAAGACTCAAGAGGTGTGAGTCTGGGGTGTGGACCACCAGAGTCCAGGGGACCCAGACCTGGCAACCTCAAATCTGGTCAACAGGAAGCTTAGGAGCCCTGCAGTGCAACACAGCCCTCAGGGATCCCCGTAGCTGGGTGCCAGCCCCATGGGGGAAGCCAGATCCGCAAACTCTATATTTAATGTCTGAACCCTGCAATTCACCTACTCCTCAGGGTTTCAGCCTTTGGACAGCTCCCTCCCTGTGCTCCCACTCAGTGGCCACTTGAGGGTGCCTCTACACCACAGCCAGTTCAATGACCCAGATCCCAAGCCTCGCCGGGTGGGCTGGGCTTCAGCTGGAAATGCCAAAAACAGACTCCAAGACCGGAAGTCCCAAACTTCGCAAAATATTCCCCAATCAGCTTCCAGACGTGTCCCCCTCCCTGACTGCACCCTGCAACAATCTCCCAATTGTGTCCCCTTATTGCCAAAAATCCAATTCCGTTGCAGATCGGCAGCCGGACCTGTGGGGATGGGGCTCCAGGTGGAAGCGCTACCCCCCCTGTCCTCAACCAAAACATCCCCTGCTTCACAACAAAACACCGTCTGTCTCCCCAAATCGATCTGCAAAGAAGTCCCGTCCCATCAACCCCTCACCAGTCTGCCCAGTACCCACAAATTCCTCAGCACCGCATAGCCTCCAAAAAAAAAGGAAAAAAAAAACCCTGGCCACACGGCTCCCCAAGCTGCAGCAGCGCCCGATACTGCGGCTCCACCCACCCAAGGAGGGAACTTTCCGCGCCCAGCTGGGACCTCTGTTTATATATTATAGACGTATCCTCTCTGTTACCTTCCCACCAAATCGACGTCCAGACACCTTCCAACCAGCAAAAATCCCCAAAACAGCGCAGTCCCAAAGAGCCTTCAACGCTGCCCAGCTGCCCCCTGCAGAGACATTACCAGGCAAGCTCACTCAGCCACCATCTTGCCCCCCTGTTATAGTTCATGAGAAAACATTCTCATATTTGTACCATCAACCACAGTCCATCATCCACCACAGGGTTCACTATATTATACAGTCCCCTGCCCTGTACAATCCATCCAAAGTGTACATTCAGTGGCACTCAGTTTCATCATAGGATTGTGTTTTGATCACATCAGTCAATTTAAGAATGTTTTAATTACCCTAAAAGGCAAAATTCCATACTCCTTTATACACTTTGTTGTTGACCCTATGTATTGATATATTGTAATATTCTTGTATCCCTGGCAGAGAAGGTGATATCTTACATACATCTTTGAAGGCAGGATACATTTATTGAGATATGCCATGTATAAAACACTATAGTATGTCTTTAAGATTCAGACTTAGAAAGATAGTATACACTTATGTAAATGAGTGATTTTAACCTAATTATCGCAAATTCAGTTGCTTTAGACATATATTTTGAGTAGTCACATTCACCATATTTATATCTAATCTTTTCCACTCTGCTTTCTCCATAGGAAGAAAGGGAACAACCACAAATGATCTAAACAGAATCGAAGTGACTGGATTTCTGCTTATGGGATTTTCAGACTCCTGGGAAGTTCAAGCCTTATATGCTGCTCTATTTTTGCTGGTTTATCTGGCAGCTGTCACTGGGAATCTCCTAATCATCAAGCTTACTATTCTAGATGGCCACCTTGAAACCCCAATATATTTCTTTTTGAAAAATTTATTGTTTTTAGATTTTTGCTACATACCTGTCACAGTTCCCAGATCCATTTTTAATTCCTCAACCCACATTACCTCCATTTCTTTTCTTGGGTGTGCTCTCCACGTCTTCTTTTTCTTTGTGCTTGCCTGTACAGAGACAGCCATCCTAAACGTGATGTCCTTTGACCACTATGTGGCCATCTGCCAACCCTGGCACTATGCAGTCATCATGAACCAAGGTACCTGTGTGAGGATGATGGCCATTTCATGGCTCAGTGGAATGACCTGTGCATTCATGCATGTGGCTGCAACATTCTCATTACCATTTGTGGGTCCAATATAGTACACCAATATTTCTGTGATATCCCACAGCTCCTAAGCCTCTTAGATCCCAAAGTAATTATCATTGAAATTGGAGTCACAGTTTTTATCATAAGTCTTGCAATAGTCTGTTTTGTTTCAATTACTCTCTCTTATGTGTATATATTTTCTACCATTATGAGGATTCCATCCAGAGTAGAGCAAAAACATTTTCTACTTGCATCCCACATCTTGTGGTTGTAACACTCTTTATGATATTTGGTATCATTGTCTATGTCAAGTCAATGTCAGGTTCTCCCTCAATGCTGGATCTTCTCCTAACTGTGCTCTACAGAGTGGTGCCCCCAACCCTGAATCCTATCATCTATAGTCTAAGGAACAAGGACATGAAGGCAGCCCTGAGAAGGCAATGCGGTATGCTTTGATAGAGAATGTGATTAGGGGCAGAACTCCTGAACCCTTTTTCTAAACAGACAACTTGTTAGAGTCATAGGTTTAGATTTTGAATTAATTGCTAAATTCTGTCTTCTTTCATGAAATGAAGCTGTTCTTTTGTTATGGTTCCCACAGATAGTTGACTATGCTCTGGGATGAACTAGAAGGTCCTTTGGAGTGTTGAAAATATTAAAACTTGTGTTTTTAATTATTTTTAAGTCTCATCATCTGAATATTTTTATATATTATATTGAGGAATTGTGGGAATATGGCTGTCAAGTTAGGCAGATAAGGCTCAGTTCTCACTAAAACAAAGGAGAAAGAGCCAGAGGCTGCTTGGGGACCTGCTTTGGGTACAGCAAACCAGGAAACTGATTCACAACTCCTGGGAGAATGAGGGACAGAGAGACAAAGAAGCCAAACAACTAATTGTGGGTTATTAAACCTCTCAGTCACCAGGAAGGGCTCCCCTCTTGTTGGGAGCAGTCAAAATAAAGTACACGCCGAACTCAGCAGAGCCAGCAGCATGGCTGCCAGAGGGGAGCCAACTTTCTCATTTGAGTAAACTATAATTAGTTCACCACAACATGGCGGGTCCCACATCATGGCAGAACTCAAATCTGCCCTGTCACTTCCTTGTTCTTCTCCCTCCCTGCTCCTTTGTTCTCCGTTTCCCGCCACTGCCCAGACTGATAAGATAGTGCGCAGGCGCAAGACGTGAAACTGAAGTCCGCCTCCTACCTCAGCAACAGAAATAGCCAATCCCTAGCTTCCACCTCCACCCACCGCCCTTCCCCTTCCCAAGAGTATATATGCTTTGTTCCCTCAATAAAATTCGCAGCTTGATCAGAACCCTGTCTTGCTGTCATTCTTCATGTCTCTTGTCCCACCATTCTTTCTCGGCAGGTTTCGAGCCCTCATTGCCGTCCCGCGGGCCGGGGCAGACTGGCGCCCAACGTGGGGCTCGACGATTCCCTGTAATCGAGAAAAGAACGCCGCTTCACCAAGGAGGGGAGCGCTCCCTGCATATCAGCCGACGAAAGGCCACATCTCAGCGGCGGAAAGGAGGACGTCAGCATCAACCCGTGAATTCTTCAGTCATTGGCAGTGGCCAAACGGGTAAGTGAAATACTTCATTTCACTTCATTTCTTTATAATCATGGGACAAGCAGAATCTTCGCATTGTTTATTTGCCAGGTAAAAGAGGCACTCAAGACACGCGGAGTTAAGGTTAAAAAGAAAAGTTTAACTGAGTTTTTCAAGTTTATTATCAAAACCTGTCCATGGTTTCCCGAGTAGGGCACAATAAACACAAAGTGTTGGAGTAGAGTAGGTGACTGTTTAACTGACTATTATAAGACTTTTGGACCTGAAAGGGTCCCCATCACCGCCTTTAGCTACTGGCGGCTAGTACAAGATGTACTAGGAATCACCTCCAACCTCCTGATAAAAAGAATTTAGTTACAGAAGGGGAGACTGCTTTAAAATTAAGTTCTCGACCCCCTTTGGGTTGCAGTAAAAGATCCAAGCATCACTCGCAACCCCATCCTTCATGCCCAGGCTCGCCCCTCAGCTTAATTACCCTTGATGATGTTGATATTGAGGGCCCCCGCTCTGCCACGCCTTCTGCCCCCTCTCCTGAGGATGGAAATGGCGAACACAACCCAAAGACTCTTGATAAGAACATGGAATGCAACCTTGAGCCGCTCCCACTCCCGCCCTTTATACCCCCCCCAAATGGAATCTCTTCCAATCTAAATCCTCCGTTTTTATCCTTTGGCTTTAATGCCTTCTCTTACAAACCTCAAGCAACCTCCCGCTCTTTCAGGTTCTTCTGAAATTAGCGAGCTTCGCACTGAAATGCGCAGTATTCAGGAACTCACTCAAACTCTTATAAGCATCTCACTTCCCGACACCAAAGGCAAAAACCCTCAGCTCGCCTTCCCCATTCTGGCCAGAATAACCCTTTTCAAAGTTTGTAGGCAAATTGTGCAGGGCTGCAGAAAAACTGTTTGGCGATACCAACACAGAAACAGACTTTGTTAAGCAAATTGCCTTTGTAAATGCAAATGTGGCTTATCAGGGCGCGGTTAGATCTTATAGAAAGTAGGAGAACTTGTCTGGTTACTTCAGGCTTTGTTCTGAAATTGGCCCCACCTATCAACAAGGCCAGCCACAAGCCCCAAAATCCAAGCAAGCTTATAAGGCAATCAACTCTGTTCCAGCAAACGCCCGCCCCTTTCTCAGCTCTTCGGGCTCCCTACTATCTACATGACAATGTAGCTCTGGGCTAGTGAAGACTAATATAGTTAATCCACTGATATGAGAGAAAAATGTGGCAACATTTGTGTTTTGTTTTATTTCCATGCTAATTCTGATTGGGCTTATTTAACCAAGATAATAAAATGAGTACAAAATTTTTATCAAGGTCTAAAAGGAATTTTCAGTTTTAAATCAATAATTATCTCCAGAACTTAAAGTTTCAGTATAGTCTTATAGTAATTGTCCAAAAAGGTGTGCTAATGGTCTGCCTAACTGCTGCTCAAGTTATTTTAACTGATTGCTGATAACTAATAAAAATGTTTCCAAGCACAAGCTTTCATATTACAGGCAACATGAATTCCAGAAGAAATCTTGAAAGGTACAATCTAAGATGTGCTATATAACAGAGGATTTAAAAGCAGCTATACCAAGAAAGTAAAGAATTATGAGTTGATTGTAAATAAATTGTATGTTTCTGTTAATGTGTTGTAATTGTTTTGTGTTTGTCTGTTCATTCAATGTCAATGTATATTGTGATACCTCCGGATGGTAAATATAAATTACTAGAAATTTTTAAAAGAGCTCTATTCAAATGGCCAAAAATTAAATAAGTGCTTATATCAAAACTTAAGTTTATTATATTAATACATAAGTTTAAATGTTAATAAGATATCTACAATAATAAAAATTGTGAGTCTTGATTAACAAAATTACTATGCCTTTTCATAAGAAATGGTTCTTGCCTAGATTGAAATAAATAACTTATCTTTCTTCACAGGATAATATGAAGGATGCAAAACTTAAATGAACATTTGGTTAAAAGTTTGTGAAAATGCTAACTGAAATTTAATAAGTCTTTGCAAAAAGGTGTTTTGTCCTAAAGTAGGATGGCTAATTTTTCATAAACTCTTGGAACTTAATTTGCATGTGGCGAGTTGTAGAAGGTATTGTGGTAACTTTAAGTAAGGGAATGTGTTCTGTGAAGGTAAAAGATGTCTTAAAATAATATGGTCTATATGGTTATGGATAATTATAAGAAGTTTAATGAAGCATTGTTTAAATTAAGGTATTTAAATGGCTAATGCCAAAAAGTCATTATTAAATATATATAAAACTGAATTGATGATGATAAATAATAAAAGGTAATTTTATAACAGGAAAACTTGTTGGTGGCTAGTCTTCCCTGCAAACTGGCTTCTAGGGGACTGTTTCTGGTATTACATGCTACTAAGTATTTAAAGTGAAGAAAAGTTCATTATTTTAACAAGCTCATTTAGTGTTGATGGCAGTGATATGTTGTAAGACGTTTGCCTGGTAACTTAGTATGTGGGATATATGGAATGTGTTTTTATTACTAAGGAAACAGGAGATGATTTCATCCTGAAATAAAATGATTGATTATTGAGAAAGAGTAAAATGTGGGACAAATGAATACTGAAAGTGTAGAAGGTTTGTGGAAAGAAAATATTATTGTTAAAGTTAAGTAAGATTTGATGGGTCTGTCTATAAAGTTTGAAAAAGCCTTAGTATCAAGTAGCATGTATCAAAGTTAAAAATATTGTTCTTTTTCAAAGTCTCTGAAATCATTAGTCTGTTTTTGTGAAAGTTTATGGAAAGTTTATATCCTGAATAATTAGTATACAAAGAGTCTGTTTTATCAAAACAACTTCTTATGCTTTAACCGCATCATTTCCTCAGTGTTCAAGGAAGAAAGGGTCTTATCTCTTTTAAAGGAAATAATGTTTAAACCTGCTTTCTAAAAATCAGATCCTGAAAAGCAGCCTTTTATTTCAAACTAATTATAAGAGATTTGTTCTTTTACCTTGAAAGAAAAATTAAAGTAATAATTAAGTTCATTTGATATGTTATAAGTTAAATAAAAGGTGTTTTAAAGTGTTATAAAATTAACAAGTTTTTTCTTTCCTTTAACCCTCTGTTAATTAAAGTTGTCTGAGTAAAAGTTTTCTATAAATGCTTAAGAGTGTATAAAGTTACCAATATTTCAGCATAATATTAAAGAAAAGTACAATGTGGTTGATTATGGTTTTAATTATTATAAAAGAGTATATGTCACAAAAACAACCTCTTATCATAGATTAAAGTAACAACACTAGTATGCAGCAATCCCAAATACTGCTAGTTTGTTGCAAAAAGTTAAAGTCCAGCTGTATTGCTATCACTTTGTTTTAAAACTTGCTAAGACTTTCTTTAGTGTCTTCTTAGACAAATAAAGCCAGCTGCATTCCTCTATCTGTAAAAAACCCAACAGTAAACTTTTGCAGTGCTTTTCAAGGCTGTGTGCATAGCCCAACCATCCTGTACAGTATTTACTGATAGTAATAGTAATGGAAAAGCAGCATACATTACTTTTCAAAAAGAACAGGTTTAGCCAACTCCTTATTCATCTGCTCAATGCACAGAGCTTTAAGCCATCATTAAAGTTTTACAAATGTTTTAAGAGCCCTTGAACATTGTCTCTGACTCTAAATATGTAAGTCTTACTTACTGTCAAGCATATTAAAACAGCTCATATCTTTGCTACTGATGAGTTATCTCAACTTTGCGCTGACTTGCAACATCTCATTAGGTTAAAACCTATTTACATTATTCATATATCTCTCATGCCTCTTTGCCTAGTCCTATGACATCAAATAATGCTTGAGCTGATTTATTAGTAAGGTGTTTACAAAGTGCTTGCAATTGCCATGCTTTAACTCATATTAATGCTAAAGGCCTGTGAAATAAATATCAAAAGTTAACAAGACTACAGGCACAAGGAATTATCTGTACCTGTCCCACCTGTGGACCCTTAACTACAGTGTCTTTTCAGGCTGGGACTAATCCCAGAGGCCTGACTCCTAATCAATTATGGCAAATGGATGTTACTCACATACCATCCCTTAGTAAACTACAATCTGTTCACGTTTATATTGACACTTATTCTCATTTTACGTGGGCTACTCCTCAAAGTGGGGAACAGTTTCATCATGTTCACTCACACCTCTGGTCTGCTTTTGCTGTAATGGGATGCCCTCTGAAAATTAAAACTGATAATGGACCTTCTTACATTAGTAAATCCTTTGAATCTTTCTGTTTAAAATATGGTATTGAACATGATACCAGCATTCCTTATAATCCTACAGGTCAAGCCATAATTGAATGCAGCCATCATACCCTAAAAACTATGCTTTTAAAACAAAAAGGGGGAGATGATGGTATTATAACACTGAAAGATCAATTAGCTAAAGCTTTATTTACTTTACATTTTCTTAATGTTTATAATTCATTAACACCTGTGGAATGTCACTTTGGAAAATGTCAAACATCTACAGTAGACACAGGAAATGAAGATCAACCAATATTCTGGAAAGATATTTTAAGCAATGTATGGAAAAAAGGCAGGATTATAGTAAGGGGGTGAGGCTATGCTCTTATCATTTCAGAAAATGGAGAACAAATTTAGTTATCTGCAAAAAGGATTAAACTCCAGAATGAAGAGATGGAGACTTCTACAACTTCTGATGATGGTGATCGTAAGTAATAAGGAAGCTGCCAGTAATTACACTTATTAGGCCTATGTACCTAACCCCCCATTACTTAGTGTTAACCTGGAAAAGTCCATTCTTTCATATATATCTGAATAAAACCCATATATTCCCTATACCAATTGATAATCAATTGCCAATTAAACCCTATTAAGAAAAAGAATCGATAATCTCATATTACCATTTGATTATCAATGCTTATGCATTGGTAATCATCTTTCCTGTATGTATGTTAAAAATCAGGCCATAGCTATCTTCAAAAATAATAATACTCAGTTCATTGTGACTTTATTTCCCTCTTACGATTTAATCATGACTAAAAATCCTACTTATGGTTGTCCACAAAAAGACAGTAGGGATAAAGAAGGATGGCAAGAATGCCATATAAGAAGAGAATCTGTCATTTTTAATGATTCCTATGGAATAGTGTGGGAAAGTGCCCCTATGGCGAGTCCCATTGAATATAATGACAGATTTATTTGGCATAGTCTAAATAGTAAAGGACAACAAAAAATAATTTTTACTAAAAATAATAGTGTTTGGAGACAGAAAGGGAAATGGATCCCTTCTCCATGGTGTAATATTACATCTATACATAAACAAAAGAATTTGTGGAAAGTTTTTCTAGGAATAGCTTCTACTATAGAATGGATTGGGAATAATAGTAAGAATAGTCAATATCTGCATTTAAATCAAATTCATCCTCAGGCATATGTAAGAGATCCTTATATCAAATAGACTCTCTAGCTGAGGTAGTGTTACAGAAGAGGGTTAAAGCTGCTTACAGCAGAACGTGGAGGAATATGTCTAGCTCTGCAGGAACAGTGCTGCTTTTATGCCAACAAGTCTGGCATTGCTCAAAATAAAGGTAAAAGGCTTCAAGTGCAACATTCTTAATACCCCATAATAATACAAAATGGCTGTGTTCCTCCACTGGCCTGACCCCATGTCTTAGCATCCAAGCCCTCAACACCGCCCGTGAAACCTGCATGCTTGCTATTATACTCCCCTGCATTTATTTTCATAATGATAACCAATTCTTTGACTCCTGGCAGCGCCACCTTCTACCGGCCTATGTACAAAAAAGAGAAATCATTACCGCCATCACAATCGCTTCACTTTTAGGTCTCGCTGGAGCTGGTACTGGAGTAGCAGCCCTAACTACACAACAAACTTCTTTCTCCTCTATCAGGCGAACCATCGATGAAGATATAGCCCGCATCAAAACCTCCATTTCCCATCTAGAAAAGTCCCTAAATTCATTATCTGAGGTTGTCCTCCAAAACCGCAGAGGGCTAGACCTCTTCCTTAAGGAGGGAGGGATTTGTGCAGCATTAGAAGAGGAATGCTGCTTTTATGCTAATCATTCCAGCCTTATTAGAGATAACATGGCTCAGCTCAGAAATGGACTAGCAAAGCGTAATAAAGAGAAGCCCAAGGAAACTTCTCCTGGGGATTCAATGGAATCCTTCCTTACATCCTCCCTATACTAGGCCCATTAATAACTATACTTCTCATACTGTCTTTCGGACCTTGGGCCATAAAAAGAATTATCAAGTTAGTCAAGGACCAAATTGACTCTGCTCTTGGCAGGCCTATCCAGGTGCATTACCACCGGCTCCACCTCGCTGACCAGGTTGTGTCTATGGACCATCCAGACTGCCTCCCCTCCTGGATGAACTCTCCCCACCAATAAGCTGCTGAGTGCAAGGCACAGCACTGCAAGAGACAGTTAGAGGTAAGCACAACCTAACTGATCTCTGAGAAGTATGCCTCATTGTTACAGGGGTGTGCTCTGTTTGCTAAGGCCACTAGGCAGGGTGCTTCGACTGCACTCGGCCTGCATAGATGGGCGGGATGCGTCGATAGCATTCTGACTGCTCAGGGAGCTGGGCTGGCTAGCCAATGACGGGCAACTGAACCGACCTAACAGTCAACCTAAGACAGGGACATGGCCTTTTGCTGCCATGCCTCCCCATGATGGGTAAGACTGGTCACGTGCGTGAGTGAGCTGAAATGGCTCACCGGGTGTGGTTCCAACCTAAGACAGGCACAGCCCCCCCTCATTCCATTTGCCTTTGCTGCACACTCAATAAAACCCCTTCCCGAAAAATCAGAGCCATCTACATCAGGGAAATGAGGCCTCTACTTCCCTCAGCTAGCCTACAAGAAATACTGTGCTAATAAAAGAAAAAGGGAGGAGATGTTGGGAGCAGTCAAAATAAAGTACACGCCAAACTCAGCAGAGCCAGCAGCATGGCTGCCAGAGAGGAGCCAACTTTCTCATTTGAGTAAACTATAATTAGTTCACCACAACATGGCGGGTCCCACATCATGGCAGAACTCAAATCTGCCCTGTCACTTCTTTGTTCTTCTCCCTCCCTGCTCCTTTGTTCTCCGTTTCCCGCCACTGCCCAGACTGATAAGATAGTGCGCAGGCACAAGACGTGAAACTGAAGTCCGCCTCCTACCTCAGCAACAGAAATAGCCAATCCCTAGCTTCCACCTCCACCCACCGCCCTTCCCCTTCCCAAGAGTATATATGCTTTGTTCCCTCAATAAAATTCGCAGCTTGATCAGAACCCTGTCTTGCTGTCATTCTTCGTGTCTCTTGTCCCACCATTCTTTCTCGGCAGGTTTCGAGCCCTCGTTGCCGTCCCGCGGGCCGGGGCACCCTCTCCCATCCCCAAGATATTAAACAAGTGTAAAGCTCCTGATGAATTGTATCTGACTGAGAGGGGAGCAGACATCTTCCCTTCCAGCTCCTTTGGATATATATATAGAACAGGAGGTGCTCTGAGTCATCTGAGAGGTTCTAGACAGATAGGGAAGCCAGGGGAAAATATGGGTTACATTATATTATACCTAATATATTAATTACAGTAAAACAAGATATGTATTAATTAAACAGCCAAGTAAAAAACAAAGAAAAAGTGGCATATGCTTACTTTTCTTTTTACCAATGGGAATGTGTGGTCAAATAGTCTTGAGACCAGTGCTCTGTAGACCAGTTGTGATACAAAAAAGGGATAAACTATATGTAATGATTTTAAAAACAATAAAAAAGGACTTGCATTTATGGTGCTGGACATAAGAAAATCCATAAGGAGAAAAAAAATCACTTCTTGATTTTTTAACAAATAAATCATTATATGTCTGGCTAAAATCTCCTTCATAATTCCTTCCCATTATCCCTTGCCAGATGGAAACACCATCTTAAAGTTGTTATGTATCATTCCTATGGGTGTTTTATGTATTTCTTTAGATGTATTTATCTACATAATGCATTGTGCTATTTTAGGACTTAATTTAAATACTAATATAAATAGCATCGTATAATATTTATAACTTTAAAACTTTTAAATTCAATATTGTCTTAGATTTAACAAAGCCAGTATATGGAGGGATAACTAAATAACATATTACTTTATAGTTTTTGATTCTATGATTAAACTGTAATTTAATTTCCTTTCTGATGTCAGGTTTATTGTTTCTATGTTTTGGTATTTCAGACACTGTGGCCATTAATTTCTTTGAATATGTCACCTTTTAGACAAGTGGAGATATTCTCTAGAGTAGACAGATAACTGGAAGGACTTAGAGAACTTCCATGGCTTTTCAAATGAGTGGGATCCTTAAGTTAAACACCATAAATGTGTAGAATTACCCCTTACTTATTATTTGTCAACACTTATATTTATCAGCTTTCCTAAATATTTTAAATAAGTTGGGTGTGGAAGGCTATCAGATTATTTTATTGTCATATTGTAATTACTGACAAGAGGGAAAAACATTTCAATTCCAGAAATGACACTGATATTTAACTTTTGTACAAAATTGAGCATGTTCCAGACTCAGAGGCACACCTTAATGATCTGTCAAATGAAGCGTATAATATCAAGTTTGTTTGAAAATTAATTCCTCTTAAACATTTAGAATTACTAGTAGGTTGAATAGCAGTCAATAAATAGTTACTGTGGAGAAATCTCTTAAAAGTTTTAGACCTTGAGATCTTATATTAATCAAATTAAAAGAGTTGAACAATTCTCATTAATTTTCTTTCCAATTGTAAATTATTATGATTTACAAAATGAAGAAAATTATCAGGAGCATTAAATCCTGGTACATCTCATCTGTCTTCATTTCCCTTCTGCAGAAATTTAACTATTGGCTACACACAGTGACATTCGTGGGCATTCAGATTACATGATGTCTGAGGAAAAAGCAGTCTTTGTTAGTCAGGCCTTCCTGGTGCATGTCTCGGCTGGAAATGATTGTGGTTGGAACTGGTGCTGACAGCTTTTAATTCATATGTATGTAACAGAATGGATATGGATTTAATCCTTTTGCCCTGAGTTCAAGGGCAAATGGTTCTCCATCATTTCCATACCTCATTTATTAATTACTTTGCTTCTGCTGAAAACATCCTTCTTCAATGGCTAATTCTTAGAGAGGTCAAGCTAAAGGGCAACTATAAAAAATCTGCAAGACAAATGCAAGGTAGTATATTTGTGTTTGGGTGTACATGAGTTTAATGGCAAGAAAATCATTAGCTTTGAAATTTGAGTTCACTCACCTTTCTTCATATGTTTATAGAGAATAAAAATTATTTTGTTCAAGCCCTTAGCTTCATGTCCACAATTTTTGGTCATACAACCAAGGAATCTGAAATGCTTAGCCTCCTTATTACCATCTCATTCTCATCACTTCTCAGACCAAGAAACTCTTTTTTCTGCCCCAATATTGGAATATTATATTTCAAATTTTTCTTTACATTTTCCTCATAAAATTAATTAGGGATTTATAACTGCTTATTTAAAGTAACCAAAACCTAGGAGCAACCCAAATTATAAAACCAATGAATAAAATATTTCATTGGTACATTCATACATTGGAATTCTATGCAGCAAGGAAAAGGAATGAGCTATTGAAACAAAAGAACATGGGCTGGGAAGCGGACTTGGCCCAGTGGTTAGGGCATCCATCTACCACATGGGAAGACCCCCGTTCAAACCCTGGGCCTTCTTGACCCATGTGGAGCTGGCCCACGTGCAGTGCTGATGCGCGCAAGGAGTGCCATGTCATGCAGGGGTGTCCCCGCATAGGGGAGCCCCATGCGAAAGGAGTGCACCTCATAAGGACAGCCACCTAGCACAAAAGAAAGTTCAACCTGCCCAGAAATGGTGCTGCACACATGGAGAGCTGACACAATAAGATGACACAACAAAAAGAAAACACAGATTCCCGTGCCGCTGACAACAACAGAAGTGGACAAAGAAGAACATGCAGCAAATAGATACAGAGGACAGACAACTGGCATTGGGGGGAGGGGAGAGAAATTAAATAAATAAATAAATCTTTAAAAAAAGAAAAAAAGAACATGGGCTAATCTCAAAATAATTATCGAGTGAAAGATAATTAAATAGTTTATACCACATAATTTCACATATAAAACTCTAGAAAATAAGAACTAGTTTATAGTGGCAGAAGTAAGTTCAGTGCATGCCTTACAGGGAGTGGGAAGGGGATGAAGGGAAAACAACCAAAATTGTGTGAATAAAATTATCAGCTGATGGCTATGTTCAGTATCTTGATTTTTCGATGGTTTCATGGGTGTATATGCAAATTAACACCCATGCATTTGTGCATTTTATATATATGCAGTTTAAAGTATGCCAATTCTATTTCAATAAAGCCATAAAAATGAAAAACAATTTAGCAAATTTTTACTTTTTTATTCCTAGGAAGAATTTTTGATAAGATTTTAATTACTACATTCTTTACTGGTTTGTAGCACATTCCTCTAAAGGTCATGATTTTATCTGTAAAAATATTATTCAGGATATTGATTATTAAATGATTTTCAGGTTCTCTATTTATACTTCTGTATTGGAGGTGAAATAAAATAAATATATAGAAAAGAGCATAAAATACAAATAAATGTACAGTACAAAAATTTGTTCTAAAATTAATCCTATATGTAAGTGCAAACTAGGTTAAAAAAAATAGAAAATAATTACCATTTAGGAAACCATTGCATCCACTTCACAATCACATCTTTTTTTTTAAAGATTTATTTATTTTATTTTTTTCTCTCCCCTTCCCCCGACCCACCTCAGTTGTCTGTTCTCTGTGTCTATTTGCTACGTGTTCTCTGTCCGCTTCCGTTGTTGTCAGTGGTACAGGAATCTGTGTTTCTTTTTGTTGTGTCATCTTGTTGTATCAACTCTCTCTGTGTGTGGCACCATTCCTGGGCAGGCTGCACTTTCTTTCATGCTAGGTGGCTCTCCTTACGGGGCTCACTCCTTGCATGTGGGGCTCCCCTGTGCGGGGACACCCCTGCATGGCACAGCACTCCTTGCACGCATCAGCACTGTGCGTGGGCCAGCTCCACACGGGTTAAGGAGGCCCAGGGTTAGAACTGTGGACCTCCCATGTGGTAGACAGATGCCCTAACCACTGGGCCAAGTCCACTTCCCCACAATCACATCTTATATCCTGTGTGAGGGTGACAGTCATTATCCAAATATTATTATCATAATGAAATATCCTGCTTCTCATTAAAGTTTTTAAAATATAATAAGCTTTATTTTAAGAAGGTTTTAGATTACAGAAAAGTTACATAAAAAATACAAGGGGTTCCCATGAATCTTCCCTTCTTCCCTTCACACATCTTCCCCGATTAATAACATCTTATAATAATGTGGTAGATTTCTTACAATTAATGAGTATATATTGAAGCATTGCTACTAAGCAAGATTTATAGTTTACACTATGGTTTACACTGAATTCTAAAGCCCAATGATTTGAGTGAAAAATATAGACATTTATATTATTCCCTCCCCTACCCTTAGAACTTCTGGTAACCACTGTCTTTATTTCAATGTTACATGTTCTTCCATTACTATGATATTTATAACTTTACTTTGTCCATGGTTACATTGCCCTCTTATGACTTTTCATTCCACAAACTTGGAGATTTGGGGATTGTGCTGCCCTTTCTGCCTCAGATTTAAACAGGGATTAGATATTACAGAACAGATAGAAAGAACTGTATTGCTTGTTTTGGGGGATGGTAGTTGTGCCACATAATTTTGGTAGTTGTCCTGGGTGAGTCCAACAAATTGGAGAGTAAGTGTTGGCTGCAACTCTTCTGAGATGCAGGGCTCAACTGGCATATGAGTACACCAGATATTTAAGTCTCTGAAACATATTTAACAGATATACTGATAGTTATAAGCTCAAATAAAAGGAGTAGAAGAATCAAGCATAGGGAAATTATAAATGAGTTTAACTCTGTTACATTGCGGAAATAGGTTTTCATATATTCCAAAGTAATGCCCACTGACAGGGTGCTGATTTCAAGGACTTGTGTGGCTTGCCTATAGTGTTCAAATGGTTCTAGAGCCCTTAGAAGCACATTTATTTGAGGCTTTTTTCACAGTAGCAGCTTAGTGAGATCTCCTGAGACTTGCATAATTGATAACCCTTTGAATGAACTCCAACTCACTTTGAAATCTCTTAGCCTTAAAAACTCTTTGTATTTGATGTTTCCCCCTTTTGGTTAAGGTCTTTTTAAAAATGCATTACAGGTTGGTGCTTGGTATTAATCCCATGGTGCCAGGGAGGCTCATCCTTGGGAGTCACGTCCTAAACTGTGGGAAGTTATTGCATTTATATGCTGAGTTTGGCTTAGAGAGAGACCACAGTTGAGTAGCAAGGATGTTTCCAGGAGGTAACACCTAGGCAACTGTAATTATTAGGCTAAGTTTCAATATTACAAGAATAAGGTTCATAGTCACATGCATTAATATTGAGGTCTTGGCATATTCTTCTGTTTCCTTTTATAGGCACTGCCAATGTACTCCAGAGATTCTTGCCTATTTGAGGACATTTCTGGCCCCTCCAGGTTGGGAGTTTATTATTATGTTATTTATTGTGTGGATCTCCATCCACTGAGATAACACACTATGACAAGATGGATACATTCATATTCCTTAGAAGCATGCCCCAGGTGCACCCTTTCCCACATATACCCCCACTACTGACACCCTGCACCAGTGGATCTCCCTTCCATATCTGCCAAAAGAATATTCTCATAACTGAATTTTAAACCATACCTGCAAATCCCCAGAATTCACCTGATCATTCCTCTAGCACTTGCCCCTTTCAATGGAGAGCCCAAACCACCACCCCAACCCTGGTCACACTCACACTCCAGCACCATCAACCCTACTCACACCCCTGCACCAAAATCACCTCCATCCACTGACAAACCTTACTCTTCCACCTTATCATAGGTTCTGCCCAGACTGAGCATCAGCTTACTATTATCAACTCTCTGTCTCCTGGTACTCTGTCTTCTAGACTATATCTGTGAGTCTGCTCAGTATGCTTAGGTCATATCACTGACATCATGCAATATTTGTCACTTAGTGACTGGCTTACTTCACTCAACATAAGGTCCTTGTGATTATCCATATTATCACATATGTCAATATATTCCATTGTATGTATATTCCACATTTTGCTTATCCATCTCTGTTGATAGACATTGGGTTCCTTCTAGTCTTTGGCAATAGTGAATAATGCCACTAGGAACATTGGTGTGACTATATCTAGCTGTGTCCCTGCTTTCAGTTCTTCTGGGTATATGCCTAGTAGTGGGATTGCCAGATCAAAAAACAATTCTATATTTAGCTTTCTGAGGAGCCACTAAAATGTCCTTCAAAATTGCTGCACCATTCTACATTCCCAGCTGGATAAATGTAATCCCTCAGTGCCAGGGAGGTTCATCCCTGAGAGTCATGTTCCACACTGGAGGGAAGGAAATGCATTTATATGCTGAGTTTGGCTTAGAGAGAGGCCACATTTGAGCAACATGGAGGCTCTCAGGAGGCAACTCTTAGGCATCCTACAGCACTAGGCTAAGTTGCAATTCCAAGAGCAAAGGCTTGTAAGCATAATTATCAATATCAAGGGCCCACCAAAGGACTGGCCTTCTTCAATACTCTCTGCCCTGGACTTGGGGCATTGTTGCTTTTCCACTAGAGAATGTTGTAGAGTTGCCCAGGATGAGAATTCAATATTCTTTCAGTTATTGTGTGAATCTCCACTCACTGTGATGATGCCCTATGAACATTTGAACACACTTATATACCTTATATAATTCATTGTATTTTGATTTGCAGTTCCCTAATAGCTAGTGATGTTGAGAATCATTTCATGCTCTTTTTAGACATTCGTATTTCATCTTTGGAAAAGCATGTATTCAAGTCTCTTGCCCATTTTTAAAATGGGTTATTTGTCTGTTTGTTTTGGAAATGTAGAGTTTCTTTATATATGCTGGTTATTAGTCCCTTATTGAATAAGGCACTCTCAAATATTTTTTCCCATTGTGAAAGTTTTTTTTGACAAACTGCTTTTAAGCACAAACATTTTAAATTTTGAGAATGTTCCATTTATCTATTTTTTCTTTCATTGCTTGCACTTCATGTGTAAAGTTTATGAAACCATTTCTTAATACCAGTTCTCATAGGTACTTCCCTACACCATCTTCTGGGAGCTTTATGGTCTGGGCTCTTACATTTAGGTCTTTGATCCATCTTGAGTTAATTTTTGTATAAGGCATGAGATGATGATCCTTTCTAATTCTTTTGGCTATGGCTATCCAGTTCTCTCAGCAAAATTTGCTGAAAAGGCTGTTCTGTTCCAGGTGTGGCCCTGTTGAATATCAGTTGGCCATATATTTGCAGGTCTGTATCACTACTCTCAATTTGGTTCCATTAGTCAGTATGTCTACCTTGTGTCAATATCATGAAATTTTGACCACTTTAAAGTAAGTATGCTTTAAAGTGAGGAAGCATGATTGTTCCCCCAATGTTTTTGGCCATTCTGGGCCACTTGCCTTTCCAAATAAATTTCATAATTGGCTTTTCCAGTTCAGTAAATTAAGCTGCTTGGTTTTTAAAATTGGTTTTGTGCTAAATTTGTAAATAAATTTGCCTAGGATAGACATCTACTGATATTTAGTCTTCCAGTTCATGAACATGGAATATTCTTCCACTTATTTAGGTCTTCTTTGAATTCTTTTAACAATGTTGTGTAGTTCTCTGTGTACAAGACTTTTATATCCTTAGTTAAGTTCATGCCTAGATATTTGATTCCTTTAGTTGCTATTGCAAATGGAATTTTTGTCTTGATTTCCTCCTCAGATGATTAGTGTACATAAATGCAGTTGATTTTTGCATATTGATCTTATATCCTGCCTGTCACATTACTGAACTTGATTATCAGCTCTAGAAACTTTGTTATATATATTTTTAAGGTCTTTCCACATATATGATCATGTTGTCTGCAAATAGTGAAAGTTTTACTTTTTCCTTTCCAATCTGAACTCCTTTTATTTCTTTTTTTTTATCTAAGTGCTTGAACAAGTTCATATAATAAAATACTAATTTGGAGACAGTGAACATCCTTGTCTTGTTCCAGGTAGTATAGGGAAAGCCTTTAGCATTTCACCATTGAGTACAATGTTAGCTATGGGTTATTCATATATACCCTTTATCATGTTGAGAAAGTTTCCTTTTTTTCCTATCTCTTCAAATGTTCTTATCAAAAGAGGATGCTCCATCTTTTCTAATTCTTTTTCTGCATCAAGAGATGATCACGTGATTTTTAAAATCTGTTAAATATAGTGTATAACATTGATTTTCTTATGTTGAACTATCCTTGTATACTTGAGATTAAAACCCCCTTGATCATGGTGTATAATTTACTTGATTTCTTGTTGAATATGATTAGCAAATATTTGTTGAGGATTTTAGCATCTAAGTTCAATAGAGAGATTGGTCTCTAGATTTATTTCTTTGCACAGCATCTTTATGTGGCTTTGGTATAACATGATGTTGACATGATAGAATGAGTTAAGTAATATTCCCTCCAATTTCCTTTTTTTGGAAGGATTTAAGAAATATTAGTTCTTTCCAGAATGATTGGTAGAATTCCCCCACAAAGCCATCTGGTCCTGAACTTTTCTTGGATGGAGGGTTTTTGATGACTAATTCAATCTTACTACTTGAGATTGGTCTGCTGAGGTCTTATAATTCTTCTTTCTTCAATGTAGTTTCTTGTTTTTAGAAATTTATTCACTTTATGTAAGTAATCCATTTGTTGATATCCATTTTTTTCTAAGTATCCTTTTATGATACTCTTTATTTCTGTGTGATCTGTGGTAATATCCCCTCTCATTTTTTATTTTATATATCTTCATTTTCTGTCCTTTTTCTTTGTTAGTCCAGCTAAGAGTTTGTCAATGTTATTTTTTCAAAGAACCAGCTTTTGGTTTTGTTAATTTTTCTAGGTTTTTTTTTGTTGTTGTTGTTCTCAATTTCATTTAATTCTGCTCTAATCTTTATTTCCTTCCTTCTGCTTGCTTTGGGATTAGTTCATTTTACTTTTTTCTAAGTCCTACGGATGAGCAGCTAGATCTTTGATTTTAGATTTTTCTTTTTTAATGTTGACATTTATGGCTATACATTCCCCTCTCAGCACTGTCTTTGCTGAATCCCATAAGGTTGATAATTTGTGTTTTCATTTTCATCCATTTTATGTCAGTTTGTTAGAATTCCAAAAGAAATACTAATTATGTTTATAAACTGGTCTCTTCCTCTGGGCTAGTGATACCCTTAGATTGTATTGAATTCAGAGGTTTCACTTATACTTGAGTAAATTATACTTGAGTAAATTTGATTGGGCCACATCAGTAGGTCAAAAATCTACAGATGAAATGTTAGGATGAAAAAGCTACAGTTTATAAATTTGATGGATGCTAAAATCAATATATCAAGGTCAGCTATATTTCTCTAAACCAGCAACATTAGGAAATATAACTTAAAAATAAACTGGGAATAAACATAAAAAGACATTATTTAAGGTAATTTAATCTTGTGTGACACAGACTTGAAAATAGTCACTTTAAACATGAAAACTTCTTTCTCAATTAACACTTATAAAGTGAACCATGAATTTCAATAGGGTGAACATTTCACCCTATTTTTTTTATGAGAAATTTTATTTGGCTCAATTAAGAGCCATTAAACATTGCTCAGATCATAAGCATATGGCTTACACAAAATGGTTAAGAGGATTGCAAGGTGATATACAAAATTGGACCAACAAACTACAAGACAGAAAAATCGCCTCTTTACTGCATAAAAACTACAAGCCACTAGGATTTTATCAGTATCAGTTACAAGAAGCACCCCTTAGAAAAACCCACAATTTTGCCTTATAAGCCCCTTCCAGTAAAAGTAGAGGGATGTTTAGTAGTTGAAATATATACACATTTCCAGTACTTCTCCAGAGCATCTGAGAAGGGGCCTGCTATTAACTGGCAAACTAGAAACTCAGTAACCATCCCAGCAATTTACCTCAAGGTTTGAGCCCAAAAGTAGCATGCAACATGGCAGTAGTTCATTGTAAGCCTCCAGAAAGCTCTCCCAGGTTGAATGTTACGAGCAAGGGTGACCACATGCCCTGACCCAGATGCCCTCACCCAACAGGCATGAATTTGTCACCTTCCCCCTAAGTTCCCAAGATCTTCACCTGTAACACAGTGCAGCTCTGTGGGCAAATCAAACAACCCCACACCACAACTTTGTGCTTAGGAACAGTGCATCAAGCAAAATAAATTTTTTACTAATATGTTGACAGTGGTGGTTTCCTAAATTTCCTAAACACAAATTTGATGAATTACTGTAAACTCCACTTCAAGTTTATTGCCAGTGTCAGGAGATGTTTCTATTGTGGGAAACTGGCTTACCTATTGGTTGCTTCCTGTTATTGTAGATGATGTTGTAAGTTGCTTCCTCTTATTGTAAATGTTACCTTATTGTAGATGTTGCAAGTTGCTTCCTGCTACTGTAGAAGATGTTGCAAGTTGCTTCCTGTTATTATAGAAGATGGTGCAAGTTGCTTCCTGTTATTGTAGAGGATGTTCCAAGTTGCTTCTTGTAGCAAACAGCTGCTCATTAGCTTCCAAATAAATATGACGTGAAACTAGAGTTAAGGCTCTCAGTTTCAAGAACCTGTGAAGTCCCCTGGTCCCATCTTTGCTTCCTCTTTTGTGTCTTCCTTTCTGTCCTTTTATTTCTTCCATTCTGTGTTGCCTTGCCTTCATGCAGACCCATTGCTGAGCTGGTCTCAGCAACTGACTCCTGAACAGGGACCCAAGGGGAAGAAGAGCTTCAAGCTAAATTAAAGGTGTTGTCATGGCACAGAGCTCCAAGTGGTTTAGAAGGCCTTCCAAGTTCTCAGTGGGTAAGGACACTCCTGGGTATTCTAGCAGGATTATGATGGGAAATGGAGACAGTTCAACAAAATGTCACCTGTATGTCTGTCTCCTCAAATGACTCCTCAAGGCAGGAGGAGCCAAGGCCAGCAAGTCTTATATTTTAGAACTTTTATAGATTATAGAAAAATATTGCTCATGGTTCCCAGCAGTAGGATGTTTAGAATTAGAGGACAGGGAAAGACTAGGAAAAGAGTTAGAAAAATTACATGCACAAGGTGTCCCACTCCCTGTTACTATTTGGTCCACTTGGACAATTATTAAATTTGTTTTGGAACCTTTGCAAACAGAAGATGAGGAAGAGAAAAAGGAAAATAGAGAAGGTGAGGAAGTTCTTTCCTTTTAATTTTTTGATACTAAATATAAAGCTATTTTGCCTTCAGCTCTACCATTAACTGACTTTAGCAAGTCACTTTCCCCCATGCCAACACCTCTTCCTCCTCCTGGGCCTGGAAATGCTCAGCCAAAGTTGTCAGCTTTACAACAAGGCATTTTACAGGCTAGAAGGGAGGGTGACTTGGAAGCACTTCAAATTGCAAATGGAGAAACTGACAATGAAAACTGCATGGCTAAAAGTTAGAGCAGTTTCACCTCGCACCTGGAGATGAGTTAAAAAATCTAAAGTCAGGAAGCCAAACAACAGCTAACCAAGATCCCAGTTACATCTTATATCAGGATTGAGTCCTTGCCTGATATGTATGCTTTGTTAGTATTCTTACAAAAAGTGTTCAAGCACATAAAAAGTTTATAGGCTTAGAATGGCTTTACCTTAAGTATTAAACAAAAGAAAGAAAGGAAGAAAGGACTACTTTTGTGTTTATCTGTTAGTTCAATGTCAGTGTGTGTGTGGTAATTGTTTCAGTGTGTGTTGTAATGGTTTTTGTGATTGTTCATTGTCAGTGTGTATTTTGAGACCTCCAGATGGTGATATAAGTTGACAAATAAAATTTTCTAAAAGAGCTTTATTTAAAAAAAAAAAACTACTACTAGTAATAAACAGTTATACTATTCCTAAGTTTAAAATGTTAATGAGATCTCTATAGTTGTAAGTCTTGACTAATAAAATGCATATAAAAGTTGGAAAAGTATTGTGGTAGCATTCAGGGAGATAATGTGTTTCATAAAAGTAAAATAATCCTGAATGAAGACAAAACATGCAAAAACTGTGTGAAAAGGGCAACAATGGATTTCTGCAGTTCTTCAAGGCTTTCTGCCCTGGCCTGATGGCAATGAATCTGGCTGCATAGAAGAAACCTGTGGCAGTGACCCTACTAAGATACATCAGAGACAATGGTATCTTAAGGGCCTGGAATAGGCAAACAATTGGGACAAGCTGTAAGGACCCTGCTACTCTATCAAATTCTTAAATGTTTGGTTGGGTAAGATAAAACTATACTCTCTGCTGTAATTGATAAAGTACAATGTTTTCTCAAATTAATAGAATTTGTAATATTGTTGGAATACTAAAAACCTTTTATCCCTCACTGAGATGTGTTAATTAGGAAAGGTCCTTCATGGGAGTAGGAGGACCTCCAGCAGGCTGCTTTAAAAAATAATTTTTTTAAAAAGGGAGAAGGTGGATATTGACGTAGCCTGTGAATTGGATATGGCCAGCACCAATATTGGCTTTAGGTTGGGTTTGTGGCAAAAGCAACATTCTAATTGAGTACCCCTCGGGTTTTAGTCACGATCGTGGGAAAAGGCAATAAGTACAATATGAAAAAAGCAAATGTGTGCAGCATAGGAAGCCCTGCTAATACTGAAAGGCTTAACTCAGTAGTGTCTGGTTACTCTGAAGACTGCCATCCCTATCCAGGGGTGGATTGCAAATACTAAAAGCAAGACAAAAACAATGGACTGTTGTGAATCACCCTTTATGGGGGAGAGATCTGTAGAAGAACATCTGGGACACCTGCCAGCAGTGACAGGTAACTGTGTCATGTCCCTGCTCATTCCTCTAACATCCTCCTTAGGACTGTTGAGGCAGATGCTTCATGAAGATCCAGAACCATACAACTGAGACCTGAGAAGAAGTAGAGTGGCTTCACTGGAAAGGTGAACCTTGTGGTGGCTAGCCCAGCAGTTCCAGCTGCCTGTTGTTCACTAGCAGTTTGTGGATATCATCCATGAGTGTCCTTCATGAGCACTTCAATGACTGTGACATCAGTCCCCTCCTGCTCTTAGGAAGGGCAAGATATGCTTTCACTGCTACAGACACTCTTATAACAAGCCACCTATTGTTTTCTGCCTGGAAAATGAGTCCTCACAATGATAAACTAAGCTAATTCAACACTGAGTTGTGGTCCAGTAAAGATGCTAAGAGCAGGACCAATGAAGGGATTGAAATTATGCACTAAACTTCCAGCTGCCCCACAGCCCAAAATGGGGGAGTAACAATAATTTGTCATTGCCTATGCTTCAAACTATACAAATTGGGGAAAATGATGTCATTTTTTATCAAGTACTGGCCTACATAGCCTTGCTGGTAGGAAATCTTAAGTCCATGAGAAATAAGTCATCTGCTAGTTGAAAGTTTGTATAATCTGCTGTAGTTATGGATTATGTATAAAATGCTGTTCTCTGATTTGACATTGTTACTTAAACAAGAAGCACACAATGAGCCCTTCAGGGTATGAGGTACTAAGAAATCGCCAAATCTGCCTTTGTTGCTTTATAAAAACAAAAAGGGGGATATGTGGTGGGAAACTGGCTTACCTATTGGTTGCTTTCTGTTATTGTAGATGATGTTGTAAGTTGCTTCTTGTTATTGTAAATGTTACCTTATTGTAGATGTTGCAAGTTGCTTTCTGCCACTGTAGATGTTACAAGTTGCTGTTATTGTAGAAGATGTTGCAAGTTTCTTCCTGCTATTGTAGAAGATGTTGCAAATTGCTTCCTGTTATTGTAGAGGATGTTGCAAGTTGCTTCGTGTAGCAAACAGCTGCTCGTTAGCTTCCAAATAAATACGAAGTGGAAACTAGGGTTGAGGCTCTCAGTTTCAGAACCTGTGAAGTCCCCTGGCCCCATCTTTGCTTCCTCTCTTGTGTCTTTCTTTCTGTCCTTTTACTTCTTCAGTTCTGTGTTGCCTTCCCTTCATGCAGACCCATTGCTGAGCTGGTCTCAGCACATTTCCTCAAACAGAGACATTCAAAAGGGAAGCACTTTCTCCATCAGAAAACAGAAAATCTTTCCCCACTTGAGGGCCACAACATGAGCATGGGGCCTGACTGGTTGTCCAGGTCTTTTCTTGCATACCGTATAGGATAAAAAGCAAAAGTTCAAAGCCAAGCACAAATTTGCTCTTTGCAGACTCTAACCTAGTATCTGGGGGAAAAAAAACTAATTTTTCCAGAGCAAGGAATAAGTAGAAAACAGTCATTCAAAAAAAAATCTAATTACATGGGAATTCTACAAATGTGCCTGATTGTTTCAGAAGTTCACAACTTCCATAATAAAAATATATTTTAAATAAGATGGGTTGGGGGGAAAATACACCAAAGACATGGACCATAATTTAGTAATAGATGATAACATTCATTATTTGTAACAGATGTTTCACAACAATGCAAGGTGTTGGTGGAGTGATGGAACCCTGTATGATATGAATGTTTGTAAGTTCATAATTTTACTACATACTTATCATTTATGTATTTTAATGTGTGAATGATATAACTTAATAAATTTTTAAAAACAAAGGTTATTTCTGTAAATGCCAAGATATACCCTTGATTTAATAGAGGGGGCCTTTCAGGTGCCATGGTCCACAGGCTGGCTGGTTTCCTCAGTGCACTTAGAAGTGCATTTCAGGATCCCATGACCCTGTGGTACAAAGTGAAAAGCAAAGCTTATTAAAATGCAGCTTAAGGGAAGTGGATTTGGCCCAACAGATAGTGCATCTGTCTACCACATGGGAGGTCCAAGGTTCAAACCCAGGGCCTCCTGACCCATGTGATGTGCTGGCCCATGTTCAAGGAGTGCACCCCATAAGGAGAGCCACCCAGGGTGAAAAAAGTGCAGCCTGCCCAGGAATGGCCCTGCACACATGAAGAGCTGATGCAGCAAGATGATGCAACAAAAAAGAGACACAGATTACAGGTGCCACTGACAAGAATACAAGCAGACACAGAAGAACACACAGTGAATGGACACAGAGAGCAGACAACTGGGGGGGGTGTGGGGAAGGGGAGAGAAATAAAAAAATAAATCTTTAAAAAAATGCAACTTGAAAAAAAAAAAGACACAACTGTCTCCTAGAGGAGTCTAATTCCTGGAAAACAAATGGATATTAGACTAGGTGGTTTCTTGGAATTAGTAGACCTTTACGAATTCTTTGGGTGTTCACAGAACATCCTCCAGTACAGAATATATGCCATGTCATAGAACCAGTAAATTTTAAGTCAGAAACTAATCACAATGGAATTAGAAAAGTTTAACCAAATTTGGGAAATTCAGAAATATGGAATATAGACAGCTCTTCCAGGTGTCAGGAATTCTTCGGTTATTTTCTCAATGAAATATCCTCATAATACCCATGAAATATGTTCAAGAAAAAACTGAGGGAAAGGGATTAAGTACATCATCTGAGGTCAAGTTATATAGGTAGAGCCGACATATAAACCATTTCTTTGTGGTCCAACAACCATATCTCACATAGAAGATGACCTATAAAAAACTTTAAAAAGATACTTGGATGTTACAGGTGCAGGAAAAACTGCCAACAGTCTCCTGTGATTTACATAAATATTGCAATTGCTAGTCCTTGATGGCTTGTCTCAAATTGTGACCTTTAACCCTATTTTGATGCTCTTTGTTCCCATTCACTAGGACATATTTATTTTGTGCATTTTTGGAGCAGTGTTGAAGCAGGTAAAGCTGATGGAACAAGATAAAGAGAACAAAGAGATGGAGATGGAAATCACTCTCAGATTTTGCTGGTAAACAGTCACATGAGACACTGAGAAAGTGCGGGGAGTGTAGAATAGTTGGGAAATAATGGAAAAGATATCTCAATAGAATGAACATATTAGTTCTCTCCAAATTTATCTATGGAATGAATACAACTTTATTCAATATATAAAATTCATAAAGCAAACAAATGATTAAGAATAACTAAAGGTGGGAATCTTCTTGTCCAGATATCAGGCTTTTTAAAAAATGTTTGGTAACATTTTAATTTTAAACAAATCAAGACTGGATGGTTTGGCCTCATAGACTGTGATAGTTTGGGACTGTTGTATACACCCCAGAAAATAATCCTTTTAAAAGCTAATCCATTCCTGTGGGTGTGAGACCATTTGATGAATTTCTTTGTCAAGGCATGGCCCAGCAGGGGTATTCATCCTACCACTGGAGCCCTTTATAAATGAAATGAACATAGAGAGAGAGAAAACAAGAGAATGCCACAGAAGCAAGAAGCTGAAATGAATGAAACCCAGAAAAGAAGTTGCCACCATGTGCCTTACCATGTAGCAAAGGAAACAAGGATCTCCAGCAGCTAGTCTTCAGGAAGAAAGCAACACCTTGATGATGCCTCAATTTGAACATTTTCCCAGACACTAACCATAAGCAATAAATTCCCGTTCTTAAGCCAAACCCATTTCAAGATATTGTTTTGAGCAGCTCAGGAAACTAAAACACATTTTAATAACAGAAGAGTGGGGTGCTGCTGCTGACAACACCAAAAAAAAAAAAAAAAGTGAAAATGGCTTTGGAATTGGTCATGGGTAGAAGCTGGAAGAACTGTTGAGCCATTTGATATAAAGGACCTAGATTGCTTTGAAGAGATTGTTGGCAGATATATGGATAATTACAATACTTCCATTTATACCTTAGACAGAAATGATGAATGTTATTGGAAATGGGAGGAAACACTCTTTTAAAATGGCAAAGAACTTGGCAAAATTAAGTTCTGTTTAAGGATGGAAGGCAAAATTTGAGAATGATGAAGTTGGATATTTAACTGAAGAGATTTTGAAGGTAAGTTTGGAAAGTGCAGACTGGTTTCTCCTTGCAGTTTATAATAAAATGGAAGAGTAACAGGATAAGCTGAGAACTGAACTGGGCACAAGGAAGCCAGAAATTGATCGTTTGGAAAATTGTGATCTCCCAGAAAGTGAGTCCCCAGAAAATAGTATTCCATGCAACGGTTTAACTGAACATCTCATTGTGCATCAGGAGTTGAAATGCAGTTGCCCAGGAAGGATATTGAATGCATTCACTAACAGCCTGGACTAAAATGGACAGAGAAGGGACAGAATGAATGAAAAATCACTTCAAAAGCAAAACCATTGAAGCTGATGTCTAGACTGAAGACATCTTCTCAGGCCAAGAGAGTGAGTCCACCCATGTGTGTGAGAAGGGAAGTCTGTGCCAGCACATAGAGTAGGTGGGCCTTTCGCACCATTGTTCAAGAAGGGTGCCACCACAAAGGGGATGAACCTATTACCTGGGGAGAGTCTGGCTGCCACCTCAGTGACCTGATAGGATTGAACCTGCCCTCTAGAGTTTGCAGAGAGTTGGCTGCCACCCCAGCTTTCTCAGAGAATAGAGCCTATTCCCCAAGGATTGTGACAAACCTGTAAGTCACATCAGTGCTTGAAGAAGGGGGACCCTTCACCCCAGCCTTTGGGGTGAGCCTGGCCACTGTACAAGAATATTGAAGGGGTGTGGGGCTGCTGCTCCATTGGGCCCACAGGTTAAAACATTGTTCCATGGATAACTCTAAGACCTTTAATTTTTCTGTCTTTATTTTTTTAATGTTACATTAAAAAAATGAGGCCCCCATATACACCCTACCCCCTCCCCACCCCTCCCCCAAAAACAACAACCTCCTCCATCATCATGAGACATTCATTGCATTTGGTGAACACATCTCTGAGCACTGCTGCACCTCATGGTCAACGGTCCACACCATAGCCCACACTCTCCCACAAAATCCACCCAATGGGCCATGGGAAGACATACAATGTCCAGTAATTGTCCCTGCAGCACCACCCAGGACAACTCCAACCCCCAAAAATGCCCCCACATCACATCTTCCTCCCACTCCCTACCCCCAGCAGCATGGCCACTTTCTCCACACCAATGCCACATTCTCCACAATTACTAATCACAATAGTTCATGAATAGAATATCAGTAAGTTCACTCTACCCCATACTCTATTCCTCCACCCCGTGGACCTTAGAAGGGTTGTATCCACGCCACATCTATATCAAGAGGGGCTTAGATTCCACATGGATGCTGGATGCAATTCTTCTGCTTTCAGTCATAGGCACTCTTGGCTCCCTGGTGTGGTGGTTGACCTTCTTCACCTCCATGTTAGATGAGTGGGGTAAGTAAGACCTTTAATTCTAATGGATTATGCCCTGCAGGGTTTCAGAATTATTTGAGAGCAATGACTGCTATTTTCCTTCCAGTTTCTCCTCTGGGAATGGGAATGTTTTCCTATGCATGTTCTTCCTTTGTATATTGGAAGCAGATAACTGTTTTCACAGGTCCACAGCCAGAGAGGAATTGTGATCCAGAACAGGCCACACCAATCACTGATTTTGATGAGCCTTTCTACTTAGTATTGTTATTGAAATGACTTAAGGATTTTGGATATTGTAAGGGTATGAATGTATTTTACATATAGAAAGAATAGGGGTCCACAGGGTATTGTGTGGTGATTTGAAGCTGTAGGTACACCAGAAAAACATGTTCTTAAATTTAGTTCATTCCTGTGGGTGTGAATCCATTGTAAGTAGAAACTTTTGATAAGGTTATTTCAGTTAAGATGTGGTCCACCTCAGTCAGGATGGATCTTAGTCCTATTACTGGAGTCCTTTATAAGCAGAATGAGATTCAGAAGGGAGAGAAAGCCACAGGAAGCAAGATGCTGTACATCAAACATAACCTGGAAGGAAAGGAAGGGACAAGAAGAGGCCATTATGTGTCTTGCTATGTAGCAGAGGAGCCAAGGATCACTGTCAGTCAGGCCCAAAATGCCACAGTCTTTGAGGAGACAGCATCACCTTGAAGATGTCTTGATTTGGATGACTTTTAGGTTCATATCCATAAGCTAATAAATTCCCATTGTTTAAGCCACCCATTTAATGGTATATGCTACAGCAGCCCAGGAAACGATAACAGACTTCCTTAAGCTAGGACACATGAGAATACATTCTAAAAAGTCTGAGAGCATCAAGCATTGCTGGGGCTGAAGGGCTGCTAGGACACATAGCCTACTGTCAGTTGTGAAAACATAGACACATTTTGCCATTTATCTAATAAAGTTAACAATATCTTATATTAATTGTATCAGTTTGAGATTATTTTATGAATAAGAAAAAGAGAAATATTATGTTTGTAAACTAATCTATTCTTCTGGATATGATACCCTTCATTTGTACTAAATTCAGTTAAGGGGCCTTTAATTAGATTACTTGATAAGATTGATTTAGGGCTTTTGATTGTACATTAGTGAGGTGTGACTCAGGTTGCATCCCCATCTATTTGCTGGGTCTGATATAAATGGATTCACATGGAAAAACTGAGGGGGAAAATGCAGCTGACTTTTTTTTGAGAAGCTTTAGATTACATGTTTCATTAAAAAAATGCAGCAGATTCCCATATGCCTCACCCTATCCCCCTCTAACACTTTGCAACATTAACAACATCCTTCATTAGTGTGGTATACTTACTATACTTGATGAACATATATTTAAATATTGCTACTGGAAATGGATTACAGTTTACATTATACTTTACAGTCTGCCCTGCATAAATTTATAGGTTATGACAAAATGTATAATGGCCTGTATCCATCAGGACATTCCTATGTCCCAAAAATGCCCCCAGGTTACAACTGTTTTTACTATCCCTCCCCTCAGAATCTCTACAGGGGACATGGCATTTATGTCAATGGTAAAAGTTCTTCCATTGCTAGAATAATAATAACTCTATAATAGAATAATTTATTCCATGATCATTTCCCAATCTTGAAGATTTTGGGATGGTGATACCAAATTTGTTTCTAATTGAGAGGGAACGCAGATCCCCTGGGGCAGATGGATGGAGCTATCCTGCTTGCAGTTGCAGACATTCTATTCCTTGGGATGGGTGTTGTCAATCATCATCTCATTAGTCGTCTTGGGTGATTCTTATGAACTGGAGAGTAAGTGTTGCAACTCTGTTGATTCAGGACTCAATCAGCATATGAACAGACCAAAGATTTAAGTTTCTGAGGCATATATTTAACAAGCATATGCTAATAATAGGTTCAAATGAAAAGGGCAGAAGAGCCATGTATAGGGAAACTAAATGAGCCTAACTCAGTGACATTCTGGAGCAAAAATTCCCAAAAGAAGCCCATTGACAGGGTGATGGATTCCTGAGCTTGTCTGCCCTGCTTATAGTGTCTAGATGTCTCTAGAGCCACCAGGGGGCCCACTGTTTGAGGCACTATTTGCTGCAGCAGTCAATGAGATCCTGCTGACACAGGCATTAAATGTACCCTTTGGAATGACCTCCAGACTCACTTTGAAATCTCTTAGCCATAAAAACTCATTTATATTTAATATGTCCCCATTTTGGTCAAGGTCTTTATCCAAATGCATTGCTAGTTGTCACTTGGTAATAATCCCTTGGTGCCAGGGAAGCTTATCCCTGGGAGTCATGTCCCTCACAAGAAGGAAGGTAGTGCATTTACATGTTGAGTTTTACTTTGAGAGAGGCCATATTTGAGCAACAAGGAGGCTTTCAGGAGGTAACTGGTAGGCAATATAAAATACTAGGCTAACTTAATTTCACAAGAAAACTTTCATAAGTACCATCATTAATATCAAGGGTCTAGCATAATCACCTATCTTCCTTCACCAGGTACTACCCATGTATTCAGGGGATTCTTGCCATTCTATTAGAGAATGTAGCAGGAATCCCCAGAATGGGAATTTAATATTCTTTTGCTTATTGTGTGTGTCTCCACCCACTAAGACACACCCCATGAGTACATACACATATGCCTTAGAGGCATGCCCCAGGTGTGCCACTCTCCACACACCCACCCATTACTGATACTCCACAGCAGTGATCCTTCCCTTCTGTGACCCTTCTGTGATCCTAAACTTCTCCAAAAATGAAGTAAAAAAATAATGAATCAAATTAATAAGAAAATAAAATATTTAAAAAAAAAACTAAAATAAAAATAAACTAAAAAATTTTGAAAGAAAATAAACTTCTCCAAAAATGAAGTAAAAAAAATAATGAATCAAATTAATAAGAAAATAAAATAATTTAAAAAAAACTAAAATAAAAATAAACTAAAAAATTTTGAAAGAAAATAATATTTTTTATACTTTATGACTTTCAACATTGTAAGACCTGTTATCTTATATGTACACTGGAAATTTCTTCGGCATGTTCCCCCAGTGGTTTATTTTTCTCACTTTAACTTCAAAGAAGCTTTAGGTTACTGAAAAGTCACATAGAAAATATAGGCGATTCCCATATACCCAACACCCTCCCAATCTTCCACTCTCCCCTATTAATAGCATTTTATGTGTGGATGGTTCATTTATTACAAAAGATGTACAAATATTGAAGCATTGCTCCTAACCATGGTCAATGGTTTACATTATAGTTTACATTTTGAACCATATGCTTTATAGGTGAAATTTAAAATGGCTTGTATCTGTTATTGCAAGATCATGTAGAACAATTCTAACATCCTAAAAATGCCCTAAGCTCCACTTTTCTATTCCCTCCCTCTCCCCTCAGAACCTATGGTAACTGCTACATTTTAGTTTTTGAAGAATAAGATTCATAGTTACATGCAATAATATTGAGGGCTTGTCATACTGGTCTGTTTTCTTTTATTAGGCACTGGCTCTGTTCTCAAGTGATTCTTGCCCCTCCTCCTGAGAACATAGCAGGACTCCCCAGAATGGGAGTTTACTATTTTCTTATTTAAGGTGTGAGTCTCCATCCACTGATATAACACACTTTGACAAGATTAACACATATTCCACTGAAGCATGCCCCTGGCATGCCCTGGCATGAATATCCCCACACACCTGACACCCTACATCAGCAACTTTCCCATGCTATATTTGCCAAAAGAGCATTCCCAACATTGTAGCTTTAACCATGGATCTGAAAATCCCCAAAGTTTACCTGCTCATTCCTCCAACCCTCCCCCCAGTTCCATGGATAGTCAAAACCAATACCCAAACCTACTGTCCCTCATAGACCAGCATGAACAAACCCAATCACATCACTGCACCACTCTCCCACCCATTCACCGTGCAACCATGCCCTTTTACCTAGTCATAGATTTTGCCCATATGGGCATCTATTCACCACCCTCTACTCCCTTTCTTTGTTAACCTATCCTCCACACTCTAACTCCAAGAATCTGCTCAATTTGCCTAAGTGTCATCAGTGAAGTCAGGCAATATTTGTCCTTCTGTGACTGGCTTACTCCTAAACATAAGGTCTTCAAGATTTCATCCATGTTATCCCATGTGTTAATACTGCATTCCTACTTACAGCTGGGCAATATTCCATTGTATGCATATACCACAGTTTGCTTATCCATTCATCTCTGATGGACATTTAGGTTGCCTGCCACTTTTGGCAGTAGTGAATAATGCCACAGTGAACATTGGTGTGCATGTATTTGTTCATGTCCCTGCTTTCAATTCTTCTGGGTATATACCCAGCAGTGAGATTGCTGGATCATTTGTCAGTTCTACATTAAACTTCTGAAAAACTGTCACACTCCCCTCCACAATGGCTGCATGATGCTACATTCCCACCAGCCTGTGGGAAGTGTTCCTTTTCCTCCACATCCTCTCCAACACTTGAACTCCTCTGTTTTTAAAATAGTTGGCAGTCTATTTCATTTCCATTTTGATTTGCATTTCTCTAATAGCTAGTGATGTTTAGCATCTTTTCATGTGGTTTTTAGCCACCTGTATTTCTTCTTTGGGGAAGTGTCTATTCAAATCTCTTGCCCATTTTTTTTAAAGTGGGCTGTTTTCCTTTTTCTTTTCTAGATGTAGGAGTTCTTTATATATGCTGAATATTAGGCCCTAATCAGGTAGAAGTTTATAGTATTATTCAGCCAAATAGGGTGCTGTAAAATACCAGAAGTCTGTTGGTTTTTATAAAAGGTATTTATTTGGGGTAGAAACTTACAGTTATCAGGCCATAAAGCATAAGTTAGTTCCCTCACCAAAGCCTGCTGCAGCATGCTGGAGCAAGATGGCTGCCAATGTCTTCAAGGATCCAGCCTTCCTCTTCCTCTTAAGATTCTGTGGTCCCAACTTCTTCCAATATCAGCTGTACACTGGGATGTCTCATATCTCTCCTGAGGCTTGTTTCTCTTTGGACTCAGCTGCTCTGTTCTCTCCACAGGCTCTTTCTCTTCCTGGTGCCTCTGCCATGTCTATGGAGCCACCTTTATTCCTCTGTGTTCTTCTGTTGTATGTTTACTTCCCGGGATTCCAGCATCAAAAAAGTCTCCAACTAACTCTTCTGCCATGTTGTTTCCTCAGTAGGTGGGGAATCAATGTCCTACTGTTGTGGCCAATTAAAGCCTTAATCATTATTTAATCAAGTAAAAGTGAAACCTCTGAATTTAATAAAATATACTATGCCCAAAGGAACAGACCAGTTTACAAACACAATCCAACATCTGTTTTTGGAATTCACAAACTGTTCCTGATGTGGGCTATGGGTGGAAGGCTCTTTGTCTCTTCAGAAATAACCTAAGCTGTTTGACTTGTGGGTGTGGAACAGTAAGAGGCTGCAGTCCTGCCCTTAGGAACAATGGAAACGGCTCCAATCCCAGGAAACAGTTTAACAATGCAAGGGCTATAAACTTTAAGTATTTAGGGGAAATGCAAAAACAAAATATGCTAAAAGCTTATCTAGAATATCTGGAGTCCATGCTAAAAGCTTATCTAAGATGTGGAAGATATATATGCTAATTGAAGCCTATTGAGAACTGAAACAAAGGGACCATTTGGCCTTTCCTCTCTGTATAAAAGACGTTTGAAAATCTTGTTCAGGGCTCGGGATTCAAACAGAAAGCTCCCGAGTCTGGCCGGCCATCAATAAACCATTTTTCCTTCTCAAAATCATTCCTGAGTCCTGGCCTCTCTATACTCAAATAATTGAACTTCTCTCAAATTCTACAACATTCCAAATTACTAGTTACCAAATATTTTCTCCCATTGAGTAAACTGCTTTATCACTTTCTTGACAAACTCCTTTGAAGTACAAAACTTTTTAATTTTTAGGCAGTCCCCTTTCACTGTTTTCTTTTTCATTGTTCCCAGTTTGGGTGTAAAGCATATGAAACTGTTTCTTACTGAAATATCTTGTAGATGCTTCTCAACATTGTTTTCTAGGAGCTTGATGGTCTTGGTTCTTATATTTACATCTTTGATCCATCTTGACCTAATTTATGTAGGGTATGAGATGATGATCCTTTCCCACTCTTTTGGATATGGATATCCAGTTCTCCAAGCACCATTTGTTAAAGAGGTCATTCTCTCCCAGTTGAGTGGGCTTGGTGGCCTTGTCAAATATAAGTTGAGTGTATATATGAGTATGTAATTCAGAACTCTCACTTCTGTTCCATTGTTCAGTACAGCTACCCCTGTGCCAATACCATGCAGTTTTGACCACTGTAGCTATCTATTATGTTTTAAAGTCAGGTAGTGTGATTCCTCTGATTTCATTTTACTTTATCAACATGTCTTTGGCTACTGGGGTCCCCTTCCCTTCCTAATAAATTTCATTGTTAACTTTTCCAATTCAGTAACTAATGCTGTTGTAAATTTTATTGGGATTGCATTAAATCTGTAAATTACTTTGGGTAGGACAAACATCTTAATGATGTTTAGTCTTCCAATCAATGAACATGCATTAGTCTTCAAATTATTTAGATCTTCTTTGATTTCCTTTAGCAATGCTGTGTAGTTTTCTGTAGGTCCTTGATATCTTTAGTTTATTCCTAGATATTTGATTCTTTTACTTGCTATTGTAAGTGGATTTTTAAATTTCCTCTTCAGATTGCTCATTATTGATGTACAGAAAGCCTACTGATTTTTGCATGGCGATCTTATATCCTGCCACTTTACTGAACTCAGTTATTGTTTCTAGCCACTTTGTTGTAAATTTCTCAGGACTTTCTGTGTATAGGATCATGTTATCTATGAATAAAGATTTTTTTTCCTTTCCAATTTGGATGCCTTTTATAACTTTTTCTAAGTGCTCAAGCAAGTACTTCTAACACAGTGTTAAATAAGAGCAGTGACAGAGGGCATCCTTGTATTGTTCCAGATCTTAGAGGGAAAGCCTTAAGAATTTCACCATTGAATATGATGTTAGCTGTGGGTTTGTTATATATATCCTTTATCATGTTGAAGAAATTTCCTTCTATGCCTATATTTAAGGTATTTTTATCAGGCAAGGGGGAGGAAGGAATGGAGTGTGACTACTAATAGGTACAGAATTTCTCTTGGGGATGATGAAAATGTTTTAGGATGATGAGGAACGAATCTCTTAATATATGAAAAATTATGCATTTTAATGTGGTAAATTTTATGGTAAATGAACTACATTTCAAAAAAGCTGTTATATTTTAAAAGTTTGTAGAGAATAATGCTGCTATGAACAATAGTGTACATGTATCAGTTTGTGTCCTTTTTTTCAGTTCTTCTGGATATATACCCAGAAGTGGAATTGCTGGGTCATATGGCAAATCTATAGCTAGTTTTTTGAGAAACTGCCAAACTGTCCTCCAGAATGGCTGGATCCTTCTGCATTCCCATTGGCAGAGGATGGGGGAGAGTGTAAACTACAATGTAAACTATTATCCATGCAGTGCAGCAGTGCTCCAAAGTGTAGTCACCAAATGCAATGAATGTGCCACAATGACAAAAGAGGTTGTTGATGAGGAAGGAGTGGGAGGGTGGGGTGTGGGGTATATGGGAACCTCTTATATTTTTTAATGTAATATTTTTTGGGATCTATGCATCTTCAAAAAATACAATTAAAAATTAATTTTTTAAAACAGTAATAGAGATACCCTATATAATACTAGAAGGCAAGGAGGACTATTTAGATACTATAGCTGGAATAATCTGGCTTTTAGTATGAATGCCCTTATCTGCCCTGATACCCACACTTGCAATCTGAAGGAACTGGAGGATTCCTAAGGACTCCAGGGTCCTAAGAAAGAATTTATGTTGGCCTCTCAACTTTAATATATAATCCTACATTTGATGATTGATTCTGGCCCAGACCTTTATTATGAATACTCTTCACCATCATTTTCAGGTTCTTGAAGCATTAAGTGCCCTTTGTGCTTCCACCCATGACACAGAGCCAGGCCCTAAGCCCTTCAGAAGAGGCTGGTGAGTCACCCAGTCAAGAGCAGTGCTTCATGCCAAGATAAAACTCAGGTGCTGGCAAATCTGCATAAGGGAGATATATAACCAGATGAATACATGCACAGTTAAGATGAAATATTCATGATGTATGCAAAAAAGAGTAAATACTTCCAGAGGGCTGGATAGGGGAGCTCAATGGAAAGCCATGGCTGGGTGAGATTCAGTTTCATAGACAGGAAAGCCATTCCTCTCTTAGCCTTCTGCAAGAACAAAGGGAAGGCAGGGACAAGTCTGAACATCAGGGATGTGGCTGTTAGTTGGGTATGTTGGAGGAGCCCTTCATTCAAAGGGCTACATGGAAGGCATAGAGAGGGCCAAGAAGTGAGGCAAGGTCCTAGGGGGACAGGAGCAAAGCATACATTGGGTTCAAGGGACTGCACACAGAAAGGACAAGGAATAGAGTGGCTTTCTGGGTAGGAGGAGAGGGACCACACTCTACCAAGTACTTTTCCGATTCAATCTCATTAAAATGCACAGCCTGCATATGAGGGAAATTCTATTTTATGTCTTTATTTATTTTAATGTTACATTAAAAAATATGAGGTCCCCATATACCCCCTACCCCCCTCATCCCACTCCTCCCATAACAACAACCTCCTCTATCATCATGGGACATTCATTGCACTTGGTGAATACGTCTCTGAGCACTGCTGTACCACACGGTCAATGGTCCACATTATAGTTTACACTCTCCCCCAGTACACCCAGTGGGCCATGAGAGGACATACAATGTCCAGTAACTGTCCCTGCAGTACCACCCAGGACAACTCCAAGTCCTGAAAATGTCCCCACATCACATCTCTTCTTCCCATTCCCCACTCAGCAGTTACCATGGCCACTTTCTCCACATCAGTGCTACCTTTACTTCCATTACTAATCACAGTAGTTCCAGAATAGAATATCAGTAAGTCACTCTAATCCATACTCTATTCTTCCATTCTTGGACCCTGGGATGGTTATGTTCACTCCACATCTATATTGAGATGGTGCTTAGATTCCACTTGGTTGATGGATGCAATTCTCCTGCTTGCAGTTGTAGGCACTCTTGGCTCCCTGGTGTGGTGGTTGACCTTCTTCACCTCCCTGTATTATTCTTAATTTATGGATAAACAAACAAAATCCAAAAATACAGAATTTCTGCATGGGGCCATGAAAAACTCTTGGGATGAATGGTGGTGACTGTAATTAATACCTCTAAAGATACAGTTAAAAATGGTTAAAATGGACTTTTTTGTTTTTATATGTTACCACAATTTTAAAAAAAAGAAGTCCAACAAGTCTGAGTAACTTGTCCAAGATAACAAAGCTAAGAAATTCATACTCTTCCCCAGCCTAAATAACTCCATTGTTCTAACCCTTATCCATTAATAGCCCCTCTCAGAAAAGAAAGTCACAAGTTCCTAGAATGCACCAATGCTCAGCACCTACCACAGTTCTAAACTAATAGGATGGTTCAATCAGGTGACAGGGGAAAATGAACAAGGTACTTGAGTGATTAAGGCAACAGGTGATGGGTTTTCAGTGGGAGGAATAAGGCAGCTGGAGATGAAACCTGTATTTCTACCTGCAGACCTCATGTACAACTCACTGTCCCTTAAGCCATAAGGAGGAAAATTACTTACAGAGCACCAGTGGCTCACTTGGTTCTTTCCAAGGAGATCCTATGGAGGGATAGAGAAGTCTTCACTACTCCTCCAAGGGAACTAATCCCCTTTAATTAGGTTTCTTATTTGGAAATGAATCCTAAAGGAGGTGAGAGGCCAAGGCTTCATGAATTGACCTCTTCTTCTGATGGCCCACCCATAATTACAGACAACTATATCTGTTTCTTTCTCATGAACAGAGAAACACAATGTAGTCAGAGCTGGCAGGGACCTTGGAGATAAATTTGCCACCTCATTTTCTAAGAGGAGACCCATGGGACAAAGGCCCTGGTCCAGGGTTACACAGCCAGTGTGTGAGACTGAAGAAGACTGTCTCTCCAGGCCTAGGCCCTGTTGGTGTACTATTCTGAGCCCATCTTTCAAAGCTCTAAGTGGGGCAATTAATATAGGCTTGTGCCTGGACCCTTTTAAGAAACCCATTTTTACCAGTCCAGAACTGCATCTACGTGATTTGGTTTACATACCCAAACCTTATAAAAGTGAAACCAATCTAACTGAAATGCAGTTTCAGCCTTCTCATCAAGATTCTGCTTCTCTCTGATTTCATAACCTATGTGCTTTACCCACATTTCTTTTCCACCAGATGCCAAGCTCATCAGGAAGCAAGGACAAGCTATGCTCAGCAAGAACATCAAGCTGCCATCCATGCCTTCCTTACCCTGGAGTCAGGCTACATCTGGGCCAGCAAGCACCACATGGTTTGGTGGGTGCTGGTGTCTTAGAACTCTGCAGAGCCTGCACTGGTCAGGAGGCCAAAGACACCCACCTGCACATAGTGTGTGGGCATGAGGAGGAAGCTGCACCATGTGTGGATCCAGCTCTGGGCAACTGAAATAGGCCCTACCATGAAAATTAGCATGAATGTACAAGTACTTAAAGGCTTCTGTGGATCCATGGTTCTGAAACTCTCCATAGTTAATTATAAAAGGGAGAAGTTGAGGCAAGACAGAAAGCTAATGCCAGTCCAAAGGGCACATTTGTTGAACTAAGAAAAGACATCCCTCCTTCTGGGCAACCACAGTTCCACACCAGGACAAATAGCTTTTCCAACAGGGTGACATCTGGATTTCTGCCCCTATTCATCCCCTTGATCAGATGCCCTTGTGCAGTAAACAACTAGCACAACTTTAACAGGGTAGCCCTGCTAAGAGGAAGGAGGAGAAAAACAAAAGCTCTTAACTTAAACTCAGACTGCAACTCATTGGTGGGCCAGAAATTATTTGAGAGGGTTTAGAGTGTTTTTAATAGAAAATATAAGAAATATAAAGTGTCCTATACTTACTTTTTATATGCATATGTACATACACATTTGCATGCGTGTGTACTGGGTTGAGATATAAAATGCATTTCCTAGTATTTGAAAGTCACTGACTTAACAGAACCTAAGATGCAATGTGAAGCTAATTTGGAGGCTTTCTTTTGGCTTTATTCCACACTGCCCTATGAGAAGCACTAAGGTATAAGAGAAGTAGCATACATTTTGGAATCAGACTCAAGTTCACATGCAGTTTAACCACCACTAAGTTTGGACTTTAGGCAAGCCTTTTATGTTTTCTGATCCTCAGGTCCTGATCTGTAGATAGGTCTGATAATATCTATTTGAGAGGGTTGATGTAGTAAGTGCCAGGTTTTCAGCTCCCTCTCTCCTTTTGACTCTGGAGAGGGGCTGATCCCCAGCAGATGCCAGCCATCCAAGGTGCGCATTTAGCTGTCAAGAGGGTTTTCAATGCCAGGAGCCATAAATGCTAAGGAGAGCCAGTGTCCTGTAGTAAACGTTAAATGGCTTTTCCCCATACAAGTGGTTCTCCTGTCTTCCTGGAAGAGCTACTTCCCACAGCATGCATGAGCTAAAATTATTACTTGGTCAAGCTAATTAAATAATTAAAGTGAAAATGCTATATGTAAGCTGGTTTTGGAAAAGAGAAGATATGGAAACGGCTAGAATTTGGTCTTTTGTTTAAGGTAAATGCATTAGATTGCTACTTTGATATTGTTAGGGCACTCTGCAAATTAAGTATTAGGCCTTCCAAGGACAAAATTGGAAAGCTAAAATCAGTATTTTAGGTCATGTAGGTCAAGCCCTCATTTGCCAGATGAGGAAATGGGGGCCTTGGGAGTTGCAGACTTCCTCAAGGTCAAGTGGCCAGAGAATGTGTGGACTGGGAGTCTTGGCTACTAATTCCTCATCACAAGGCAACCTTTTCTAGAATAATCCACAAACAAAATCAAAGAACTGAAAAACTTCTAGAATTTATATAGGTATGTTAATGTGAGGAGAGCTAAAGTTATTGAATCACAGCATCTATTTGTAGGAGATCTTTGCTTTAGTCATCACAGAAAACCTTTAAAAATGATACCAAGTATGCACAGAAAACTGGCAATCCATAAAAGAAAACTTTAATTCTCAATAAACTTTTTTTTCAAGGTTTAACTTCCCAACTAATCAATGAAATGCAAACTAAAGCAATGAAATGCCATTTCTCACCTATGACATTGGCAAAGATTGAAAATCATTATATTCAATGGTATCAAGTGTGTAGAAATGTGGCAGAAAGTTTACAAAGCTCATAAACTTTAAACCATAATTCCTACTTCTAAGAAATCAGAGGATTCATGTGTATTTCTTGTAACATTTTCAGCAATAAAACATTGGAGTAAAATGGCTTTGTGTATTATAATACTAGACAGTAAATAACATCTTAGAAGAACATTAATGATGTGGAAAAATGCTTTGCTTATCTCAAGGTAAAAAAATAAAAACAGTAAAATTGTGTATTCCCTACATGTTAAGACACCATTAATATTGTACATGTCCAATGTAATCTCAATTTATTTCAATACATGTTTGTTTGTGTGTTTGTGAGAAAGAGAGAAAGTTGGTAAGAATATATGCAGAAATGTGCATGGTTACCTTTGGACAGGGCAATGGAGGGATTATAGACCATTTAAAATTTTTTAATGTATTTATGTGTTTTTATGATCCTGTAAGATGATCATATATTACTTCCAGTATGTAGTAACAATATTATTTAAAAGACATATCTAAATACTAAAGTGACCTTTATCAAACTTCCTCTTAGAGTTGCCTCAGACTTGATTGGATTAAAAAAATTGCTGTTGGTAGCATTTTTGTTGTTGAAGAACTTTCCTATAATTTTCTGCTTGTATTAAGCATTATGAGAGAAAACAATTAAGATTCTCCTATATGCATTGTTTTTTGCCAAATTCTGAAATGTATTTCTGGCAATATGATGGATTAAGCATTCAGGAAACCCTTCTCAGTATATTGCACACCAAATTGCTAGATACTATATTTAAAATCCCCAGCTATGTCAGTGAGGAATTAAGGATTTCTCAGAACCCAGAACACCAGGGAAGCTCCAACCCAGAGGTGTCTGTACTGCTTTGCCCTCCTCAGTGGCCCAGACATGAGGTGTTTAGAAGTTACAGACATGAGGCCTGAATAGGGGAGTCAGTTCAGAGACTCCTGTCCTCACAGGAAGATGAAAATCCTGAAAGGCTGACACTGTGAGTGGGGTGATAAGGGAGACAGAGGGATGGGAGGGAGGGAAGGGGGAAAGAAGGGAGGGAGGCGTCTCCCACAAGAATTCCTAACCACACGTTCACCTTCATTCCCACCATCATTTAGGGTGGAATGGCTCTGGGCTGCTGCTGCTGCCAGGCACCTGACAAGCTAATACAGTCCTCTCTGGAGGAATGCACTTTAAACCCAGGCCTCAATGAAATCTCACAAGCAAACTTCCAGGGGACATGAATTCCAAAGTTTTATTAAAAAATCACAGAATACACAAAGAAAACCCATATGACTGAGAATCAATAAACAGTACAACCAGAACTGTAAGGATATTAATAATTGAATGATCAGATATGAAGTACAAAATATATTTAACAAGCTTAAACTAACTAAAAAGGAATTAAAAGAAGAAATACAGAACAATGAAAACCTTGGAAGATTTGAAAAACAGTCAAAAAGAACTTAAAATAAAATGCCATTACAAAACATCAATGTAGAACTTAAAACCTGAACTTAAAACCATATACAATGGGGGAAAGATAACTGAATTAAAATGCTCTAAGATCCTTAGGATGTTCAATATTTATTAAAGTAAATGAAATTAAATATAAATGTTAAATTAAAATGTTCTAGGGAAAACATAAAAAATAGAAATAGGGAACAACAAATTTAGGGGAAAAATTCAATCCAAAAAAGAAAAAATTTATTTTAAAAAAACTTGAAAATTTATGTCCAGACAAAAACCTGCATATGAATGTTTCTAGAAGCTCTATTCATAATTGCCAAAAATTGGAAGCAACCACAATGCCCTTCCCACAGGTGAATGGATAAACAACCTCTGGCAAATTCATACAATGTAATATTATTCAGCAATAAAAAAGAAATGTACTGTCAAGGCATGAAAAACCATGGAGGAAACTTACATGTATCTTGTTATGTAAAAGAAATTCTGAAAGAGTACAAACTGATTCCAACTATATCACCCTGTGGAAAGGGTAGGACTATAGAGATAGTTAAAAGATCAGTGGTTGCAATGGATTCCGTGAGAGTGATGACTAGGGGAGCACAGGGCATTTTGGGAGCAGTGTAACTATTCTGTATGATAATCATATTTGTAGATACATGATATATGTTAAAACCCATAAATCTGTATAAAGACAGAATCCTAATGAAAACGATGGATGTTAGTTACTGAAAATGCATCACTATTGATTCATCGATTATAACAAATTTATCATATTAAGCAAGATGTTACTAACAGGGAAACTGTGTATATATGCATGTGTGGGCAGATGAGGGAATATGGGAAATCTAATTTTTATGCAATTTTTCTGTAAACCTAATATTCTTCTCTAATATAGAACACTTTTGGGGTCACAAAACAAGTCTCAATACTTTTTAAAAGCTGAAATTATATAAAGCATCTTCTCTGACCATAGTGGAATGAAGCTGGCAATCAACTGACAGAGAATCATAAAATCTACAAATAAGTGGAAGTTAACAATCAATCAGTGGGACAAAGAAGAAATTACAAGGAAAAGCAGTAAATATCTTGAGACTAATAAAAACAAGAACAAAATTTATGGAACATAGCTAAAACAGTGCTCAGAGGGAAAATTATAACCCTCAATGGTAACATTAAAAGAGAAGAAAGCTAAAATCAAAACCTGACTGTGCACCTGGAGGAACTGGAAAAAGAACAGCAAACTAAACCAAACAGAAGGATAGAAATAACAAATATTAGATCAGAAAGAAATGAAATTGAGAATATAAAACTAATAGAGAGCATTAACAAAACCAAAAGTTGGTTCTATGAAAAGATGAATAAAATTGAAAAACCTTTAGGTAGACTGATGAGGACAAAAACATGGAAATAAATAAAATGGTGAGAGTGACATTACGATTGGTGTCACAAAAATAAAAATGAACCATAAGAGGATATTTTGAAAAACTGTATAACAACATATTAGACAACTTAGATGAAACAGACAAATTCCCAGAAATGCACAAACTACACTGACTCTAGAAGAAACAAGAGGATCTCAAAAGACCAAATGCAAATAAAGAGACCGAGTCAGTCATCAAACCTCCCAACCAAGAAAAGCCAAGGACCAGACAGCTTCACAGGGAAATTCTACCAGTCATTCCAAGAACTAGTCCCCAACAGGCTCAAACTTCCACAAAATTTAAGAGGAGGGAACCTAACTCATGTTGCAAGGCCAACATCACCCTAATATCAAAGTCAGATAATGATACTACAAGAAAAGAAATTTACAGACCAACTTCTCCTATGAAGGGAGATGCAACCATCTTCAACAAAATACCAGCAAAGTAAATCAAACAGCATATTGAAAGAATTATGCACCATGGACAAGTGGGATTTATCACTGGTATGCAAGGGTGGGTGAACAAAAGAAAAACAATTAATGTAATATTCTACATTAAAAGAACAAAGGAAAAAACATATGATTATTTTTATAGATGTAGAAAAGATGTCTGACAAAATCCAGCATCATTTCTTATTAAAAACACTTGGTAAAACAGGAATAGAAGGAAACTTCCTCAGCAAGACAAAGGGCATATAGGAAAAATCCATGCTAACATCATTCCCAATGGTGAAAGACTAAAATCCTTCCCTCTCAGATCTGGAACAAGACAAGGATGTTCACTGTCACCACTGTTATTCAACATTGTGCTGGAAGTTCTAGTGAGTGCAGTTAGGCAAGAATGACAAATAAATAAAAGGCATCCAAAACAAAGAAGTAAATCATTTACTCTTTACAGAAAGTGCAGTTAGGCAAGAAAAATAAATAAAAGGTGTCCAAATTGGAGAAGTAAATCTTTCATTCCATATACATTTGGAGAAAGTCCCAAAATATTAATGACAAGGCTACTAGAGGTAATAAATGTGTACAGCAAAGTGGTGGGGTACAAGATCAACACTCAAAAGTCATCAGTGTGTCTATACACTAGCAAAAAGCAAGCTGAGGAGGAAATCAAGAAAAAAAAACCCATTTACAATAGCAACTAGAAAAATCAAATATCTAGGAAAAAATTTAACCAAGGATGTAAACGACCTTTACACAGAAAACTACAAAATATTGCTAAAAGTAATCAAAGATGACCTAAATAAATGAAAGATCATTCCATGCTCATGGATTGGAAGACTAAATATCATTATGATGCCAATTCTACCCAAAATGAATTACAGATTCAGTACAATCCAAATCAAAATTCCAACAGTTTACTTCTGTAGAGAAAGAAAGGCCAATTATCAAATTTTATTTGGAAGGGTAAGACCCTCAAATAGCTAAAACCATATGGAA